>NW_028270169.1:8488529-8856023 GCF_037043375.1 Chiloscyllium plagiosum | reverse complement strand
CTCTGTCTCTCTCTGTCTCTCTCTGTCCTCATCTCTGCTCTCTCTCTGTCTCTCTCTGTCTGTCTCTTGTCTCTCTCTGTCTCTCTCTGTCTCGTCTCTGTCTCTCTCTGTCTCTCTCTGTCCTCTCTCTGTCTCTCTCTGTCTCTCTCTGTCTCTCTCTGTCTCTCTCTGTCTCTCTCTGTCTCTCTCTGTCTCTGTCTCTGTCTCTCTCTGTCTCTCTCTGTCTCTGTCTCTGTCTCTCTCTCTGTCTCTCTCTCTGTCTCTCTCTCTGTCTCTCTCTCTGTCTCTCTCTCTGTCTCTCTCTCTGTCTCTCTCTCTGTGTCTCTCTCTGTCTCTCTCTCTCTCTCTCTGCTCTCTCTGTCTCTCTCTCTCTCTCTCTCTCTCTGTGTCTCTCTCTCTCGTCTCTCTCTCTGTCTCTGCTCTCTGTCTCTCTCCTCTCTCTCTCTGTCTCTCTCTCTCTCTGTCTCTCCTGTCTCTCTCTCTCTCTCTGTCTCTCTGTCTCTCTCTTCTCTCTCTCTCTGTCTCTCTCTCTCTCTCTGTCTCTCTCTCTCTCTCTCTGTCTCTCTCTCTCTCTCTCTCTCTCTCTCTCTCTCTGTCTCTCTCTCTCTCTCTGTCTCTCTCTCTCTCTGTCTCTCTCTCTCTCTGTCTCTCTCTCTCTCTGTCTCTCTCTCTCTCTGTCTCTCTCTCTCTCTGTCTCTCTCTCTCTCTGTGTCTCTCTCTCTCTCTCTGTGTCTCTCTCTCTCTCTCTCTGTCTCTCTCTCTCTCTGTCTCTGTCTCTCTCTCTCTCTGTCTCTCTCTCTCTCTCTGTCTCTCCCCCGTCTCTCTCTCTCCCTCTCCCCCGTCTCTCTCTCTGTCTCTCTCTGTCTGTCTCTCCTCCCCCTCTTACTCCTGATATCTGCAGCCAAACTATTATTTGTGCACTGACTTTTTGCATTTTGTGATCTTTCATATAGTTATACATTTGATTATATTGAGTCATGTACAAACAGCGTGACTTATGTGAAAGCCTAATCTGATACATAGCCTTTGATTTGTATTTTTCAATGTAGTAGATAAATTTTCATTATAGGTGTTTTTCACATTCTTCAATTCATACCTTTCTTGCTGCTTTGTTCAACTGACCTAGCAAGTTGTGGAAACTGGAAAGTAGGAAAATAGTTCATTTTAAAAAAAAGACTAATTTGTAAAACTTATACTTAACTAAAGTTTGTGTGTTGGATAAATGAATGTTGATTTATAACAGGTATTTAATGTCATTTATTCTCCTTATTCCTGAATTATTAGAATACTAAGAATTCCTTTTTGGAAATAATTTGATCTGTGTTTGAGAAGCAACACTGTTTAGCTCAAATAATTCATCAGCCTGAAAACATTCTTCAGCTGTGCAAGCAGATTGCCAGTGGCAGCAAGTTTTGGAATAAGCTTTTGACCTTCCAGTTATGATGTGGATGCTTCCTGTGCCTGAGTTGTGCTTTCCTTGTGGTTTGTGCTAAATTGTCTTTTAATCAGTGTTCTACAATATCAAACTTTTATAGATATTCTTAATTTTGTTAATTTTAGGGGCATAGAAACAGGCCATTCAGGTTTTTGAACCTTCTGTGCCATTTAGTTAAGATCATGGCTGATCTGTTGCCTAACTGCAAATGCCTGCCATGTGTGCATATAACCATTGATACTATTGCTTAAAATAAATTGTCCAACTTGGATTTCACTTTAACAATTAAATTAACATTGATTGCAATTTGAGCAAGTGTTCCAAACTTTCACTACTCTTAGCATGCAGAGGTACTTTCCAATATCTCTTGAATGGCCTGGCCATAATTCTGAAGCTATACCTCCTGGTTCTAGAATCTTCAATCAGTAGAAATAGTTTCTTTATCTACCTAGTCTTTACCTGTTAATATTCTGAAGATCTTGGTTAGATTAGCCCATAGCCTTCTAAATTCAAAAGAATAAAGGCCTAATTTGTCCATTCTATCTTCAGACTTAACTCCTGTAGTCCAGTTATCATCCTTTTAAACCTGCATTAAACTCCCTTCAGGGCCAAAACACCTAAGGTGTTGTGCCCTGATCTGCTGTCAGTATTCTAAGTGGGGTCTAATCAGAATTTACTATAACTGCTGCACAATGTCTACATCCCTATACACCAGCCCTTTAGACACGAAGGCCATCATTCCTTTAGCTATTTTCTGCACCTGTTTGTGGCATTTTAAAGAGCTATGTGCCTGAACCCTAAAGTCTCATTGGTTATCTATTGTGTTTAACTTAGATCATTTTTTTAGAAGGCACAATGTTTTTTCCATCTAAAATGAATAGTCTCTCATTTGTTTATATTAAAATCCATCTGCCATAGCTTTGCCCATAAACCTAATCTATCAATAACCTGTTGTAATTTTATGCTGTAGTGAACACTGTCTACATTGCTGCCGAATTTTGTTATCAGCAAATGTAATACTTGCCTTTTTATGCTGTTATCCAAGTTGTTAATAAATATAGTGAATAATTGGGGCTCTAATGCAGTTACCTGTGGGGCACCGGTATTGTCTTGTCAGTTTGAGTACTTGCCCATTATTCCAACACCTGTTTCCTACCACTTAGTCAATTTCTTATCCATATTAGTAATTGCTCTCAGTTCCATGGGCTTCCTCCTTTGCTAGGAGAAAGTGAGGACTGCAGATACTGAAGATCAGAGCTGAAAATGTGTTGCTGGAAAAGCGCAGCAGGTCAGGCAGCATCCAAGAAGCAGGAGAATCGACGTTTCGGGCATGAGCCCCGAAGAAGGGTTCATGCCCGAAACGTCGATTCTCCTGCGCTTTTCCAGCAACACATTTTCAGCTTCCTCCTTTGCTATAAAGCCATTGTGTGGGACTTTATAAGAAACCTTCAGGAAGTCCATAGAAACAGCATCCATTGACTTACCTATGTCCATCAGATTTGTTATCTCTTTAAAACTCTGAATTTTGTCATTGAATCCTTTTTTTATTTGAATGCTAACTAGTTTTGTTCATTCATTATATTCTTGTTATGAGTTACTTTTGCAACTCAAACAGAAGTTTTGTTTGGTGGAATATCCCTTCAGTGGCAAGTGTGAAAAGATGTCTGCTTTAGCTTAGTGATCACATGTATGAATTTGCTTTTATAACAAAACCTAGAAAAGTTACCAAAGGAAAACCAGTCCTTTGAGCCAGTCTTTGGAGACAGGCCAAATAGCAACAAAAGCATTTGACACACAGGTTGGTTGTGCAATTCCACTATTCTACTCTCTGCATTCTTGGGTATCGGTGAATGATGTAAACTTGGGAATGAAAGATAGACTGAGAAGTAAATCTATGATGAACTGTTAGACATAGCTAGGATATTGTGACATCATTTTACTGTGTTACATCTGAGCCGTGTAAAGAAAGAATAGCGATTTTGAGGCAACACTTAGATTTCTTGCAGTGATTTAGTCATTGAATGGATGTCATGTTTAAAATTAAAATGGTTGGTTTTAATGGTTATATTGGTATGTAATTCCTGTCATTTACCAACATCAATAAAAGGACTGTTTAAGTCAGGGATGGTCAGTCTTGAGCTCGGAGATCACATAGCTACAAAGAATTCTTGGTTCCTCTTTTGGCTTTTCCCAAGTTACGTGGGATTACAATGTTTGTTGATCACTTTATTTATCAACCATAATTTTTGGATTTGGGTGTTTTGTAGCCATGTGCTCTCCTGCCACTATGCTCCACACTTGGAATCTAGTACTCATGAATACTGGCTTGCCTGCACTAGTGGCTGGGTTTCATATTGGTCAAGTCCTAGAGTGGAACTTGAACGTGGGATCTCTAGCTCTGAGGCAGCAGTGCTATCCACTGAGCCATTTATATCTTCTTTGATTATGGAATTCAATTACATGTTTATATTAAATTTTACTTAGTTTCAGTTACTAATGAGAGATTTTGGTTTACTGGCATAGGCTCAATTTGCTAATGAGCCAACAGTGCTAAGAACAACACTTAATTGTCGAAAAATTTAACAGGACAAAATAGTAAGCAAGAAATAAAAGTGTAAATGGGATTACGTTGAGAGATTGTGGGTCATTGTTCAGAAGCCACTGATTTCAGTTGACTTGTAAAGTGGAGTGATGGGGGAGCAGCAGCTGGAATGACTGTGATTAATAATTTATTTTCTTGTAAGTTGTTATCATTAGATTTTGAAAAAAATATTTTATTAAGAAGTTTAACTTTTTAATTACCATTTCATTTTTAGTGGAAGAAGAGGGATTATGGGAGCAAGGACTGTCCTATGAGTGCCGTACACTGCTTTTTAAGGCTATTCACAACTTATTGGAAAGGTATGTGCTGTATGATATCCTACAACTATTTCATATGTAATGGAGCTTGCTTGTGATGCCTAATATTGGCATCTACAACTTTTGGGACTTTATATACCAATACTTTTTTTTTCTGTTTTGATAGCCAATCTTGTTGATTGACTGACTGACTGAAAAGATATTTTCGTTAGAAAATAGGTGATAATGCTGAAAGGTTCATGTTTCGGTTGAAAATGTAACATTTTTCCAATTCTGTCTTCTGCACCAGTGTTTTTCACTCAATAATTTGGGTTACTGGAAATATAGTCATAATCTTGAATAGATACAGAGAAAACCTCTTGCACTTGCAATCTCTGGCAATGTGTTTGTTTAACCAGAAGAGTTCCATTGCCAGTACCAATAATTTGTCTTGTGTCTGAGTGAACTTCCCAAAATGTGCAAAGTTAGGAACAGTTATGTGTTTTAGACAGTCGAGTTAATTTGAGTAATAGCAAATGGATTGAGGACCAACTTTCAGAAAGATGTATTGCAATTCACCACAGTGAATTGTATCCTAGAGTCTCAGAATAGTTTGTGAAGAAGAAAGCTGTTGGGCTCCATTGCATCTGTATTGGCTTTCTGAGCATTTTGACTTTGTACTAATGCCCTACTCTACCCTGTTACATTGTGCATTGTTTCTATTTGGATGATTATTTAATGTCCCCTCCAATCCCTCAATTGAATGTGCCACCACCAAACTTCTAAGCAATGCTTTCCAGACCCTAACCGTTCACTTCGAGAGAGTGTTTTCTTCATCGCATTTGCTTCTTTAGCAAAATTTTTAAAATCTTTGCCTTCACGTACTCAATCTTAAAAGTAAGAACTGTTTCTCCTTGTCTAACCTGTAAACCTGTCGTGGTTTTGAAAACTGCTATCAGACCTTTTTAGCCTCAAACTCTCTGAGGAGGTCAGAAGTCACAACACCAGGTTATGAACCAACAGGTTTATTTAAAATCACAAGCTTTCAGAGCCCTGCTCCTTCGCTGTTTCCTCTCTGAGGAAAACAGTCCCAACTTCTGCAGTCTGTCCTAATTAATGAAGATGTTCAACTTTGAAAACCATTCTCATTTGGGAAGGTTTTGGCGAATGTTACTCCCCGAACATTCTGGAATCCAGAACTCCACGCTAATGTTGTTGGGACATTAGTTTGAATTCCACCATGACGGGTGGTGAAATTTGAATTCCACAAAAAGAGTTGGTCTTCCATTGGTTTACTATCTTTTAGGGAACGAAATCTACTGCCTTGTTTGCTCTGGGCTTCTATATGACTCCAGATCCATGACAGTAGTTGTCTTTTAACTGCCCTTGTGGCAGTAAATACTGGCATAGCTGTGACACCCACATCTCTTTGAATTGGTATTGAGAATTGTCTTGATGAGTGGAAGATGGTAAAATGTATATTTTTTTTTTTTAAGTAGTACTCATGTTAGCTTACCTTTTTAGTTTTTAACCTTTTTTTTGAGCAAAGGTGTATTACTTGTTATTCTGCAGTCCTGACAACATTTGAGTCCAGAGAAGACTGAAAGGTTATTCTTAATGCCTTGGCAGTTTCCACTCTTGTATCCTTCCATATTCTTAAAAGCTTAACTTTTAGTCTTTATGCTTTAGTAACTTTAAATATTGATAGCTTATCCATCCAATGTTTTCATATTCTCAGCTAGAACTCATTTTGCATTGTATTCTGTTGTATGGGTAGAACACATTATTTGCCTTTAAAAACCTTCACTCCCCACCTATTCATACATTAATTCTATAAATTAGATCCTTAATGAGACGCATGCATCATTTTATAATTTAGAAGCTTATTTGCTAAATGTTATTTTTATTTCCTGGAGTGGAGTTTTACCTGTTTAACTTAATTTTGCCACTTTGGATACAGTTAAAGGCTAGCAGTCTTCTAATTGAAGACTAGGACATTACGTGTTTTATAATCCTCTTCTACTAACTGATTTGCTCCTTTGTCACTCAAAATTAACACTTGACCATAGGGGCATAGGTAAACTAGTGAGGGAAGATTGTGAATACAAACAGCACTTTCTAAATTTTCAGTTTTACTTAGTTTTGGGACTGCATTGGGTTGGGATATCTGGTCGGCATGGACGGCTTGGACCGAAGGATCTGTTTCCATGCTGTACATCTCTACGACTCTATGACACTGATTTGGCAATTGGGAAACATTGTACAATTTGAGTGTCAGTTACATTTAATTATATTTAATTTACAATATTAAAACTGTCAAAATTAAAATAGTGTTCAGGCTTGGGCTGAAAGAAATTTGCCAGAAATGTGTGTGTTTCTGGCCTGTAATCAATCATCAACTGATAAGTTAGCATTTTACATGTAGGCCTGACATGTTTATAGGGTGAACATGTTAAACCACCTGACTAAATTAGTTGAATTATGCCAAAGATAGATATGGTATATAATTACAATTTATGATTACTCATGCAGCACAATTGTTGGTCTTTCACATTCATATCTATTTTAAAATTGGAAAGGGTCCATATTCTCCCTAATGCAATATCGATTACAGCCTTGGGCGACTGTCTGTATGGAGTTTGCATGTTCTTCTGCGTGAGTTTCCTCTGGGTACTCTGGTTTACTCCCACTGTCCAAGGATGTGCAGGTCAGCTGAATTGGCCATACTAAATTGCCCAGAGTGTTAGGTGCATTAGTCAGAGGGAAACTGTTCTGGGTGAGTTACTCTTCGGAGGGTCGGTGTGGACTTGTTGGGCCGAAGGGCCTGTTTCCACACTGTAGGGAATCTAATCTAATCCATTTCTTTTGTAAAATGATTTCTGGAACTATAAGCTTGCCCCATCTAAATTAGCTTGTGAATAAAATCAGAACTAAATTCTGCAATTTGCCAATTTTAACATGTCATCTTGAACCACCTGTTTGAGAATAATCTGAAATTAATATGCACAATTTACCTTTTACATATGGTTTTCTATTTCATATACTGCAGTGAGGTCGCACCTTGGCTCTTCTTTCAAAGCTAACAAGACCTAGATCTTTATTCAGATAACTTCTGACATGAAGGGTATTGGCTGATGTGCTGCAACTGAAGAGAGGATGAGTTGTGGCTCAGAAACCATCCTCTGCTGCCATCCTATTCTTACAACTTTGCATACCTGAGATGGGTGTGGTGCAAGTGACTAAAAATAGATAGTGTTCAAATTTGGAAATTAATACTTTCCTCTTCTCAAACCAAACCCCACGCCCCAATCCCCCAACAACAGGAGCCATCTTTCTTTGTGCTTCACTGTCTTCAAATCACAATGTTCTAAGCAAATAATCTTTACTAAATTACAGTTACACTTGTGAAGCTAGTTACAGCAGTTATTGATTAGAAAAATTGGTTTTGATTGCATTTGAGATGAATATAAGAGCGTTTTCGTTTGAACTTTGTCAGCTGAAAGGTCATCTTTAACTCCTAGAGTCTTGATTCTGGCACATTAACAAACGTCCATCTTGGCAATTTTTAAGAAAAAATTGGCAATGCATTCTGCATGCATCATTCAATAATTTATACATTTTCTTGGCAGAAACACTGGAATCTGTTCACCTTTATTGTGGATTGAAGATCTGCTTATAAAGGAGGCATACATTTTTAATAGCTCTTATAACTATCAATATGACTGCTGTACAGTTTCTAGTACTAATTTTAAATTACCTGCAAGCAACTGTATCCATATTTCTGTTGTTTTTTGTGAAAAACCTGTCTTTGGGATTATCTTCCTACTTTGGCTTGCAGTAAGACTTATATGAGCAATGTGTGAGCTGGTACGAGTGGTCCATTTAGTTTTCGTAGATTAACTGTGGGATGATGGCTGCTAAGTCTCAAATCCTTTAGAATTGATGCCTAGCTGCTTTGGTACAGGTGTATTTCCCAAGTTGGTGGGGGGAGCAATTGTTCCTAGTGTCTTGAAATAGGGACTTTCTTGAGGAAACTCTTCAATAGGGAGAAAATGATTGTCCTGTGTTTTTTCTTAAATTCATGGCCATGTTCTCCACTCTCAGTATTCCACAAGTCAACCTGAAGGAAAGGAACAGCTCAGATTTCTCTTGCATCCAGTCGCTGGGTCTCACTGGCTTAATCATCTTGCATCTAATACAAATAAAAGCAAAACACTGTGAATATTAGAAATTCAAAACTGAAAGTTTCTTTCGCCATTGCTGTCAGACCTGCTGAATTTTTCCAGCATTTTCTGTGCTTGTATCAAGTACAAACTTTTTTGCACTTCTTGTTTCTCTTACTCCCGTTATTGCTAAATTCCATTCTGTGCCAGATTTACACTTTTTTACACAGCAATGTACAGCTGTGATATCTGCAGTAAGGTTTTGATCTTCTCTACTTCAATATTATAAAAGCCATACCAGTGTTAATTATATTTATTTTTACTTGTGTATTTTTTCCCCCCAGTGGAATTCCATATTTTTGTAGCTTTTCTTGTTTTTTTTCCCCCCATTTCATTTCCATGCCACCAAAATTCTAGTTGCGAAGGTTTCATGGTTTACAATTATCAGTAAAACTTGTTGGTAGGAGCGTGGGTAGTAGACGAAGATAGGATTGTATTCTCGTGCTCCTCAATTGAATAGATTGCACCATTTGCATAAGCACAAAGCATAGCTGTTAAGGTAAAGAACTGGAGGGTGATTGGCATCCATGGACTGACATCACAAAACATTTCTATTCAGATTAACCATCTGGATAGCACCAGCAAGATATCATAGCAGTCTGTGCTAACTCATTCAGAAGAGGACAGAGTTTATACACCAATAAGCTAATGGTTGTTCAATGGGCTAAATTTATTCTTTTAAGCAGGAAAGTCTTTCACATAGAATGAAGGCACTGTACTGATGTCAGGCCGGGCTTCAAATTATTTTGGCTACTTATGCTGTAACTTTGAAGTTATTGCATATTAAATGTTTCTATTTATATTCTGATTTATCAGTCCTATATGTTGTATTAGTTCCAGTGGTTAGAGGGAGCTGTTAATATCCAATTTCAAAAGTTGTCCACATTGTGAATTTACAATCTGTCTTCTAGTAATTTTCTGCAATTATTTTCACTGGGCACTGCTCATAAGCAAGCAGTTTATCCTCTGCCAACACTCGAAATGATCTTTTCCCCCCCATTGGAAGAAGTTTTTCTTTTGCCTTTCTGCACTTTGGGCTGCTTATTCACTGCAAAGCACAACTGATGCATTTTAAAAGTGGGATTTGCCCTTGGGAAATTGCTGTATACTCCCTTTCTTATGCAATTTGTTCAGAGTTTTAACTTAGCATAGCAACATACAATTATAGGAATTTTTTTTTCTGTAGTGAAAAGATCATGAGAAACACAAATGTTCATTTTCCGAGGAAATGCTGTCTGTCTTTTCTTTTTAAATTGCTCTTACGATAGCACATCTTGAAAACAAGTTGCTGTGCAGGCAACTTGAAGCAGTAACTACTGAAATAACAGAAGACCTCTAGGCACCTAGGATTCCTAGTCCCTATCCAATCCCAGCATATGCTGTCTTAAACTGAAATTATTTAAGATCTTGCCTCTGTAGCCTGGTTGATTTTTATTTTTCAAACTAACACAAACCTAGACAGTTTGAGAAAATCATTAAAACAAGTGAGCAAGATCATCCTCTGGCCACCCTAATTTGCAGCTGTCAGTCTACACCACCTGTTGAACATTTTATAATATATTGGTGAACTTTTGTAGTATGTCTTTAAGATATAATGTGAAGTTTTTGAGAAGCTGACAAACTAAAACAAGTAAAAGTGATTGCATATATTCGTGAAAGCTTTTCAGTCTATTTTGTGCATTTAAATCAATTAAATAGCATGCTAAGTTGTCTTAATTTGAAGCAGAATGGTCAAATGAAGGGACTCCGAAGTGAATATTAAATAACATTTTTACAATCATTCATTCATTTTTGTTTTGCAACACTTCCTTGACATTTGCATTTTGTTCTCTCCATGAAACATTTGAACCATTCTAAGGAATTTGCCACATGAAAGTAAATGAGAACTTGAATTAAATGTGTTTTGGGTCTCCCTTTCTAAAGGGAATGGTTAGTTGTTAAATAATGTCTGTGTAATAAGCTTGACAGATTGAGCAGGACATTATTGAATTTCTTGTGTTATTCCTATGTAGAAAAAATTGTTTTCATACATGTGGTATCTTGAAGATATTTCCCAGTGTTATAGTTCAGATGCTTTTTGATCCACAACTTTGTGTTTCCTTTCTTTCTTTAAAGGTGCTTGTTGAACAGGAACTTTGTGCGAATTGGAAAGTGGTTTGTGAAACCATATGAAAAAGACGAGAAACCGGTGAACAAAAGGTAAGAATGGTGATTCCTGCAGGGCTATTTTATGTTTTTATGTAAATCTCTGAAGTCTTTGAGTTTGATATTTTGCATCTATCAACGTAGCTTTGTGCTGAAATTTCTACATTTCTTTATGCTTTTCCAGATTGTTTGTTTGAATCTGGACATTGCTGATTTCTGTAGTCTTCACAGTATCAGGTTAAATCTAACCTTTAGTCCTGGATGAGTTATTTCTTATTTGCCTGTTGGTGCACATATTTTTCAATTCCTTGAATTCAAAAGGATTCTGAACATTGTGGGCCTCTTGAATTGTAATGGACTGCTGTTTCCCTCTCTTGGTGATGTGGATGATTTCCTCAAGAGTTGGTCGTCACCAAAGACTTATTCAGTCAGGAATTTGAAAGCTTGAGCCAAGAAGGGAAAAAACCCACATCTTCAGAATGCTGTCAATAGAAAATCTGATATGGATTGTGCTGGACTTGATCAACAGAGTTAAAGCTAGAAATAGTTTCATCATCTTTTGGTCCATGTGGCAGCTGGTGTGGCATCAGCATGTTTACAACTGGGGAGTTGCTGCAGCTGCACCATCTCTGTCTTTCCTTTGGACATATTGGGTGTAGCTAGTTTGATGTAGATGGTACTTGAAATATGCTGCTTGTCTTCTGTGATGGTGGTGTGCAATGGAAAATGTTGCACGACTCTTAACTTTACCTTAATGTTTGCCCTGAGCCAGTTCTACTTGGGGATTCTGTAATCAGCCATATAGGAAATATGATTTGCCTTCTAAGTTCTGTTTACTGGAGGGTGATTTCCAAACTGCTGAGCCAAGCATGATTGAGGACTTCTTTATTTGTGATTTTGTCCTGCCAGTGAATTTTTAATCTGGACTTTTTGATGTTTTTGGAAACATTCCAAACTTTTGATCTGTAGCATATCCAGGATTCTGTGTAATATGGCAGGGTAGCAAGCATGCTTAATGCCATGTTGCTTCCAGACTAGATAGAACTTGTTTCCTGGATGTGTGCAAGGGCATCTTCAATAGTGGCAACTCTTAAGAGGACACTGCTGAGATGAGAACTTTTTTGTAGCTTTAAGACTGGTGCTGTCAATGGTTATGGTGATTCATAGTATATGTCTACTGCTGGCTAAAACAAACTTTGGTTTGGAAACATTGTTTTGTGAACTGAAATTTCAAAGCTTTTGACAGCACTTGAGAATTGATGGGAATGAATAGGCTGATTGCCTGCTGGAATGACAAATGAATTGCATTTACTTTTCCTTGTGCTTTGGGTGGGTTACACCCTCTTGTAAGTTCAAGGTCTCTAAAGTAGTAGACTCATTGGTCAAATGCTGTTTTCTGATTCCTTGTCCTTTGAGACAGAAACATAAAATGATTGTTTTCAAATGGTTCTTAGTTCAGTGTTAACCAACAGACTGTGACTAAACTACAGAGTATGGTCACTCTGGACTGTTTCGGCCTTCCTTTAGTATTGTGACTGAAGATTCTTAAAATATAATTGATTTATAGAAAATTTCAACAGAATAGGAATGACTCTTCGTTACTTAAATGTGTCTTTACACCAGGGTGGAATGGATATAGTGCTTGCTGTTGTGGTGTACGTGGTCATATGTATTTGTGTGTGCTCTATTTGGAGTTGTCATTGATCCCAAATTTTTGTCCGTGGTTTTATGGCATCTGTTCTTGTTCAGTCAAATCTACTTGAAAGGATGTCATCCAGATCGGTTGAAATTTAGATCATCTTGCCTTGGTTTCAACTTGTAAAATTTCAGTTTTCATTATGTCTGCATTGTAACATTTCACAAGAAATGTTGGAAATAACTTAGAAAAATGGAATTTTGCCAATAATGCAATTATTCAAAAAATCAAACAATTCAGAGTTATGATTAAACTAGTTTTGGCTGAAACAAAAGGAGTTTTTAAAACGCATTCATTTGCGGGATGTGGGTGTCGCTGGCTGGCTGGCATTTATTATCTGTCTCTAGTTGCCCATGAGAAGGAGGCAGCTCACCACCATCTTAAATTGCTGCAGCCCACCTGCTGTGAGTTGACCCACAATGCCGTTAGGGAGGGAATTCCAGGATTTTGACCCAGTGACAGTGAAGGAACGGCAGTTTATTTCCAAGTTAGGATAAGTGACTTGAAGGGGACCTTGGTGGTGTCCCCATGTAACTGCTGCACTTGTCCTTCTAGGTGGAAATGATTGTGGGTTTGAAAGTGCTGTTTAAGGATCTTTGGCAAATTTCTATTGTGCATCTTGTAGATAGTACACACTGCTTCCACTAAACCTCAGTGGTGGAGGAAGTGGATGCTTTTGGATATGGCACTGGTTAAGTGGGTTGCTTTGTCCTGGATGGTGTCAAACTTCTTGAATGTTGTTGGAGCAAGTGGGGAGTATTCCATCACACTCCTGACTTGTGCCTTGTAGATGGTGGACATACTCTGGGTGTCACGAGGTGAGTTTCTCGCTGCAGTATTCCAAATATCTGACCTGCTCTTGTAGTCATTCCTTATGTGCTGAGTCCATTTGAGTTTCTGGTTAATGATAACCATGAGGAGGTTGATGGCAGGGGATTCAATGATGATACACCACTGAATGTCAAGGGGTGGTGGTTAAATTGTTTCTTATAGGTGATGATCATAGTATGGCATTTATATAGCACAAATGTTACTTTTCAACCCAAGCCTGGATATTGTCCAGATCTTGTTGGATTTAAACATGGACTGCTTCAGTATCTGAGTCACGAATGGTCCTGAACATTATATAGTCATTGGCGAGCATCTGCACTTCTCAACATCATTGAAGAAGCCGAAGATAGGACACTACCCTGAGGAACTCCTGCACATATGTTCTGGCGCTGAGATGTCTGACCTCCAACAAACATGACCACCTTCCTATATGTCGGTATGACTCCAACCATCAGAGTTTGCCCCCCAATACCATTTGATTCAAGTTTTGCTGGGGTGGGGGGGGGGCTTGATGCTACTTTTGGTCGATTGCAGCTTTGATGTCAAAGTCTGTCACTCTCTCACCTAACCTCTGGAATTTATGCACGTTTGAATCAAGGTTGTAATGAGGTTCGGAGCTGAGTGGTCCTGTCAAAACCAAAATCCGGCATTGCTGAGCAGGTGTGCTTGATAGCACTAGTGATGTTCCCTTCCATCACTTTACTCATAATCGAGAATAGACTTATGGGGCGGTAATTGGCTAGGTTGGATTTGTCCTGCTTTTTTGAATAGGACATACCTGGGTATTTTTCCACATTGTTGGATAGATGTCAGTGTTGGAACTATGCTGGAACAGCTTGGCTAGGGCAGTGACCAGTTCTGGAGCACACATCTTCAGTACTATTGCTGGAATGTTGTCAGAGCCCATAGCCTTTTCAGTATCCAGTATATCCATCCATTTCTTGATGTCAAGTGGAGTGAATTGAAATGGCTGAAGACTGGGATCTGTAATGCAGCAGACCACTGGAGGAGGCTGAGTTGGATCATCCACTTGGCACTTCTGGCTGAAGATTGCGAAAGTTTCAGCCTTACCTTTTGCAGTGATGTGCTGGGTTCTTCCATCATTGAGGATGGGAATACTTGTGGAGCCACCTTCTCCAGTCGGTTAAATTGTCTACCACCATTCATGACTGGATGTGGCAGGACCGCAGAGCATAGATCTGATCCTCTGATTATGTATCGCTTAGCTATGTCTTATCACTTGCTCCTATGGTGTTTTGCATGCAAGTTTGGCTTCACCAGGTTGACAACACCTCTTCATGTATGCCTGGTGTTGCTCCTGCCCTGACCACCTGCACTGTCCATTGAACCATGGTTGATCCCTTGGCTTAATGGTAATGGTTGAGTAGGGGAAATGCCAGGTCATGAGGTTACAGATTTAGCTGGAATACAGCTCTGCTGCTGTTCATGGCCCACAATGTTTCATGGATGCCCAGTCTTGTTGTTTGAAGTCTGTCCCATTTGGCACGGTGATAGTGGCACACAATATGATGGAGATCATTCTCAATGTGAAGGCAGGAATTTGTCTCCACAAGGACTGTACAGTGGTCGTTCTTACTGATAGTGTCATGGACAAATGCATCAGTAGCCAATAGGTTGGGAAGTATGAGGTAGAGTTTCCCTCTTGGTTCCCTCTCCACCTGACTGTGTGCACCTTACGACCTGAGGGCTCCTCCATTCGCCGAATGGACTGCTCAGCATCCTCGGTCGTGCAAAAGTGAGGACTGCTGATGCTGAAAATCTGAGTCTAGATTAGAGTGGTGCTAGAAAAGCACAGCAGGTCAGGCAGCATCCGAGGAGTAAGAGTATCCTCTGACATAGCAAGGAACTGTGGGATTTGCCTCCTAATTAACACTTTCTGATGCTCAGACATGGTGACCATGGCAAGTCACTGCTCTGTGGACCTAGAATATTTAAGAGTGAAATGCTGTCCATACTATTTGCCCACAAGTTCAGCTTCGCTGTTCTGACAGTGATCTAATACCACCCCATGCACAAATGAATAGTACACTTAACAAAGTATACAGTGCTATAAACAATTTTGAGGCAGAATACACCCAAAGCTGAAACTTTATTGCTGGAACAGCACAGCAGGTCAGGCAGCATCTAGGGAACAGAAGATTCGACGTTTCGGGCACATGCCCTTCTTCAGGAATGAGCAGAGAGTGTTCAGCAGGAGAAGATAAAAGGTAGGGAGGAGGGACTTGGAGGAGGGGCGTTGGAAATGTGATAGGTGGAAAGAGGTCAAGGTGAAGGTGATAGGTCGGAGTAGGGTGGAGGCGGAGAGGTCAAGAAGAAGACTGCAGGTCAGGAAGGCGGTGCCGGGCTGGAGGGATTCGGCTGAGACAAGGTGGGGGGAGGGGGGATGAAGAAACTGGTGAAGTCCAAGTTCATCCCCTGTGGTTGGAGATAAGACGCTCCTCCTCCGACCGTCGCGTTGTTGTGGTTTGGCGGTGGATGAGTCCAATGACCTGCATATCCTCGGTGGAGTGGGAGGGGGAGTTGAAATGCTGTGCTACAGGGTGATTGGGTTGGTTCGTCCGGGTGGCCCAGAGGTGCTCCCACTCCACCGCCTCCACCCTACTCCGACCTATCACCTTCACCTTGACCTCTTTCCACCTATCACATTTCCAACGCCCCTCCTCCAAGTCCCTCCTCCCTCCCTTTTATCTTCTCCTGCTGAACACTCTCTGATCATTCCTGAAGAAGGGCATGTGCCCGAAACGTCGAATCTTCTGTTCCCTAGATGCTGCCTGACCTGCTGTGCTGTTCCAGCAATAAAGTTTCAGCTTTGATCTCCAGCGTCTGCAGACCTCACTTTCTCCTCGAAGAATACACCCAAATCCTTGTTCATTGTAGCTGGTGACTTCAATCAAGTCAATCTCAAGAATGTGGAACCAAAATTCCACCAGCACATGACCTGTTCCATCAGAGGTCTGAACATCCTTGACCATTGCCACACAACCATAAAAAATGCCGACCACTCCATCCTTCATTTTGAAAAATCAGACCACAGCACTCTACTCCTCCTCCTAGCTTACAAGGAGAAATTAAAGCATGAAGACCCAGTACAGAAAGTAGAGCAGTGTTGGTTTGAGGAAACTGAAGCTTAGTGGATAGAAATTAGGATAAATCTTATTTTCCATCACCAAAATGCTTCAAAGCCTGGGCAAACCCCAGCTGACGTTAATTAAGATGAGGTATCAAAACTTATTGCTCTCTGTTCTACATGACTCAGTATCCAAACAGTCCATTTGGCCGTATCATTCTGGTACCTCATGTACAAGTTTGATTCATTTTTCTGTCAGTACACTGAATGCTACTAACTTTAGGAAAGAAAATCACTTATTATAGTTAGAAAGCTTGAATGCAAGAGGAGACCTCTTCAAAGCATAAAGTTGTTTAGTAATTAGCACAGGACAGAGGAAATAGAACAACTTGTGAATGGTGAAGCCCTAAGATTAGACGAAAGTGAGGACAGGTCATGAGGGTGGTGCCGAGTTGGAAGGTTGGATCTGGGATAAGGTAGGGGGGAGGGGCAATAAGGAAACTGGTGAAATCCGCATTGATGCCATGGGGTTGGAGAGTCCCTAGGCGGAAGATGAGGCATTCTTTCCCCAGGCGTTGGGTGGTTAGGGAGTGATGATGGAGGCAGCCCAGGACCTGCATGTCCTTGGCGGAGTGGGAGGGGGAGATTGAAGTGTTCGGCCATGGGGCGATGGGGTTGGTTGGTGCGGGTGTTCCGGAGATGTTCCCTGAAGTGCTCTGTGAGTAGGTGTCCTGTCTCCCCGATGTAAAGGAGATCGCATTGGGAGCAATGGATACAGTAATGACGTGTGGAAGTTCAGGTGAAACTGTGATGGATGTGCAAGGCTGCTTTGGGCCTTGGACGGGGGTGGGGTGTGATCTGCTCCCAGGAGGACTAGTTCCACCACAGAACACACCAGATGGCCACCTCCTTTAAAGACTGCAAATTCCCCTCCCACATGGTTGATGCCCTCGAGCACATTTCATCCACTTCCCGCACTTCCGCCCTCGAAACCCACCCCTCCAACTGCAACAAGGGCAAAAACCCCCGGTCCTCACCTTCCACCCCACCAACCTCCATATACATCGCATCATTCTCTGCCATTTCCGCCACCTACAAACGGACCCCACCACTAGAGATATATTTCCCTCCACACCCCTATCCGCTTTCCGTAAAGACTGTTCCCTCCGTGACTCCCTCGTCAGGTTCACCCCCCCCCCCCCCCGGCCACCGCAAGAACTGCAAAATCTGCACCTGCACCTCTTTTTTCACCTCCGTCCCAGGCCCCAAAGGAGTCTTTCAAATCCATCAGAGTTTCACCTGATCTTACACCCATCTCATTTACTGAATCCATGGCTCCTTATGCGGTCTCCTTTACATTGGGGAGACAGAACGCCTACTCGCAGAGCGCTTCAGGGAACATCTTAGGGACATCTGCACCAACCAACCCCACTGCTCCGTGGCCGAACTCTTCAACTCCCCCTCCCACTCCGCCAATGGGCCTCCTCCATCGCCAACCACCTGATACCTGGAGGAAGAACACTTCATCTTCCTCTTTCCTCATGAAGGGCTTTTGCCTGAAATGTTGACTCTTCTCCTTGGATGCTGCCTGACCTGCTGTGCTTTTCCGGCACCACACTCTTGAAGCCCTACGATTGTATGGCACAGTCAGGTGTAGTCCCTCAAACCTCGATGAGAAAGCTGTGCCTCATATGTCTTGTTTACTGGGAATTTAAGTGCTTGAGATGTTTTTACTATGTTAAAGCTCCTATACAAATGCAAGTTTTTGTGCATAATTTAAGTTGCTGTTTGCTGTGCTCGTTTTGCAAGACTAGCCAACTGTAATGGGGGAGGAAATTGCTGTTCCAGCTGGATTGTTTTAAAAGCAAAAATTGCACAAGCCATATTTCCTTGTACTTTAATATGAAGACAGAAAAATTAAAGTTGGGAGAAGACATAGGTCCTTTAAGCTGTTAATAGAAAAGCCTATCTACGAGGTTACAGGCACTTATTGCCCATCCCTTAGTGCCTAGGAGAAAGTAGTAGTGATCTGTAGTCTTGAGCCACTACAGTCCTTTGGGTGCAGGAAAGCCCACTTTGTTGTTAGAAAGTGAGTTCCCATAATGTTGAGTCAGTGACAGTGAATTAGTGGTGATATAGTTATAAGTCAGGGTGGTACGTGGCTTTGGAGAGATGCTGCAGGTGGTGATATTTCTGTGCATCTGCTGACCTTAGCCTTTGGAGGTTGTAGAGATCAGCAGTTTGCAATGTACTGTCAAAGAGCCTGGGTGAGTTGCTGAACTGCATCTTGATATGCACTGATGGTGAAGGGAATGATTATTAAAGGTGGATAGGATACCAGTAAAATGAGCTGCTATATCCTGGGTGGAAGGCAGAAGTGGGTTCTAGAGATTAGAGTCAAGATTAGAGTGGTGCTGGAAAAGCACAGCAGGTCAGCCAGCATCCAAGGAGCAGGAAAATTGATGTTTTGGGAAAAAAGCCCTTCATCAGGAATGGCCGGTTATTCCTGATGAAGTGCTTTTGCCCGAAATGTCGATTTTCCTGCTTCTCAGATGCTGCCTGACCTGCTGTGCTTTTCCAGCACCACTCATAGCTTGGATGGTGTTAAGATTTTTGAATGCCTTATGGTGGACAGACATTTGGGAGGCAGGTGGTGAGTCACTTGCCACAGAACTCCTACCTTCTGACCTGTTCTTGTAGCTATAGGATTTATATAAGACTGTAAAATGTTCGAGCAGAAGTAGAAAATTTTGGCCTATTGAGTCAACTCTGCCTTTCGATGAGTTCATGACTAATCTGATAATCCTCTACTCCACTTACCTCCATAATTCTTGAAGAACTTTTACTAACTCGTAGTAAAGAATTCTATAGACTTGCTATCCTCTGATAGGAAAAAAAATTCATGTCTTAGTTGCGTGACGTCTTACTCTGAGATTACGCCCTCTGGTCCTTGACCCTTCCCCCAAGGAGAAACAATCTTTCTGCATTTAACTTAAGAATCTCATATGTTTTAATATGGCTTAAACTTTATTCTTCTAAATGTCAATGAGTGTAGGCCCAACCTACTCACCCTCTCCTCATTAGAAAATATTTCCATATGTGGAGTTGGCCTAGTGAACCTTTTATGAATTTATATAGATGATTTGGATTTGGGGTCCATGTGTAGGGTGTCAGAGTTTGCAGATGACACTAAGATGAGTGGCAGGGCAAAGTGTCTAGAGGACTGTGAAACTTTGCACAGGAACATTAGTAAGTGGGCAAACATTTGGCAGATGGAACACAATGTTAATGAATGCAAAGTCATTCATTTTGGTAGGAATAACAGTAAAAGGACTATTACTTGAATGGTAAAAAGTTGCAGCACGCTGCTATGCAGAGGCACCTGGGTGTCCTTGTGCATGAATCACAGAAGTTTGGTCTGCAGGTACAATAAGTAATTAGGAAAGCAAATGGAATTTTGCCCTTCATTGCTAAAGGGATTGAGTTTAAAAGCAAAGAGGTTATGTTGCAGCTGTACAAGGTGCTGGTGAGGCCACACCTGAGTACTGCATGCAGTTTTGGTCTCCTTACTTGAGAAAGGATGTAGTGGTACTGGAGGGAGTGTAGAGGAGGTTCACTAGGTTGATTTTGGAGTTGAGGGGTTTGGCTAATGAGGTGAGACTAAGTAGACTGGGGTTATATTCATTGGAATTCAGAAGAATGAGGGGGGATCTTATAGAAACATACAATTATGAAGGGAATAGATAAGACAAAAGTAAAGAGGATGTTTCCACTGGCAGGTGAAACTAGGACAAGAGGACATAGCCTCAAGATTAGAGGGATCAGATTTAGAACTGAATTAATAAGGAACTTCTTCACTCAGAGGGTTGTAAATCTATGGAATTGAATGCACAGTGAAGCAGTTTACTTCAGTAAACGTTATTAAAGCTAAAGTAGATTTTCTTTTTAACAATAAAGGAAGCAAGGGTTATGGTGAAAGTGTGGGTAAGTGGTTCTGAGTCCATGAAAAGATCAGCCATGATCTTACTGAATGGTGGAGCAGGCTTGAAGGGCCAGATGGCCTACTCCTGCTCCTAGTTCTTATGTTTTTATGAATTGCCTGAAATGCCAGTATATCTTTGCTTAGATAAGGGGACAAAACCCATTCACAGCAGGAGAGATGGAGGAGAGGTGAGTAGATACGTGGAGATTTAGCTGAGAGAGAGAGATATGTGAAAGGGGTAGATAAACAAGGGGATTATGGATGGCAAGCTGGGACAAAAGAGAAGCTGAATAAGTGATAATGAGAGCTGAGTGTAGCAGAAAATGGACAATCTGTGCTGAATGTAAACCATGTTATGTGATAATAGGTTTGAGAGTTGGTTAGCTGTGTGAAAAGCAACGCATGTCATAACATGATGTGAAGATGCCAGTGTTGGACTGGGGTGGACAACTGACTTCAGCTTCAGACTTCACCTGAAGAAGCAGCAGCACTCCAAAAGCTTGTGATTTCGTACAAACCTGTTGGATTATAGCCTGCTGCCGTGTGATTTCTGATCATATCATAACTGGACAGTGTGGAGTGGATAGGTTTTTAAAAAAAATGACAGAATCTGGCAAAAAATTATTTGAGTTCCAGAGGCTGCAGGGCTCCCAGGTGAAATGAGATGCTGTAATTTGAGTTTATGCTGAGGCTTGCTGGAACACTGCATCAGGCCTGTGACAAAAATGTTGGCATGGAAGTATTCAAAAAGCAGTGATCATGACATGATTGAATTTACTCTGCAATTTGAAAGAAAGGAGATAGAATCAGGAACAAAGAAATGGCTGAAGAACTGAATAATTACTTCACGTCAGTCTTCGAGTACTACATGGGTAATTTCCCCAAAAATTCAAGACAGTGAGGGGGCAGAGCTGAGTATGGTGGCCATCAACAAGAAGGTGCTAGAAAAATTGAATGGCCTGAAGATGGATAAATTACCTGGACCAGATGGACTACATCAGAGAGATCTAAAGGAGATCTTCCAGGAAATCACTAGAATCAGGGAGGGGCCCAGAGGACAGGAAAATCACTAACGTAATACCCCTGTTTAAAAAGGGAGTGAGGCAGAAGACAAAATTACAGACCAATTAGCCTAACCCCCCTCATGGGTAAGATCCTAGAATCAGTCATGAAGGATGAGATTTCTGAATACATGGAAGTGTATAGGTAAAATAGGGCAGAGTCAGCATGGTTTCAGCATGCCTGACAAATCTGCTAGAATTCTTTGAATAAGTAACAAGCAGATTAGACCAAGGAGAACCAATGGATGTTATCTACCTGGACTTCAAGTTGCCGTACAGGAGGCTACTGAGTAAGATAAGGGTCTATGGTGTTAGAGGCAAGGTGCTAGCATGGATAGAAGCTTTGCTGTCTGGCCAAAAGCTGAGGTGGAATAAAACCGGTGACAAGAGAACTTGAATATAAAAGCAGGGATGTACTTCTGAGGCTTTATAAGGCTCTGGTCAGACCACATTTAGAGTATTGTGTACAGCTTTGGGCCTCATATCTCTGGAAGGATGTACTGGCCTTGAAGTGTGTTCAGAGGAGATTCACGAATGGTCCCAGGAATGAAAAGCTGAACATTTGAGGACTCTGGGTCTATACTCAATGTAGTTTAGAAGGCATTGGTGAGATCTAATTGAAACATACAGAATTCTGAATGGCCTGGACAGAATAGATATTGGGAAGATGTTTCCATTGGTAGGAGAGACTTGGTTCTGAGGACACAACCTTAGAGTAAAGAGAAGACCTTTTAGAATGGCGATACGGAGAAACTTCTTCAGCCAGAGAATGAATTCTTCTATGTGGAGACCAGGTCATTGAGTATATTTAAAACTGAGATAGGTTCTTGATTATCAAGGGTTATGGGGAGAAAGCAGGAGAATGGGGTTGAGAAACTTATCAGCCATGGCTGAATGGCCTAATTTCTGTTGCTATGTCTATGGTATTATGGTCTTAACATGGTGTGTTGAAGTGGCAGGTAACTGGAAGCTCTGGGTTATTGTTACGGACAGAACGTAAGTCTGCAAAGTGGTCACCTGGTCTGTATTTTGTGTCTCTGTTGCAGAGACTAGACTGTGAACGGTGAATACAGTAGACTCGATTGCATGAAGTAACAGGTAAATTGGTGATTCATTTCGAAGTCATGTCTGGGGCTTTGGTTGGGAGGAGGTAAATGGGCAGATGAATACACCAACGATTGTATGAGAAGGTCTCTTGGCAGTGTGTGGAGGTGTTGGGAAAGGAGGAGGCGTGGACCAGAATATCCCGGAGGAAACGGTTTCTGCAGAATGCTGACAAATGAGGACTGGGAATATGTCTGATTTGTCAGTTTGTCTTCCCTTTTATCATCTTAACTTGGTGCAATTTTTGTGATAATGCACCTATGCTGCAACTTTCCTATCTAAATAATATTCATCTCTGCTACTCTTCCTGTTAAAGTGCATAACCTCACATTTTTTTCTAATTTCAGCTGCCAAGGTTTTGCCCATTGCTTAATCTGTCTATTACGTGCCTCTGTGGACTCTGTGTCGTTGTCCTTTGTTGCCTTCCCATCTTTTCCTGTTATAATACAGGTAGAAGATCCTTTATCCAAAATGCTCGGGACCAGTTGTTTTTTGGATTTCAGAATTTTTCGCATATCAAAATAGTGACAGTTTAACGGTAAAATTTTTAAAATCTTACTGGAGAAGCAGACTTCTAACTAAGAACGTGCTTGGCCACTCTCACTCTCTCTCCCCCTCTCTCCCTCTCTCCCTCTCTCCCTCTCTCCCTCTCTCCCTCTCTCTCCCTCTCTCCCTCTCTCCCTCTCTCCCTCTCTCCCTCTCTCCCTCTCTCCCTCTCTCCCTCTCTCCCTCTCTCCCTCTCTCCCTCTCTCCCTCTCTCCCTCTCTCCCTCTCTCCCTCTCTCCCTCTCTCCCTCTCTCCCTCTCTCCCTCACTCTCTCACTCTCTCACTCTCTCACTCTCTCACTCTCTCACTCTCTCACTCTCTCACTCTCTCACTCTCTCACTCTCTCACTCTCTCACTCTCTCACTCTCTCACTCTCTCACTCTCTCACTCTCTCACTCTCTCACTCTCTCACTCTCACTCTCTCACTCTCTCACTCTCTCACTCTCTCACTCTCTCACTCTCTCACTCTCTCACTCTCTCACTCTCTCACTCTCTCACTCTCTCACTCTCTCACTCTCTCACTCTCTCACTCTCTCACTCTCTCACTCTCTCACTCTCTCACTCTCTCACTCTCTCACTCTCTCACTCTCTCACTCTCTCACTCTCTCACTCTCTCACTCTCTCACTCTCTCACTCTCTCACTCTCTCACTCTCTCACTCTCTCACTCTCTCACTCTCTCACTCTCTCACTCTCTCACTCTCTCACTCTCTCACTCTCTCACTCTCTCACTCTCTCACTCTCTCACTCTCTCACTCTCTCACTCTCTCACTCTCTCACTCTCTCACTCTCTCACTCTCTCACTCTCTCACTCTCTCTCCCCCTCCCCCCCCCCACTCTCTCCCCCCCCCCCCACTCTCTCCCCCCCCCCCCCCACTCTCTCCCCCTCCCCCCCCACTCTCTCCCCCTCCCCCCCACTCTCTCCCCCTCCCCCCCCCACTCTCTCCCCCTCCCCCCCCCACTCTCTCCCCCTCCCCCCCCCCACTCTCTCCCCCTCCCCCCCCCCACTCTCTCCCCCTCCCCCCCCCACTCTCTCCCCCTCCCCCCCCCACTCTCTCCCCCTCCCCCCCCCACTCTCTCCCCCTCCCCCCCCCACTCTCTCCCCCTCCCCCCCCCCCACTCTCCCCCCCCCCCCCTACTCTCTCCCCCTCCCCCCCCCCCCACTCTCTCCCCCTCCCCCCCCCCCACTCTCTCCCCCCCCCCCACTCTCTCCCCCTCCCCCCCCCCACTCTCTCCTCCCCCCCCCCCCCCCCCACTCTCTCCCCCTCCCCCCCCCCCACTCTCTCCCCCCCCCCCACTCTCTCCCCCTCCCCCCCCCCCACTCTCTCTCCCCCCCCCCACTCTCTTCCCCCCCCCCACTCTCTCCCCCCCCCCCTACTCTCTCCCCCCCCTACTCTCTCTTCCCCCCCCCCCCCTACTCTCTCTCTCCCCCCCCCCTACTCTCTCTCTCCCCCCCCCCCCCCCACTCTTCCCCCCCCTACTCTTCCCCCCCCTCACACGTTGCATCTGAGTGACACACACAGTGGGTGTCGACATGGGTTAACTGTTTGCACGCCAAACAACCTTGTTAATGAGGGAAAAATCTTCACAAAAAAACCTTCGGATTTCAGAGCTCTTCAATTTTTGGATGTTCGGATAAAGGATCTTCTACCTGTATATACTTGATTTCTGAGCTATTTTATATCATTCTTAAACTTGGCAATTGTACATGAATGTCTGTGATCTGCGTCATTAAAATAAATTTGTCATTCCTCTGTAAAGTGAGGGTTCTGCTCCTGAGAACCTCCATGAATGATGACATTCTCAAATGCAGAGCTTGTTTAAAAATAAGTTAAAATGGTTTTAAAATATTTTGAATATGTGATTCTTTTTCCTGTGGATATTGGTTTTGGTTGTTATTTTTTGGTATGGGCAGGCAAACTCTTGATTCGTGATTTCGCAGATACAAGGGATTTACTGTCAATAATTGGCATAAGCACTGATTCCTGTGGTACTCTACAAGATAAAGGTTGCCATCCTGAGGGTGCTCGTTTTATCCCAACTCTCTCTTCTATTAGTTAGGTAAAAACGAGGACTGCAGATGCTGGAAACCCGAGTCTGTATTAGAGTGGTGCTGGAAAAGCACAGCAGGTCAGGCAGCATCCAAGGAGCAAGAAAATCGACGTTTCGGGCAAAAGCCCTTCAAGAGGAATAGAGGCAGGAAGCCTGCAGGGTGCAGAGATTAAAAATGTTAGTCAATCCTCTATCCATGAAAAGTTTCCACGTCCAATGCCACTGACTCTTAGAAGTAGATTTTGTGCGATGCCTAATTGAGCCCCTATTAGAAAAAATCCAAATATATTGTGTTCATTGTTTTCCTTTTTATTTATGTTGCTTGTTACTTCGTCAAAAAAATCCAGTAAATTTGTCAGGTATGATTTGCTCCTCATGAAGCCATGATGACTCTGCTTGATTACATTTGCACTATTGCATCATTCATAATCGACTCTAAATGTTTCCCCAGTGACCGGTCAGTCATCTGTTGTTACTAGTTTTGGCTCTTTTCTTGAATAAAGATATTACATCGGCAGTTTTCCAGTCCTTTGGGACTTTTCCAGAATCTAAAGATTCTTGGAAGCTTATTACCAGTGCGTCTACTATCTGTAACTACTTCCTTTAAAATCTTCAGGTGGAACTCTACAGGCCTATGCGATTTATTGGCCTTTAGTCTGATTATTTTCTCTAGTGCTAGTGTTGTGTCTTCACATCTCCAGCATTATTACTGCAATGTTTTTGGGGCCAATTAGCTTTGCATTATCCAGTATTTTCAGACATTTCTTGTGGGCAGCACGCTGGCACAGTGGTTAGCACTGCTGCCTCTCAGCGCCAGAGACCCGGGTTCAATTCCCGCCTCAGGCGACTGACTGTGTGGAGTTTGCACGTTCTCCCCGTGTCTGCGTGGGTTTCCTCCGGGTGCTCCGGTTTCCTCCCACAGTCCAAAGATGTGCAGGTTAGGTGAATTGGCCATTCTAAATTGCCCGTAGTGTTAGGTGAAGGGGTAAATGTAGGGGTATAGGTGGGTTGCGCTTCAGCGGGTCGGTGTGGACTTGTTGGGCCGAAGGGCCTGTTGTAATGTAATGTAATCTAATCTAATGTAATCTAATCTAATCTAATGTCAAGTGAATCTGTAATGCTGCGAACGTCAAGAATGGGCTGAGATGAATCATCGCTTTGCAACCACCTTCAGGCAGAAATGCAAATCGCTCGGCCTTGTCTTCTGCACTGATGCATTGACTGTCATCATTCAGTATTGGAATATTTGTGAAGCTTCCTTCAGTTAGGAGTTTACTTGATCCTACCATTCACAGCTGGATTTATCAGGACTGCGGAGTTTAATCAACCAGATATGTGCAATTCCTGAGGAATATCTTCAGAGACAGATTTGGTAGAGGAGGTTATTATATTTGTGGAGGTGCTAGCCTAGTCCAGATGATGACTATCACGAGACTAATCCAGAAACTGAACATATGCTCTGGCTATATGGTTTGAATGGAAATTTGTAGAATTTGAATTCATCAAATATCTAGAATTAAGAGTCTAATGATGACTATGAAACTGTTGTCAGTTTTCCGGGAAGAACCCATCTGATTCACTAATGTCCTTTCGGAAAGGAAACTGCTGCCCTTACTTGATCTGGCTTACACGTGACTGCAGACCCAAAGCAATGTGGTTGACTCTTAACTGCCTTCTGGGCAATTAGGGATGGGTAATAAATTCTGGCCTTGCCAGTGATATCCACATCCTCTGAAGGATTTAAGAAAGTGATAAGGAAGTGCTTGTTGATCCTGTTGTAAAGTTATTAGTAGAAGTACTGTTATATTGGAAAGCTAAGAGTAAATCTTAATGACATATAAATTTTTGAATGTTTGTTATTGACGAGGACACACACTCGCCTCACTTGCACAATCTCCATCCCCAACATCATCCCCCACCGAAACAAAAGCAATACTGTATTTCAGATTAGGAATTAAATTCAATACTTTAAGGAGAATGCAACAGACCTATGGCATGAATTTTAAAGAGCTGGGGAGACACCCCTCAATTTGTCCAGTGACTCAGCTGCACAGTTGATGTGGCTGGAGGGCTGACAGCAAGTTGGCTGTCACGCTTTGATTCCTGATAGAAATGGTTAAAGATGTCAAGCTACACAATGTCTTCAGCACCCCTGCAGACAGCAAAGCGTCGCTACCCCTGGTCACGGCCAGACGGGTCTATCTACTCAAGGGTAGATTTCCTGGTTGTGTCCCAAGCATTGTCAGTTCCATCAATGCCTACAGGATGACCAGCGGATCGACAGGAAATGTGGAAATTGAACGTGAATCTGTTGATTCTTGAATACGTTGAGGAACTCTAGATTACACAGGTTGGAGAATTGTGAAACCTATTGTTGAGTTGTTTCCAGCACACTGGTGAGAAACAGTCCAGGGAGCATCAAGAGGTTCTTCATCCTTAAAGATGTTCTGATGGTGAGACATACAAGCAAAACTGTCCAAACTCCAGAAGAGCATGCATAACTTACTTATGCTGCAGACAATGAGGGTGGATGTCAAGGAGGATCTCCAGGAGATGGACAGCTAGCAAGCCTTGCTGTTTGCCTTGGCGTCCAAGATTATTTTCTGGTCCATTCTGCAGAGCAGAATGAGATCATCTTCCAGAAGGTGCGCAGAGAGCTCTATGAGCAGCCTGAAGGAAGAAGATAGCTCACTAATGTCACCTTGATTTGGAGATGCTGGTATTGGACTGGGCTGTACAAAGTTAAAAATCACAACACAGGTTATAGTCCAACAGGTTTAATTGGAAGCACTAGCTTTCAGAGTGCTGCTTCTTTAGGTGGTTATGGAGTACACAATTGTAAGACGCAGAATTTATAGCAAAAGTTTATAGTGTGATGTAACTGAAATTATACATTGAAAAATACTTGGATTATTTGTAGAGTCTTTCATCTGTTTGAATGACCATGATAGTTTCACTTCTTTCATATGTAAATCACAACACTTTTTAAAAAAAAATTACATTCTCAGCTTAACTGTAACAATTGGTGTCAGCCCAGATAAGATGTTGAAGGTGTTAGCCCTCGTGTTCTGTTGTCTGTGCCATAATGTTTAGACTGATTCTAATCTTAAAAATGAGTTAACAAGTGTGTTACATGGACTCATGCAGCTTTTGAGCAAAGTACAATGTAACTCTGCAGGTAATGTTGCCTTAGTCAACATTTTGAGGATCAGCACCATATAGTATGAAGACCACAAACAGCATGATCGTCCAGTCATTCCTGTCCCCACTCAAGGAGATTTTCGATAGCATGCTGGAGAGACTGGACCAGCCATTATCTCTGGAAGGGCTGACCAAGGCACTTTTTTGAAAAGAATAAAATCCTTGCAAGTGATGGCTTACCAGCCAAATTGTATTTAGCTCTGTTGGACTTGATTGGCCAGGGACTGCTGGAGGTGTATAACAGTATGCCTCTGGCAGGTAGCTTGTGATTCAATGAAGAAAGGTATCATCATGGAAGGAGGAGAGGGAGGAAATTAGAAACTGGTGAACAGCCTTGCTGTTGAATGTGGATTACTAACTCCTGTCAAGTCACCGCTAACAGGCTGAAGTCTGCTCTGGCATTGCTGATGCACCCTGACCAAACCTCAGCTTTAACAGGCAGGAAGAGCTCTGAAACCTTGCAGGACAAGTGAGATATCGGACTCGTCAGTCCATACCAGGAAAAGGTTTTTGACAGGGTATCGTGCACCTCCATGAGGGACATACGCTCCAAAATAGAATTGGGAAGGGAAGTCACAGTTGGATATGACTGCTGGACACTAACATCAGATTACGTTCTCAGTCAGTGGTGGGAATTAAAGTTTCCTGATCTGGAGTCAGGCAGGGCCACCCACCGTTTCCTAGGTAAAAACAAGGACTGCAGATGCTGGAAACCAGAGTCTAGATTAGAGTGGTGCTGGAAAAGCACAGCAGGTCAGGCAGCATCCGAGAGCAGGAAAGTCGACGTTTCGGGCAAAATATTCCTGATGAAGGGCTCTTGCCCGAAACGTCGATTTTCCTGCTCCTCGGATGCTGCCTGACCTGCTGTGCTTTTCCAGCACTACTCTAACCTACACCCTCCCTTTCCTGCCTTTTTTTTGTGCTGTATAGAAACCTTTGCTCAGTCCATCAGGAAGGTTACATGTTAAGAGGTGTGACTGTACCAGACAGTGGAAGCCTGCAGATAAACCTCCCTGTGGATGGATGGCATTGACATTCTTCTCTGCTCTGTCGTCAGTACACCGACTTGTGAATATCAACACCAGTTCGAACTAGCCATGGGAGTAAAGGTAGATTTGAGGCAGGAGTGAGACTATGTTCATTTGGGAGCTATGCCAACAGATCCTTTATTCCTTTCACCTGAAGGTCTTGGGAATATGGTTCAGAGGGGCTGGAGCATGTGCCAAAATTTGGGAAGGGCATATTGCTAAGGTGAGGCAGAAAGTGGGCTCATTGGAGCACCGCTGCCTTTATGACATTTTTTAAAAAAAACCTAGTGATGTGATGTGCTCTAGATGTTGTTAATAGTGGCGTAGGTCTAGCCCATTCTCCAAGTCTAGGCCACTACAATCACTGGGCAAAGATGGACTGTGTAATGTAAATATTTCTCATGCAATGTTTTTGTTTTTATTTTGCAACTGCATGGTAGCTCTGTGGGATGTTGAATTCCAATGTCATTTTTGTGTTTCTGCAACGATTGCACAAAATGTATTGCACATTTAATATAATACTATTACTTACACTAATAGAGTAAGAAAAATGTATAATGTAAAAGGAGTCTGGCCATTTTCAATTTGCTGTTTGTGGGAGCTTATTATGTGCCAGTTGGCTGTCATGTCTTTCTTTACGCCAGTCAGTACAAATGTACTTAATTGTTTTGAAGTGCTTTGGGATGTCCTGAGGTTTTTAACCTGTGTTCCGAGGTTGTCTTAACAATTTGAGGCAAAGAAAAACTAGGCCCTGTAGGATGTGTGTGTGTGCCACAAAATCCGTGTCTACACCCATTTTGACACCAGTGACTTCAAATTTAATAATTACAAATCTTAATCTTTTAATTCAAGCTTGACTTGACGTTACATATGACTCCATGTGACCCAGATGGTCAAATTGCTGAATATTTGTCCAACACAGTGGTGGAAGAAATAATCATGAAATTCATCTTACCTTTGAGAAGTAAATCTGTGACAAGGGTACTAAGTGAATGAACAGCAAGCTAATAACATATGCAAATCTATATTCCAGTGCCTTCTGTGGTGTTCATTGTTCCTGTCAAATGCCAGGGCTGCCCCGATAGTTTTGCAAATTTTTAGTTTTTAGAATTTTTAGGCCTATTTATTTTTGTCTTCCCGACAGAGCAGGTCTATAGTAATGCATATTGGCAAGCCTTTCCTGAGGTCATGCAAGGTGCTGTACAGTGCATATTTGCTTGCTCATTTCTTCTTTCCCATGCATAAAGGTCTTTCCAGCTACTGATTTCCTGTCTGATTTAGAATCTGAGTTCACAACGTTTGCATTACTTCAACATTAAAGTTAAAAACTTATTCATGGCAACAAACAGTACAGCTGCATCCAATACAAAAATTAGTTTGAAACCAAGAAGCAAATCACCACCTTGCACTCACATTGTAAGGTGAGCAAGGGATATGGTAAAAAGAAGAATTAAATTGACTAGAGAAAAATTCAATAAATGTGGACAATTAAGGATCAAAAATATTTGCTCACTGATTATTGCTATACTACCCCAAAAATTAGTTGACCTAAGTGTACAATGCGTAATTCAGTGCAGTTGACTTATTGGTAATATTCCAGAATGTGCCAATGAAGCATATGTCATATTGTTCTACACTTAGTTGTATAGCAAGCAATCTTGTTTCTGTAGTCCACCATTTCCTCCTGAAGCAGATTGCAATGCAAATGGAAGTACATTGCATTCACTGAAGTGCCAATTCATCAAATTCCCTCATGATGGTAATTGACAAATTGCTTTTATTACCAAGTGTTTGAAAAGCAGAATTTTTACTATGGCTTCCCTTGCTCAGAGACTTCCCTGAGGAAAAAATGAATGTACTTTTGGCCTTGAGGAAGAATTGCTGTGGTTTAAAGTGCTAATTTTATTTCCCAGTGGCCTCCTCTATAACACATTATTCTGGGGGGGGTCTATCATGTGATCAATCTATTCAAATCACCTGTGATTCTCCAGCATTTAACAGATCTAATTTCAAACTGTCCGCAATGCAAGTGGATTGTCACCACTTCTGCTCACTGCTTTTTTGAAAATATAGTTACGGCTCCTTTCTCACTTATAGTTACACATTGAGTGTAAATTGAATGATCACATTTTAATCCAGTAACTCAGAACTGACCTGATTTGAAAAAGAGACCATTGATTAAACTGGGACTGCAGCAAGCATGTTTTTACCTCCAAATGCCTAATTGGGATTTTGACATTGTAGCAGTTTTGCCTAGAGCTAAAAACTGGTGATCTTTTAATTTTGAAGGCAGGACTTTACTCTCTGCTCTTTCATTGCCAACCCCAGCAAAAATTCTTTAGCAACACACAACTGCTAAGGGCTACACTTCTTTGTGGTTGGTGGGAATGGGTGCAGTGATGGGAGAGTAAGGTTCAAGGATTGAATGCAGCTGCACTTGTAGTTTCATTTAAATTTGCCGCTTTATGATTTTTAAAAATATTTGAAACAACGGATTTCAGTTTGTATGGGTTAAGATTCCTGCTTCAAATAACACTTCATGGGAAATCATTGAAGTTCTCCCTTGAATTGTCACATTTCATTTTCACAAGACCGTGATCGCAGTAGTAATTTAATTTCATCATTAACAAAATTTTCCATGGTCACTGCTTGTTTTATTTTAACTAGTTTGATGATCTTTTGCATTATTCACTAACTTCTCTGGACCAGTATGCCTTGAGCAATTTGTGACATACATAATTTAAACAAATGTGAAGCTCACTGTTAGCATGTTATTCGAAAACTTGTGCTGATGATACTTGTAATCCTGGTTGTTGATTTTGACTTAGTTGGTATTCCCTTTTTTCAACAAAATGAAAATGATTGAATTTTGCAAGCAAGTTTGTTTCTGTGGGAGGATTTTAGATTATTTGTCCCACCCCTCAACATCGTTTGTTCTTGGCCTTGATGTGGTACATCATGTTGCTCGATGTGCAGCAGTAACTCTCTGCATTGTTCTGCTCACAGAAAGCAGACACTTCGTTGTGACTAATTTTCTATTGTGCAAACATTTCACATTAACGGAAGAGATTCACAGTCTATAGTTCCACTCATCCAGCAACATGATCTATTTGTTCCTGTTTATTCAAAAACTGAAGTGTTTGAAAGTTTATAGTAAAATAGTTGAGAGAAGATTTTTCAAAAATAAAATTAGGCATTGTTATATCTCCATGAAGTTGTTGGATATAGGAGAGGGATGATCTTAATGGTGTGGAATATTTTTGGAAAAAAGCTTTGTTAGAAAACAAATGAATAAATTAATAATATAAATAGGTAAAGCTTTGTGAGTGAGAAACTGATACTAGACCTAAAGTGCTTTTTCCAGGCAGTCCACTTTTAACCAGTTTATGAAAGCTAAGGTTCAAATGAAGGAATAAGCATGGTAACATTCATATTTACAAACCAAACCCTGAAATGGGAAAACTACTTTTCCTTTCAGGTGTAGATTTGTTTTTTGTGAATTGCAACCATCCCGTAAAACTGGTGTTTTAGGATGAAGTACCCCATGTGCATTCTTCAAGTAATTTTCCTTTGGCACATACGTTAGTTCCAAAAGGTGTGGTGCTGGAAAAGCACAGCTGGTCAGGCGGCATCAGAGGAGCAGAAGAGTTGACATTTTGAGTGTAAGCTCTTCTTCAGAACATTCCTGGTGAAGAGCTTACGCTCGAAACATCGATTCTCCTGCTCCTCTGATGCTGCCTGACCCGACTGCATTTTTCTAGCAACACACATTTTGACTCTGATCGCCAGCATCTGCAGACCTCACTTTCTCCATAATTTAAAAAAAAAATCTTTAAACCATTTTTTATCTGAAGTCTTTTTTTAAAGTTACATTTTCCATTTTGTGTAAGCATTTTCCATAGAAATGATAACATTTGTACTTCACTGTTTTTAGATGTACTGACAATGCATTCTGGTGTTGAGATGTTTTTTAAAAAAAAAAATTAACAGTAGGATTGGCAAATTTTTCTCTTAGCCAATCTGATTTTTTTTAATCTGGTCTGATAGAATAGAGAGGAATAGTTGTGGGCAGGTTTGTAACAATATATAATTTGGTTTTAGTGGTTCCAGCAAGTGATTGGATATTTTCCATCTCCTGAACGCAAATGGAAAATTATGCTATTAGATTTGAAAATGTATTAATATACAGCTTGTTATTAGGGCAAGCAATAATATGTTGTATAGAAAACAATATTAAGAAAAAACTGTCAACCAATATTATATTTTGAGCGAATATCATCTTCTGCAGTTCTGTTAAATATGTAGAGCTACCATAGATCACAGCTAATAAGACGATATTCTTTTCTCAGTGCCAAAAGTCTTCCTTTTGCCTTTATCTGGCATACAAGTTGAATTTCCTTTACAGTTACAAAATGCTATGACAACATTAGTTGTTGTCCTCAAATTTTCATCCCCAGAATTTTGTTTTATTTTGTACTGTAAGTTAGCACACAATTTAAGCAGGCATTCCAGGCTACATTGCAAAGAAAATACCTGAAGATATTTTGCCCAAAAACAGCAGACCACCTGTGGTATGGTGAGTAAAAGGGTTCTGCACCAAAATGTATGAAGTTTGCTTTCAAATTAAAAGTAATGTATCACTTGTTAGATTGTCCAATAACTGCTGCAATGAGGTAATATGTTCTAAAAGTGGGTGGAGGTGGAGGAATCCACCCTGCGGATGATGAACAAGACCAAATGTGCTGTTCAAACCATGGCCAGACACTGCCCTGATCTTTAGAATCATGAATTTGAATGAATCCTTGCAAATCATCAGAAAATGTAGTGTCTGTGGTGGCTTCCAGTATTCAGAACTTTTAATATTAAAGCTCAGTAAGTTTTTAGGGCCTCATCTATATTTCCCTCCCCTCCCCTATCAGCTTTCCGTAGAGACCACTCCCTCCGCGACTCCCTTGTCAGATCCACACCCCCCACCGACCCAACCTCCACTCCCGGCACCTTCCCTTGCAACCGCAGGAGGTGCAACACTTGCGCCCACACCTCCCCCCTCACTTCTCTCCAAGGCCCCAAAGGAAACTTCCATATCCGCCACAGATTCACCTGCACCTCCACCCACATCATCTACTGCATCCGCTGCAGCCGGTGTGGCCTCCTCTATATTGGGGAGACAGGCCGCCTACTTGCGGAGCGATTCAGAGAGCACCTCTGGGCCACCCGGACGAACCAACCCAACCACCCTGTAGCACAGCATTTCAACTCCCCCTCCCACTCCACCGAGGATATGCAGGTCATTGGACTCATCCACCGCCAAACCACAACAACGCAACGGTCGGAGGAGGAGCGTCTTATCTTCCGACTGGGAACCCTCCAACCACATGGGATGAACTTGGACTTCACCAGTTTCTTCATCCCCCCCCCCCTCCCCCCACCTTGTCTCAGCCGAATCCCTCCAGCCCGGCACCGCCTTCCTGACCTGCAGTCGTCGTCTTGACCTCTCCGCCTCCATCCTACTCCGACCTATCACCCTCACCTTGACCTCTTTCCACCCATCACATTTCCAACGCCCCTCCTCCAAGTCCCTCCTCCCTACCTTTTATCTTCTCCTGCTGAACACTCTCTGCTCATTCCTGAAGAAGGGCCTGTGCCCGAAACGTCGAATCTCCTGTTCCCTGGATGCTGCCTGACCTGCTGTGCTGTTCCAGCAATAAAGTTTCAACTTTGATCTCCAGCATCTGCAGACCTCACTTTCTCCTCACACTGATGGCCATTACTCAACTCCACACACCAGGCCCTGTCATGTCTTGGGCTGCTTTCAGCAGAACCTAACCATTTTTACCTCCTAATGGTCCATGTTATCAATTCTGCTTTTGTGGCTGACCATTATCCGTTTCTTTGTCTGCCTAACTGTTTGTCTCCCTCTCCCGTATTCACCTGTTGAATACCTATTTCCGTTCACCACCCCTGTCTTCAGTATATATACTACCTTTTCCTACCTACCATCAGTTCTGAAGAAGGGTCAGTGGACCTGAAATGTTAACTCCGCTTTCCACAGATGCTGCCAGACCTGCTGAGTTTCTCCAGCAATTTGTTTTTGGTTTAGATTTCTAGAATCTGCAGTCCTTCTGTTTCATTCACACATTTTTTGTATCATGTAATATAGTTCATGGTTTTATTCCTAACTAGACAGTTCAAAGCATTAGTAAGTAGTTGCAAGTTATTTTGTGTAATAAACCTTTACGTTCTTTTGCTAAAAGTTCATTGATAGTCCCTTCTGAATGTGCTCAGTGACTGACCTCCACAGTGGTGAGGAAAAAATAAACGAGACTTTAATGGTCTATTCAGTCAGGTTTCATCCTGGGATCTGACTTGTCCAGCATGCACCTCAGCTGAGATCATTACACTACCTGCTTGGTGTTTTGTATGGCTTAATTATCTACTCGTGGGATGGCATTAGTGAGCCAAATATCATCCTATCATTCAAGAAAGACAGACTATCCAAATCAATGGTGAAGAGGGATACATTTTTTTTGTAGAGTAATAATTCTAAAAATAACATGATCCAGAGTGGAATCCTTACAATAACATCATTGTCAAGATGACTTTGACTGAATTCTGGATGTAAGTTTGCTCGCTGAACTGGAAGGTTTGTTTTCAAACGTTTTGTCACCATGTTAGGTAACATCAGTGAGCCCCTCCTGAAGCACTGGTGTTATGACCTGCTTTCTATTTCTGTGTTTAGGTTTCCTTGGGTTGGTCGTATAATTTCCTGTAGTGATGTAATCTCCTGTTCTTTTTCTGTGGGTGTAAATAGGGCCCAAGTCATTCTGTGTGTTGATAGAGTTCCGGTTGGAATGCCATGCTTCTGGGAATTCTCATGCGTGTCTCTGTTTTGCTTGTCCTAAGATGAATGTGTTGTCCCACTTGAAGTTGTCCTTTTTCATCTGTATGTAAGGATACTCGTGATAATGGGTCATGCCTTTTTGTGGCTTGTTGATGTTCATACATCCTGGTGGCTAGTTTTCTGCCTATTTGTCCAATGTACTGTTTGTTACAGCTCTTGCAAGCTATTTTGTAAATGACGTTCGTGATAGAATAGTATAAAGAATAGCAGAGCAAAACAGCCACAGACTGCTTAGAGAAATGATTAACCATGCCCACGACAGACTCTGTAAATACAACTGGGAAATTTCGTGTCAAAAAACCATTCTCGGTAACGTGGCAGACTATGAATGCACACAGAGTAGAACGAGCCATAGACATTAGACAGCGACAAACACAGAAAACGAGAAAACTAGACCTGCAGAAAAACTCAACAAACTCGCACAAAATAACAACACAGCTAACCTAAAAGCGTGGATAACACTGAAAAAGCAATCTAAGTAAGAGGATTAAATTACAACTTTGGGGATGCGGACAAGAAATATTTCTTAGCAGCATTAGAAACAACACTGAAAGACAATGAGCTCTCAGAAGAAACCCAGCAAACCATCAGATGGATAGTCGCACCAACATCAACAAACACATCAATTTGGACCCCATTTACCACCCTCTGAGAAAAAGAACAGGAAATGATATCACTGGAAATGACGCCACCAACTCAAGGAAACCTAAACGCACAAATAGAAAGTGGGTCGTAACATCAGTGCTTCACTGATGATGATACCTAGTACGGTGATGAAACGCCTGAAAACAAACCTTCCATCTCAGTGAACAAACTTACATCCAGAACCTCAACCTGGGCTACAAATCTTTTCAACATTCGCTAACTTAGAATAAGTTTTATGAACTCCTTATTTTAGATGCTAAAGTTAATGAATATGATGGTTTTAAAATGTTTTGAGTATATAGAGAGATTTTTGTGCAATTCGTTCTCTAAATGGTGCCATAGAATGAAATCCTTTGGACCTGTTATCACATTAAGGGCACTATATAAATATAAGTTGGTATTTCAGAATTCCAAAATTGCAGTGGTAATAAAAAATCCCTTTAATTCTGCTAAAGGATTGAGAGAGTTAATAGTCTATTCCTATTTTATTTTCTAAAAAACACACCACTAAATGCAAGACTGTTAACTTTATTTGTATTGTTTCAAAAACCAGCAGCAGTCTGATGAGGATTACCTGCAAACTGCTTTGTTTGTACTAATGCTCTGAATTGTCTATCCAATTGCTGTCTGGTTAGGAATATTATTCTTTTTAAACATGCTAATCAAGCTATTGCATTTAGGTTTGAACCAATCTAGCCAATTAATTCTCCATTAAGATTGAAAACCACTGTTCAATCTATTTGTTTTGAAGATTCAAGTGCATCATACTGTGTTAACAAGTGTTTGCATATAGTTTACCTTCTGTGGCTTCCTTCCCTTCAATCAACTTGATATTTTTTAATTGTGTACATCTTAGTTGCCAAGAGCTGGACAAAAATAAGCCATCTGAACAATCCTATTTTAGCAGAGCTCTTGCTTTTTTTAAGAAAGCAAAGGAACAAAGCTGAACCCAACTTTGTCAACACTAGACTGCTTGTAAATACAGCCATGTTGTAAATACACCCCAGAGCAACAGAAGGGAAGTAGGAAGCAATTGGTCACCTCACTATATTATGAATCTGATATTCAAGTTAATGAGACTTGTTTCTGTTTGTGCTAATTTGTATAATATTATAGATAACTAAAATTGATACAAGCTTTGTAACTATGTTGTTTTTTTCCTTCCTCTAGTGAGCACTTGTCCTGTTCCTTTACTTTTTTCTTGCATGGGGATAGTAAAGTCTGTACCAGTGTTGAGATAAACCAGCATCAACCAGTATACCATCTCAGTGAACAACATGTCACTGTGGCCCAGGGATCCTCCAACCCCTTCCAAGGTAAGAGTACTTTTATTTCTGAAAAAAAAAGGTGTAAAAAGCCTCTTTTAATATGAACAGGGAGCGAGAAGAAGGCTTAAGTGGAACAGATTTGTTAAATGCCAACTCCAGTGGTCTTGTGAATAAAACCAGTACTTGGCTTGCTTTCATACTGTTCAGGCAAGGAAATTGTACCCTGTATAAACCAGCTGGTGAGGTGAACTGATTTAGATTACAACAATTTACCTCCATTATTCCTGATCCATGGTATCCCTTTATCTCAGCTGGAAAATGTAAATGTATAACCCTGTATTGAGAGCAGGATTTGGCTTCACTGTGATGCCATGTACAAATGAGCAGTAAGAGGAATACTCTGTATTTAACTGTGCAGAATAAGGGACTAGAAAGCCACTGTTGCCTGTCAAATGAGAAACTTCACCATCAGAGAGGAGAGGGAAATGTCAAGTTATAATATGTTCACAATCAGTCAAAACAAACTGCATTTTTTTTTGTTTCAAGATTATGTAAGTGAGTGGGACTTTTGCAGTAAAGAAGGGGCCCATTTTGCTTGTGTCTGCACTGACCTTTCTCTTGGCCTCATCTAAAAGATGCATTGTATTTCCGCATAGCAAGGTATTTCAAGGTTTTAGCAGTCTATGTAAGGATACTTTTCTGAATCTCTTCCTTACTTAAGTGACTTTTTAGATCATTGATATGTCACCATTGACTTCCATTATCTTAAAGCAATTGTTCTCCTCTAAAATCTATTGTTTTGGCTTTTTATTCATTCTCCTCTTGTTGAGGATGTGGATGATGTGCTTCTAGGGCAACAGGTATGCACCTGTTCCCAAATTAGGTTTGGGATTTCCAGTACAAAGTTAATCTCACTCTATTTTGATTTGATAATGATTCTCTATTAAGTTTCAGAAAGAACTCTTTTGTAACTTCCATTGCTCCTGTGCGTCCTTGGCCTGATTCTCTTGACACTTGCTTACTGCTTTGAGCTTTTACTTGCTTGGAGTCGGTTTTAAAGTTGCCCAAATTCATTCCATGGAGGATAATTGCAACCAGTAAATTGAAGAATATTTAATCCTGTCAATCTGTGCTGAATTAGATCTGGGTCTCAGGACACAAGATAGCATGTTGATTCTAGCATTCAACCACAAATTTATTAAGTCCTTGTCAATGCATATTTTCATCTTTTCCTTCCAGTGATCCTCAGCCCCTTTGGATTAAGTGGTACCCTGACAGGTCAGTCTTTCAAGCTATCTGATCCTCCCACCCTTAAACTGATAGAAGAATGGAAGCAATTTTATCCAATACAGACCAGCTCAAAGGAAACTACAGACGACAAACAGGAAGAGGTAGACTGGGATGATGACTCAATAGCAGCTGTAGAAGTCATTGTTGGTAAGTGGGAATGAAAATGTTGAATGAGTTTTGCTGATTTGAGAGAGCTTTCAGTAAACTGCTTTGTTTTAGTTAGAAATCTGTAAATAGCTAGTAACGCCTAGCAGCCAAACCTTAAAACAAAATAGCAAACTGATCTTACACCAGTTTTTCCTCCATATTTTTATTAGAATAGATTAGATTCCCCACAGTGTGGAAACAGGCCCTTTGGTCCAACCAGTCCACGCCGACCCTCCGAAGGGTAACCCACCCAGACCCATTCCCCTCTAACTAATGCATCTAACACTATGGGCAATTTAGCATGGCCAGTTCACCTGACCTGCACATCTTTGGACTGTGGGAGGAAACTGGAGCATTGCTGAACTAAAACATAAATTGAATCAACTTTTGAAAAGGCATGCGTTATTTCCATGATCAATGTTAGCAATTTGTTGGAGAAATATGAGGGTAATAATTCACAGGGTGAATCTGGAATTTTTATATGATTAAGAACATGTTCAGTCATTTTTATTTGAAATAGAGGGAAAAGAATCTATTACAGAGACTTTAAACACTGCTAAACTTGGTGTGTCGTACTATTTTGTATCACAGTACTTTAACTTTTCAACTTTGCATGAGAAATTTATATTTGCAGTTAATTATTTGAGAAATAATAAGAACATAAGACATAGGTATGTAATGAGGCAGACTTGATTAGGGAGCTTAAGGTGAAGGAACTTGTAGGGGGTATCTTGTAGAATTCATCCTGCAGTTTGATTGGGAGAAGCTGGAATCAAATATTGCAGTTGATTAAAAGTAATTCCAGAGACGTGAGGGAGGAGCTAGCTAGATTGGAAGTGGAGCCGAGCAGGAAACATAGTGGAACAGCAGTGGCATGAATTTCTTGGGATAATTCCGGCACAGCAGAAATTCATCCCAAGGAAGGAGAAACATACTAAGGGGAAGATGAGGCAACCATTGCTGACCAGAGAAGTCAGCAGCAGCATAAAAGCAAAAGAAAAGGCGTACAATGTGGTGAAGGTAGGTGGGAAACCAGAGGATTGGGAAGTTCTCAAAAACTGGCAGAGGGCATCTAAGAAAGCAATAAAAGAGGGGCAGGTTGAAATATGAGTAAGCGAGCAAGTAATATAAAAGAAGATTGCAACAGTTTTTTAGGTACGTAAAAAGTAAGCAAGAGGCAAGAGTAGACAAAGAGTGGAGAAGTAGTAATGGGGGACAAAAATGGTGGGGGAAACTGAACAGGTATTTTGCACCATTCTTTATAGTGGAAGACACCAGGAGAGTAACTGTCCTTCAAGAGCGTCAGGGAGCAGAGATGAGTTTAGTGGCCATCACTAAGGAGAGGATGGTGGCGAAGCTGAAAGGTCTGAAGGTGGAAAAGTCCCCTGGACCAGAAGAACTACTCCCCAGAGTCTGAAGGAAATAGCTGAGGAGATTGTAGAAACATTGGTGGAGATCTTTCAGGAATTTCTGAATCAGAGGGAACATGGCTTATTTAGCATCCCTTTTTTCAGAAGGGAGGGAGGCAGAAGATGGGAAATTAAATGCCAGTTAGCTTGACCTTAGTTTTTGGTAGGATTTAAGAGTTCATTATTTAGGATGAGATTGTGGAGTACATGGAAGTGCATGGTAAAATAGGGCTGAGTTAACATTGCTTCATCGAGAGAAGATTATGCCTGACAAAATGTTGGAATTATTTGAAATGGTAATAAGCAAGTTCAACAAAGAGCCAGTGGATGTGATCCGTTTGAATTTCCAGAAGTCCCTTGATAAGGTGCCACACAGGAGGCTGCTAAATAAGATAAGAGCCTATGGTGTTGGAGGGTAAGGTACTATCATGGATAGAGGATTGGCTGACCAGCTGAAGACAGAATGGGAAAAACGCGGTCTTTTTCAATTTGGCAGGTGGAGTTTGCAGGAGTCCGTGTTGGGGCCACAGCTAATCAGGTCATACATTAATAATATGGATGAAGAAACTGAGGGCATTGTTGCTAAGTTTTCAGATGATACAAAGGTAGGTTAGTGGCAGGTAGTCTTGAGGAAATGGGGAGGCTGCAGAAGGACTTGAGTCAAGGTTCGAGTGGTGCTGAAAAAGCACAGCAGGTCAGCCAGCATCCGAGAAGCAGGAAAATTGACATTTCGGGCAGGAGCCCTTCATCAGGAATGAGGCTGGAAGCTCGGGGGTGGAGAGATAACATCTGCAATCCTCACTTTCGCCTTGCAGAAGGACTTAGTCAGGCCAGAAGAGTAGGCAAAGAAGTGGCAGATGGGATACAATATGGGAAAATGAGGTTATGTGCTTTGATAGGGAGACAAAAGACTGGACTATTTTCTAAGTAGGCAAAAGCTTCAGAAATCTGAAGCAGAAAGGGATATTGAAGTCCAGATTCAGGATTCTCTTACAGTTAACTTGCACGTTCAGTTGGCAGTTAGGAATGCAAATGCAATGTTAGCATTCATTTCAAAAGGACTAGAATACAAGAGCAGGGATGTGCTGCTTGAGGCTATGTAAGCCTCTGGTCAGACCACATTTGGAATATTGAGGGGGGTTTGGGCCCCATATCTAAGGAAGGATGTACTGGCATTGGAGGGGGGTCCAGAAGAGGCTTACAAGAATTATCCTATGGGTGCAGGTCTTGTCATATGAGGAGTGTTTGAGAACTCTGCATCTGTACTTAATGGAGTTTAGAAAGATGAAGTGGAATCTGATTGTAACTTAGAGAATATTGAGAGGCCTGGATAGAGTGGATGTGGAGAAGATCTCCCTCCTTGTAGGAGAGACTAGAACCTGAGTGCACAGCCTCACAGTGAAGGGAAACCCCTTTAGATTTGAGATGAGGAGGAATTTCTTCAACCAGAGGCTGACTAATCTGTGATATTCATTGCTGCAGAGGACTATGGAGGCCAAGTCTTTGACAGTATTTAAGACAGAGATAGGTTCTTGATTAGTAAGTGTGGGGAGAATCGAGCGTTTCAAAGAGAAGACAAAAGAGTGTGGTTGAGAAACCTATCAGCCATAACTGAATAGCAGAACAACATATCAAAGCAAGCGAAATGTGGCAGGTGCTGAAGTTCTGAATTAAAAGCAAAATGTGGAGAAACTTGGCAGGTCTATCAGCATCTGGAGAGAAAAATGTTTTGAATTCAATATATCTTTGGAACTGAAGAGCTGGATATGTTTGATAAATTGAAAAGGGGGTTGAGGCAAATCAAACAGCAGGGATTGTCAGTGAAAGATTAATGGGCAAATAAGATTCAAGATCAGGTGTGTTATTGTGCAAGAGTGCTGAAGAGGGTTGTAGAGAGAACAGAGTATAGATCCAGTGTTGATGTTAACAATTGAATAAAGGTAGGCTTTGACTGAAAGCCTAAACATGAAAAATAAAGTACAGACACTGCAGGGACAAACCTGAAGTCATTGTTCTCCACTTCTAGCAGAGTCATATTGAAAATATTTCTAAACCAAAAAATTAAATTGGTGAATCGATGTTTCTTTAAAAGGCACGTTTTCATGATCTATGCTACAAGAATGTTTGTGAGAGAAATGTAAAGATAACAGTTTACCGATGCTGACAGACCTGCTAAGCTGCTTAAAGGCATTTAGTTTTTATTCCACATATTAACAACTGAGTCCTAAAAGGGGGACCTCTTATTTGTCCTAGAGTTTAAGTATTCCTCACAAGGAAATATTCTCCCGGTATCTACCCTATTAAGTCTCCACAGGATCATCAATCTTCCAATGAGATCATCTCTCATTCTTCTAATCTCCAATGGGTTTAGGCCCAACCCATTCAACTTTTCTCCATAAGATAAACAGTTCTTGCCAGGAGTGAGTTGAGTGACACTTCTATAAACTGCTTAAAAAATAATTGCTTTATTTCAAATAAGGAGACTAAAAGTGTATGCAATATTCCAGCTGCAGTAAAACATTGCTATTTTTTATATTCCATTCCCTTGCTTTAAATGTCAACATTCCGTTTTACCTTTCTAATTACTTGCTGTACCTGCATACTAACTTTATGCAATTTGTGTGCAGTGGACACTGCTCCTTCTGTACCATTTAAGTTTTCCCATTTAAATAGTCAAAGATTTTCTGTTCTTGGCTCTGAAATGTACTGCTCTCAGAAATTATCCTGACGACACTGTGTGAACTCATTTTCCAGGTTACCGTCGCTAATCTGATTTTTAGTCTACATGCAGATTGAAATCGCCCCATAATTGAGACTTTTCTGCATACTCCATTTATTTCTGTACAGTCTGTCCAATATTGTATTTACTGTTAGGTTTATAATATCACTTCTACCCAATACCCTTTTAATTTCCTATTTATTAACTCAAATGGATTAGAGTTTGCTGTTTTCAGTGAAGGCTATCTCTCAAAACTGTACAGTTGGAACCCTTAATTATCAAAGCTGTGCCACCACCTTTTCTGAGCTTTGTAACTTTTCAAAATGGGAAGTGTATTTCCATATTCAGGTCCTAGCATTAGACAACCTGTGCCCATGTCTCTCTAATGGTTATCTGGTCATCCATGATTATTTCTAATCTATTCGAACAGTTTATCCATTTCATTACAAATGCTGCATATAGATGCAGAGCTTTTATTTCTGTCTTTTTGCCATTTTTACAATTCCTGACGATCCATGTTGGTGCACTCTTTAAAATTTGTATACTCTGTCCTTTCCTGTTGCATTCTGATTATCATTAATCAAGTTGCTGTCCTGCTTAATTATCTCATTGTTTTTCTGTTTCTCTATTGATTTGAAATATTTCCTCTGTCACCATCCCTTCTTCACCATTTAGTTTAAAGCCCATTCTGCTGTCTGACGCGTATGACTCACCTGACATTGTTCAAGTTAAAAACATCCCTTTGGTGTATCTTTAGCTTCCCCAGTCGGAGTGCTAGTGACACATTTCTTCACATTAATCTTTGAGTTATGCATTCAAATCTAAACTTACCTAACCTGATGCAGGGCAAATAATAACCCAGAGAATATTACCTTTTGAACGTCTGCTTTTAAATCTATTCCTAGTTGCTGATGATCCTGAAGTAGGACCTCCTTCCTAGTTCTGCCTATGTTGTGGATACCCATGTGGACCATGACAAATGGATCCTTCACCTCCCAGTTCAAATTTCTTTCCCATGCAATGCTGAGTTCCTCGGCCTTGGCATCATGCAAGCAACAAAGCCTTCAGAGCTGATGCTTTCAGGAGCAGAAAGCTGCATGTGAACCTTTCATTATACTGTCGTCTTCTCGCCCTCAAGGTCATCCTCCCAAAATAAAGTCTGTCTTCTGTGCTTAAATGGGTTTGTATTTCATATTTGCTTCCCCTGTCCTGTATGTGCTCCATTTGCTTTCAGCTGTTGAGACAATTTGGGATGAAGTGTTCCCTTTTTGTGTATTCTTGTCAATATTTTGTCATCCTTAGTAATATCAGTTTATATCAGACATACTATCTAGTATCTTTATCAAAGGTGCTTTTTGTTAATGTCTGTTATATTTTGCTAATAGCTGGTGTGCGAATGGTGTACCCAGCATGCTTTGTTCTGGTGCCTCAGCCTGATGTTGCCACTGGCATCTTGAGCAGCTCCACTGGGACGACACATTGTACAACTGCATACGCAAGTGTCCACCAAGTGCCTCCCCCAATAAGGGATCCAGCCATTTCCTCTGTGACCTTGACTCCACCCACATCACCAGAAGAAGCTGAAACAGGTAATAAGACTTGTTTGTTGCACCCCATTAATAATAACAGATACGTTTTTCTTCTTTTTCTAACGGATTTGTAACATCTGACATTTTGTGCCTTTGCAACAATTTTGTGTGTATATTGCCACTTAAATTTTGAAAGACTCTCCTTTGTATCGGAAGGATATTGTGAAACTTGTAAATCTTTTCTGAACCCTTTCAAGAATGTTGCCAGAATTGGAGGATTTCGTTATAGGGAGAGGTTGAATAGGCTAGGGCTATTTTCCCTGGAGCGCTAGAGGCTGAGGGGTGACCTTATAGAGGTTTAAAAAATTATGAGGGGCATGGATAGGGTAAACAGACAAGGTCTTTTCCCTGGGTTGGGGAAGTCTAGAACTAGAAGGCATATGCTTAGGTTGAATGGGGAAAGATATAAAAGAGTACTAAGGGGCAACTTTTTCACGCAGGGGGTGGTGCATGTGTGGAATGGGCTGCCAGAGGAAGTGGTGGAGACTAGTAAAATTGCAATGCCTCAAAGGCATCTGTATGGGTATATGAATAGGAAGGGTTTGGAAGGATATGGGATAGGTGCTGGCAGGTGGGACTAGATTGGGTTGGGATATTTGGTCAGCATGGATGAGTTGGACCAAAGAGTATTTTTCTGTGCTGTACATCTGTGATTCTATGACATATGGTATTGATTTACTCAGCACACTTTAATTAATGTTATGATCCAGTTAGTTACTTAAATATTACTTTTTGAGCCATGATTGAGTGCTGGCATTATATTTTGTTTGTTCTAGCCTTGGGCTCTGCAGCTTCTTTTGCTTGAAATGAAACTGTTTCCAGTCACCTGATTGATATAGAATCATTCAGCACAGAATGGCCATTTGTACAATTATGCTTATGTAGTTTATTTTAGAGGACTGTCTAATTTAACCTCATACTTGGCTTTCTCCCATATTCCAGAAAAATAGTTTTATTCAGGCTGAAGCAGTTTAACATGGATAGGTGTGAAGTGATTTGCTGTGAGGGGAAAATAGAAATGTCAGATGGTATAATCTAAATTGTATTGTTTCAAATATATTTTGATTCACTTGGTCATCAGGTGTGAGACACTCTCCATGCTCCTGTAAGAGGCATAAGTGTAGTTCAAATGCTGCAACTGCAGTGTGGCTATCTTTTGCACTATCTTCCATTCAATCTGGTGATTAAAAAGAAGACCAGTTTCGCAAGGGAACTGTGTGTGAATCTCTAGTAAAAGGTGGATGACCCCTTTTAAGTGCAACTACAATAAGCTGTGCAGAACCATTTTGCCTAAACATGAGGTGCTGTGTTATATGGTTCTATCTGTTTCTGGTGTTGCAAAGGATGGGTCTGACCACACTGCCATGGAATCCTCCATTCAGATATAGAATCATAGATTTCTAGAATCCCTACAGTGGAAGCAGGCCGTTTGGCCCATCAGGTTCACAGCAACCCTCCAAAGAACGCCCCATCCAGATCCAACCCTCTAATCCTGCATTTCCTATGGCCAATCCACCTAACCTGCATATCTTTGAACTATGGGAGGAAATTGAAGCACCCGGGGGAAACCCATGCAGACGTGGGTGAATGTGCAAACTCACAGTCACAGGAGAGTGACTGGAAACCAACATAGGTCCCTGGCACTGTGAGCCACCATGCTGTTCAATTGGGCCAGGCCATACTGCCAGTCCCTCACGGAAGAAGTTTGTGCAGAAAAATCACTCTAATCCCATCCATTAGGGAGTGGTACTGATGTAATGTCATTTAAAGGCTTTGTTCAAAACAGATGGTGTACCCAGTTAGAATGTGCCCTGAACAAACTCCCAGTCATTTAGTAGAATGCCTCACTGCTACAACTTTGAAATCAGTGCAGAGGACTCTCGATTATCCGAATACCAATTATCCGAAAATCCGATTATCCGAAGGAGAGCTTAAGGTCCCGATAGAAACATTACATTAAAGACGTGTTTCCAGCAGTGATCGTGTCTTTTGTTTACAGTGATTAAACAGGCACTGTCTCCAAATAGAGTCATAGAGATGTACAGCATGGAAACACACCCTTCGGTCTAACCCGTCCATGCCGACCAGATATCCCAAGTCAATCTAGTCCTACCTGGCCCGTATCCCTCCAAACCCTTCCTGTTCATATATCCATCCAAATGCCTCTTAAATGTTGCAACTCCATCAGCCTCCATTACATCCTCTGGCAGCTCATTCCATACACGTACCACCCTCTGCGTGAAAAGGTTGCCCCTTAGATCTCCTTTATATCTTTCCCCTCTCGCCCTAAACCTATGCCGTCTAGTTCTGGACTCCCTGACCCCAGGGAAAATACTTTGCCTATTTACTCTATCTGTGCCCCTCATAATTTTGTAAACCTCTATCAGATCACTCCTCAACCACCTCCTCCACTCCAGGGAAAATAGCCCCAGCCTGTTCAGCCTCTCCCTATAGCTCAAATCCTCCAACCCTGGCAATATCCTTGTAAATCTTTTCTGAACCCTTTCAAGTTTCACAACATCTTTCCGATAGGAAGGAGACCAGAAATGCACACAATATTCCAACAGTGGCCTAACCAATGTCCTGTAGCTGCAACATGACCTCCTAACTCCTGTACTCAATACTCTGACCAATAAAGGAAAGCATACCGAACGCCACCTTCACTGTCCTATTTACCTGCGACTCCACTTTCAAGGAGCTATGAACCTGCACTCCAAGGTCTCTTTGTTCAGCAACACTCCCTAGGACCTTACCATTAAGTGTATAAGTTTTGTTAAGATTTGCTTTCCCAAAATGCAGCACCTCGCATTTATCTGAATTCAACTCCATCTGCCACTTCTCAGCCCATTGGCCCATCTGGTCCAGATCCTGTTGTAATCTGAGTTAACCCTCTTCACTGTCCACTACACCTCGAATTTTGGTGTCATCTGCAAACTCACTAAAGGTATCTCTTATGCTCACATCCAAATCATTTATGTAAATGACAAAAAGTAGAGGACCCAGCACCAATCCTTGCAGCACTCCACTGGTCACAGGCCTCCAGTCTGAAAAACAACCCTCCACCACCACCATCTGTCTTCTACCTTTGAGCCAGTTCTGTATCCAAATAACTAGTTCTCCCTGTATTCCGTGAGATCTAACCTTGCTAATCAGTCTCCCACGGGGAACCTTGACGAACGCCTTACTGAGGTCCATATAGATCACATCTACTACTCTGCCCTCATCAATCCTCTTTGTTACTTCTTCAGAATATTCAATCAAGTTTGTGAGATGTGATTTCTCACACGCAAAGCCATGTTGACTATCCCTAACCAGTCCTTGCGTTTCTAAATACATGTACATCCTTTCCCTCAGGATTCCCTCCAACAACTTGCCCACCACCGAGGTCAGGCTCACTGGGCTATAGTTTCCTGGCTTGTCCTTACCACCCTTCTTAAACAGTGCCACCACGTTAGCCAACCTCCAGTCTTCTGGCACCTCACCTGTGACTATCAATGATATAAATATCTCAGCAAGAGGCCTAGCAATCACTTCTCTAACTTCCCACAGAGTTCTTGGGTACATCTGATCAGGTCCTGGGGAAATATCAACCTTTACCCGTTTCAAGGCATCCAGCACTTCCTCCTCTGTAATCTGGACATTTTGCAAGATGTCACCATCTAAAGAGAAATGTACTCTCTACCTGTGTTATATGACAAGGTTTTACAACTTTCCCCTCTAATGCACTGAACTAATCACCTCAAGAATTTAAAAAAACTTCATTTGGATACATATAAGCAAACCTTCAGGTACCATGGGGCCACGATCAGAACTCAACATTAAAACATGCTGCTTTAATAGGGTAGAATAAAAATTACAGATCAGAGTTGAAGCTATAAATGGTTCTGTCCACTTCAGAAGTCAATTTTTAAATGGTAATAACATATTGTGAACTTGCATCGTAATAACACAAATTGGATTATATGTTGACAATCTCATGGTTCCCGAATAGGTGCGTCATAATTTAAGCTTTTGTTTTGTGGGGAAAATCGACAAAAATAGCTGTACGAATAATATTAGTTAAAGCCCAGATATAAGGTGGTGTGCAGATAGTCCAAATTTGTGGACTTTACTCAATATCTTCCTTCAAAAGTTTTCTCTTTTAACTTCATGACAATCCTGTAGGAATGCAGTGAAATTGATGGTGTCACTCAGTGTCCCAATTGCTAACAGCAATTCAACAACAGTATTTAAAATTATAATAAACAAGTATTTTCCTTTATATTTATTAGAATATTTTTGATTTTAATCTGGCTGCATTTGACCAGAAATGAGCGGATTGATGGTCGGTAATAACGCAGTCTGGTTATAATGTGTTTTGACTTTCTGGACTCTGATGTTGTAACGGACCTTACTGTCTCCTATAATTGCACATGTATTGAGGCACCTCATTCACTATACTGTAAGAAACTGACCTGCACTTCATGTAATTCCAAATTTGCACTATTTTGAAATGTTTTATTACAAATTATTTGAAAAGCTTTTTTTGTGTGGGGGAAGATAGCCCCAAGTATCTTTTAAAGATTTATTTTGCCAGCCTTCTGAGTACTGTAATCAAGATCATCATAACCCCACTGTATTGTTATACTTTCATATATTTATACAACTTATCATCAAGTAAAGATTTTTAACAGAAAATGTTATGAAGTACAATTTTGTTTCCTTTCCAGCTGAAATACAGGCCACCCAGAAGTGGGCGAAGCTTCCTTCAATGTGTGAGGTACTTAATATGGAAAATTCAGGGCATGGTGGAAAGATTCCAAGAAAGTTAGCCAATCAAGTGGTAGAAAAGGTGTGGCAGGAGTGCAATCTCAACAAAACCCAGAAAAAGTGAGTATTTTTGTATAACTGATATTTGGCAGATTTGGGGATATGGGAGAGTGAGCAATCCTAGATTTCTCTATTTATTTACCACCATCCCCAGTTTTTCTTGAAACCAGCAGAAAAGGGCTATTAGGGTACAATCAGTAATCACAGCTTAAGTCTAAATAAATATATTAGTCATAAGTATTCCTTTGTTTTCTGTTTACCTTGTTGGGGAAGCTGGGATAATAGTTGCATGGTGCAGGAATAAGAGCAACATTTATTTTGGGCCATGTATGGTGCCAGGCTTATATTTCAATAGACAAGGAATGGGCAAGAGGAATGTGTAGATTATGTGCTGATTGAGGAATGTGTGTTCAAGATTTGGATATAATAGAATGTTTTTATTGTTTACAGGTTTCATTTTATAAATTTGAGGATTCCAGAACTAAGATTTATAAACTTAAAAGACTCAATTCTTTCCTCAGTAATTGAATCGTAGCACTATTAAGCTTACATTTCTTTATGATCTCCCTAGAGACCACTAAAGTTTTAATAAATAAAATCAAACTTTCAAGGAATAGCAGAAAGGATGACCTGACAAGATTTCACATGCTAAGATTTGTTGTAGTAAAGACTAAAACACTGCCTTTATAGATAACTTGAACTTTAAGCCACAAAATAGAGCATTCTGTTTTCCTCCCCATAGATTCTTCCTTGAGCAGCAGCTAGCTGTTCTAACCCATATAACTCATCATGAATTTGGTACGTGTAATCTAAATGCAGGCTGCACCATCTAACGGCATCTGTGGTGACAGAAACAAAAGAACTAGGGGTATGCAATTTGTCCCTTGAGCCTGTTCTGCCATTCAATATGATTATGGCTGAACACATTACTGCCTCATCTCTACTTTACTTCTCATTTGCCATAACCCTTCAATCCAGTGAATTAAAAATCTTAAATTTATTCACTGTCCTGGCATCCGACATCAGAGTCTGGGGACAACCGTCCAGAGCACTCCAATTTTCTAATCAATGACTCTAACCCTCCAGTTCTTTGCCATTTCAGTAAACCCTTGTGCTCCCATGCAAATATTTCTGTCCTGTGCCTGCCACAGTTTTTCAAGTAAGCACAAGTAAGCTTCTGATAGAAGCTACTTACTACTTATATGCCTTATAGTTGCTAGGATTTGGTATTGAATTCCACAACTTCAGAGCATGACCTTTGCATCCTCCACAAAATTTTCTAACACCTTTTTAGTTTTGAAGAAAAGTCATATCAGACTCTAAGCATTGATTCTCCTCTCTCCCAGGTGCTGCCAGACCTGAGTTTCTCCAGCATTTTTCTTTTATATAAGCACCATCTAGAAGAACAAGTGCAGTAAATGTTTACAAACACCACCACCTGCACATTCCCCTCCAAACCACTTACCATCTTGTCTGTGATACATATCAAAATCCTGAAACTCCCTCCCTGCCCATCAGGATTGTTGCTGTACAATATAGTTGGTAAAGCAAACTCTCTCGCGCCTTCTGGAAGGCAATTGGGGATAGGCAATAAATGCTGGGCTAACCAGCAAAGCCATGCCCCATGAATGAATAAGGAAAATCCTAGTTTTTTTTTAGTCTTGGAAATAAGTGAACAGTTTAAAGCATGGCTGTTTATAACCTAATATTGTAAATGCATCTGGAGATTTACAATTGAAAATTCCACATTGTCCCATTGGATGCACTTTCCGCAGAGAGCCGTCACTGGTGGTGAGTTTAACTGGAGGCTTACAAGATCGCACAATTAAGGGGAAGTGAATGCGTCGTGGTTTTGTCACAGGACTATTAATCCAGAGACCAAAGTCATGTTGTGGGGACGAAGGTTCAAATCCTGCCATGGCAGATGGAATTTGAATTCAATAAAATTCGAATGTTCGTTTTCCGGGCAAGAAACACCTAGTTCACTAATGTCCTTTTTAAAAAAGGAAGCTACCATCCTGACCTGTGCTGGCCTACATGTCACTCCAGACCCATTACAATATGGTTGTTGCATAACTGGCCAATTAGGTATGGGCAATAAATGGTGGCCTATCCTGTGATATGCTCATCTCATGAATGAATTTCAAAAAACTTCTCAGGTGATGTTGAGAAGGCAGGGCCTTTGTGGTAATCTCAGCTGGAATAGGAAGTGCACCCCTCTGCTGAGGTCCATCTGTATCACAAACCAATCACACAGCCAACTGAGCAAACCTCTCCATTTATAGTCTATCCACTGTCAGTACATAGATACTACCTTTCTCTTCAAATGTAAGCACCTTGCAGTTTTCTTGAAGTGATATAATCTGGGTCCCATCTAATCCGCAAACACTATCAAGGCTTGCGGTCAGATTGAGAGCATGAATCGCAGATGGTAGAATGCAGGTAGAACAAGTAATCAGCAAACCTATTAGAATGTTATGTTTTATTGCAAGATGGATTAAATGCAAGAATAGAAGTTATTATTCAGTTTTACAGTGCACTGGTGCGACTGCGGCTGGAATATTTTTATTACTGGTCACTGTAGTTTAGGATGTTAATGTGTTAATTTTCCGAGATTAAGACCTGGAATGAGCAGATTCTTATACGAGGAAAGGTTATACAGTGTAGGCCTGTATTCTCTGTCATCTAGAAGAGTTTGCAGTGACTTGATTGAAGCATACAAGATCCTGAGGTGATTTGATCAGGCATATGTGGAAAGGCTGTTTCCTCTTATGCAATTGTCCATACAAAACCGACGAGCATATATTATTTCTGAGGGTTGAGTATCTTTGGAATTCCCATCTTCAAAAAGTAATGGATATTTTTAAGGCAGAAGTATATGAATTCTTGATTATCAAAGGGATGAAAGATTATTGGGGGTATCCGGGAATGTAGAGTTGAGGTTAAAATCAGATCAGGAGAAAGTGAGGACAGTAAACTTTGGAGCTCAGAGTCGAGAGTGTGGTGCTGGAAAAGTACAGCAGGTCAGGCTTCAGCCGAAGAGCAGGAGAATTGATGTTTCGGTCAAAAGCCTGTTGAAGGGTTTTTGCACGAAACATCGATTCTCCTGCCATTCAGATGCTGCCTGAGCTGCTTTGCTTTTCCAGTGCCCCACACTTGGTTAAAATCAGACCAGCTAAGCTCTTATTGAATGGTGGAGCAGGCTTGAAGGCCTCAGTGGCTTACTCTTGTTCCTTGTTCATATATTTGTGTTTTTTAGGGTGTAGGTTTGCTCGCTGAGCTGTAGGTTTGATATCCAGACATTTCATTACTTGGCTAGTTAACATCATCAGTGGCGACCTCCAAGTGAAGCGAAGCTGTTGTCTCCTGCTTTCTATTTATATGTTTGTCCTGGATGGGGTTCCTGGGGTTTGTGGTGATGTCATTTCCTGTTCGTTTTCTGAGGGGTTGATAGATGGTATCTAGATCTGTGTGTTTGTTTATGGCGTTGTGGTTGGAGTGCCAGGCCTCTAGGAATTCTCTGGCATGTCTTTGCTTAGCCTGTCCCAGGATAGATGTGTTGTCCCAGTCGAAATGGTGGTTTTTTTTTTCCTCTGTGTGTAGGGCTACGAGGGAGAGAGAGGGTCGTGTCTTTTTGTGGCTAACTGGTGTTTGTGTATCCTGGTGGCTAACTTTCTTCCTGTTTGTCCTACGAAGTGTTTGTGGCAGTCCTTGCATGGAATTTTGTAGATGACGTTGGTTTTGTCCATGGGATGTACTGGGTCTTGTAAGTTTTAGTTTTTGTTTGAGAGTGTTGGGTTTGTGTGCTACTAGGATTCCGAGGGGTCTTAGTAGTCTGGCTGTCTTTTCTGAAACTTCTTTGGTGTATGGTAAGGTGGTTAGGGTTTCTGGCTGTGTTTGGTCTGCTTGTCGTGGTTTGTTCTTGAGGAATCTGCGGACTGTATTTTTTTGAGTATCAGTTTTTCTTGAATATGTTTTGTAGGTGGTTCTCCTCTGTTTTCTGGTAGCACATTGACGTGGATAGAGAATTGGCTAATTAGCAGAAAACAGGGAATGGGGATAAGTGGTTTTCAGGTCCGCAGTTGTTTCAATGTATATTAATGACTTGGTAGAAGAAAGCAAGTGTACTATAATCAGATTTGCAGATGGCACAAAACTAGGTGGGCAAGTTCCAAAAGGGATACACGGTTTTTAGAGATCTATTAATAGGTAAAATGAGTGTGCAAAATTTGGGCAAATTGAGTTTTACTGTGAGAAAATGTGAAGTTGTTCAGTTTGGAAGGGACAGACAGGAACAGTATTATTTAAATAGAGAAAAGCTGCAGAAATCTCCAACACAAAGGCATTTGGGGGGTACTTGTGAATCAGGCATGGAAAACTAGTATACAGTTGCAGCTGGTTATCAGGAAGGCTAATGGGAGTTGGAAGATAAGATAAGAGGGAAGTCTTTTTGCAACAGTACAAGGTGTTGGTGAGATCCCATCTGGAGTACTGTGAGCAATTTTGCTCCCCTTAAGAAAATATATTATTTTATTGGAGGCAGTACAGAGAACGTTCACTAGGATGATCTTTATCCTATAGAGGAATTATCTTATGAGCAAAGACTAAATGTTGGAGTTTAGAAGAATGAGAGGTGATCTCACTGAGACATATTGGATTCTTAAGAGTCTTGACAGGGTAAATGCTGAGGCCATGTTGCCCCTCATTGGAGTGTCTAGGACCAGAGGGCATAGTATCAAAGCAAAGGAGCACCAATTTACACTGAGATGAGGAGGAATTTCTTTTGAGGATTGAATCTTTGGAACTCCTTGCTACAGAGAGCTGTGGGGGCAGTGTGTCTGTGTATATTTAAGGCAGGGATTGATTTTTGATTGGGAGGAGAATCATGGATTACAGGGAAAGTGCAAGGAAGTGGATGTAAGGAACATTAGACCAGCCATGATCCTATTGAATGGTGGAACAGGCTCAAGGGACCTAACGACCTACTCCTGTTCCTATTTCTTTTGGTCTTATGGCCCTCTGGCCAGTGGATACTGTGGATTAAGGTACATCATCATTAATTTTGTATAAATTTCCTTTCTGGTATGGGCTTTTACTGTGCACCATTAGAGGCTGATATTGTTACTTTTTTTTGCCACCTGATTATTTTTAAAAGAAGATAGATACTCATATCACATTTGTAAAATATCTCACATGTAAAATATCAACTTCACAACGATGACAAATGTAGAATTCCCAGGCTGCTGGTTATCTGTATTCTGACTGTCTGTCTCAACTGCTACTCAGGTTGGTTTGTAAAAACAATGTGATGTTGCTTATTATGGGGTGGTTTTGAACAAAACATTGATCGATATCAAACTTAATTCAAATATGATCAATTCCAGACGAAAGTACTCTAGTGTGAATGGCTGTGAAGATGATTCATCTGGCAAAGAGGCATCTTGGGATTTTATTGAAGCTACGCATAGGGTGAATTGCAACTGTTCAAGGTAGTGTACTTTTATCAGATGTAATTTTTGAATTTTTTGTTTGAATGTAATCCATTAGTTGCTGCTTAGGGACAAAATTAATTATTAAAGTGAGAACTAAATGGGCCATGGCAGATGCTATTGTGGACTGGGGTTGCTGATAAATTGAGTTGTAGGTTTATCCACTGCGCTTAGCTTTTTCAACCATTGGTCAGTTCTGCTTTCCAATTCAGAATCTTCCCTGGCTTAAATTAAACATTTAGTCATAACTTTTGTTATTTAAATATCTTAATTCAGTTTGACAATAGGGTTGAAGGCTGAGTAGGCATGAAGTCTGTCATGGCCCCTGAAAGGGATCTGAACTTTGAATTGAAAAAGTTGATCAAGAATATTTTAAGAATAGTAGTCAGCGTTGCTGTTAAATTGTGCACTTATTTGAGTGTTTTGAATGTACTTAAACTAGTCGGTCTCCTGTGCAATTGCTCATGAGCATTTGCTTCTCTTGTGTATATTTTTTCTTTAAACCTGCCTTGTTTTTCCTCATCCTACTGTGTTCTTTTCAATTTCTCTGTGCCATCATTTGTTGCTTTTCTGATTTTTTAATTATGTTGTATCTTCTACTTCAAAAAGTAAAACTAGACAACCATTTATCAGTCAGCAAGTACTCGTTTACAGGTATGGGAACTGCTGTAACATGTATGGACAAATGAGTCTCCGGCCTTACAGGGTGAAGGCTTATATTGAGAAAACGAGATATGCCTGATTTTGTTTTCATGGAAGTTCATTTGTCTTGCAAATTTTCCTTATCTTAGTATCTTATGGTCTATCTGACTCCTCTTGTTTTGAGGCAGTGTGAAGGAAGCATGGGAAAAGCAAAAATTAATTAGAAGGGCAAAATAACTATTTCTGACTGAGGATAAGGTCAGAGGTTGGGAGATAAAATTGGTTGTGATACACATGCCTCTATTTGTATAAATCTGATGTTTAAGAATGCATGTAACAAATTTTGAGTATGCACATAGCATTAACATCAAATTTTCTCTTAACTTTTTCTCGACGTGAAGGACAGTCTCCACAAAACTGAAGGCTTTCATTAATGATGCAATTCTTGTTGGAGTTTAAGGGTTACTGGGGATTATATCAGCCGTAAATGCTGTTGAATGCAAATCTTATCAGATTGAGTGGATCGGTTGGAGATTCAGATAGAAGCGATGAGGAATTTGCAACAGCAACAGTATGTGATGAATGGCAGTTATAGGCAGGGGGGAAAGTCTCAGATACAGTCACATAGATGGGTTAACTCCAGGAAGGGTAAGAGAGGTAGGCAGCTAGTGCAGGAGTCTTTTGTGGATATACTCATTTCAAACAGGTATGCTGTTTTGGAAAATGTAGGGGGTGATGGATTCTCAGCCGAACGTAGCACGAACAGCCAAGTTTCTGGTATTGAGACTGGCTCTAATGTAACAGGGGTACGTCGGCTTCCAGGAGATCAATTGTGTTAGGGGATTCTGTAGTCCGAAGTACAGACAGATGTTTCTGTGGCCAGCAGAGAAAAAGCAGAATGGTGTGTTGTTTCCCTAGTGCCAGGATCAAGGATGTCTCAGAGGGTGCAGAATGCTCTCACGAGGGATAGGGGCCAGCAGGAGGTCATTGTCCACATTGGAACCAACAACATTGGAAGGGAAAAGGTTGAGACTCTGAAGGGAGATTACAGAGTTAGGTGGAAATTTAAAAAGGAGGTCCTCGAGGGTAGTAATATCTGGATTACTCCCAGTGCTACGAGCGAGTGAGGGCAGGAATAGGAGGATAGAGCAGATGAATGCATAGCTGAGGAGCTGGGTGTATGGGAGAAGGATTCACATTTTTGGATCATTGGAATCTCTTTTGGGGTAGAAGTGACTTGTACAAGGACGAATTGCACCTAAGTTGGAAGGGGACTAATATACTGGCAGGGAAATTTGCTAGAACTGCTTGGGAGGATTTAAACTAGTAAGGTGGGGGGTGGGACCCAGGGACATAGTGAGGAAAGAGATCATTCTGAGACTGGTACAGTTGAGAACAGAAGTGAGTCAAACAGTCAGGGCAGGCAGGGACAAGGTAGTACTAATAAATTAATCTTCCTGTATTTCATTGCAAGGGGCCTAACGCGGAAGGCAGATGAACTCGGCATGGTTAGGAACATGGCTCAGGGATGGGCAGGACTGGCAGCTTAATGTTCCAGGATACAAATGCTACAGGAAGGATAGAAATGGAGGCAAGAGAGGAGGGAGAGTGGCATTTTTGATAAGGGATAGCATTACAGCTGTGCTGAGGGAGGATATTCCTGGAAATACATCCAGGGAAGTTACGTGGGTGGAACTGAGAAATAAGAAAGAGATGATCACCTTATTGGGATTGTATTATAGACCCCCTAGTAGTCAGAGGAAAATTGAGAAACAAACTCGTAAGGAGATCTCAGCTATCTGTAAGAATAATAGGGTAGTTATGGTAGGGGATTTTAACTTTCCAAACATCGACTGGGACTGCCATAGTGTTAAAGGTTTAGATGGAGAAGAATTTGTTAAGTGCGTACAAGACAAATTTCTGATTCAGTATGTGGATGCACCTACTAGAGAAGGTGCAAAACTTGACGACCTCTTGGGGGAAAAAAGGCAGAGAAGGTGATTGAGGTGTCAGTGGGGGAGCACTTTGGGGCCAGCGACCATAATTCTACTCGTTTTAAAATAGTGGTGGAAAAGGATAGACCAGATCTAAACGTTGAAGTTCTAAATTGGAGAAAGGCCAATTTTGACGGTATTAGGCAAGAACTTACGAAAGCTGATTGGAGGCAGATGTTCACAGGTAAGGGGGCGGCTGGAAAATGGGAAGCCTTCAGAACTGAGATAATAAGAATCCAGGGAAAGTATATTCCTGTCACGGTGAAAGGGAAGGCTGGTAGGTATAGGGAATGCTGGATGACTAAAGAAATTGAGGGTTTGGTTAAGAAAAAGAAAGAAGCATATGTCAGGTATAGGTAGGATAGATCGAGTGAATCCTTAGAGTATAAAGGAAGTAGGAGTATACTTAAGAGGGAAATCAGGAGGGCAAAACAGGGACATGAGATAGCTTTGGCAAATAGAATTAAGGAGAATCCAAAGGGTTTTTACAAATATATTAAGGACAAAAGGGTAACAAGGGAGAGAATAGGGCCCCTCAAAGATCAGCAAGGTGGCCTTTGTGTGGAGCCACAGAAAATGGGGGAGATACTAAATGAATATTTTGCATCAGTATCTACTGTGGGAAAGGATATGGAAGATAAGACTGTAGGGAAATAGATGGTGACTTCTTGCAAAATGTCCAGATTACAGAGGAGGAAGTGCTGGATGTCTTGAAATGGTTAAAGGTGGATAAGTCCCCAGGACCTGATCAGGTGTACCCAAGAACTCTGTGGGAAGCTAGAGAAGTGATTGCTGGGATCTTGCTGAGATATTTGTATCATCGATAGTCACAGGTGAGGTGCCAGAAGACTGGAGGTTGGCAAATGTGGTGGCATTGTTTAAGAAGGGTGGTAAAGACAAGCCAGGGAACTATAGCCCGGTGAGCCTGACCTCCGTGTTGGACATGTTTTTGGAGGGAATCCTGAGGGACAGGGTGTACATGTATTTGGAAAGGCAAGGACTGATTCGGGATAGTCAACATGGCTTTGTGCGTGGGAAATCATGTCTCTCAAACTTGATTGAGTTTTTTGAGGAAGTAACAAAGAGGATTGATGAGGGCAGAGCAGTAGATGTGGTCTATATGGACTTCAGTAATGCGTTCAACAAGGTTCCCCATGGGAGACTGATTAGCAAGGTTAGATCTCACGGAATACAGGGAGAACTAGCCATTTGGATACAGAACTGGCTCAAAGGTAGAAGACAGAGGGTGGTGGTGGAGGGTTGTTTTTCAGACTGGAGGCCTGTGACCAGTGGAGTGCCACAAGGATCGGTGCCTAGTTCTTGCCTTTTGTCATTTACATAAATGATTTGGATGCGAGCATAAGAGGTACAGTTAGTAAGTTTGCAGATGACACCAAAATTCGAGGTGTAGTAGACATCGAAGAGGGTTACCTCAGATTACAACAGGATCTTGACCAGATGGGCCAATGGGCTGAGAAGTGATTTTAGATTACTTTAGATTACTTTACAATGTGGAATCAGGCCCTTCGGCCCAACAAGTCCACACCGACCCGCCGAAGCGCAACCCACCCATACCCCTACATTTACCCCTTACCTAACACTACAGGCAATTTAGCATAGCCAATTCACCTGACCTGCACATCTTTGGACTGTGGGAGGAAACCGGAGCACCCGGAGGAAACCCACGCAGACACGGGGAGAACGTGCAAACTCCACACAGTCAGTCGCCTGAGGCGGGAACTGAACCGGGGTCTCTGGCGCTGTGAGGCAGAAGTGCTAACCACTGTGCCACCGTCCCGCCCATGAAGTGGCAGATGGAGTTTCGTTCAGATAAATGCGAGGTACTGCATTTTGGGAAAGCAAATCTTAACAAAACTTATACACTTAATGGAAGGTCCTAGGGAGTGTTGCTAAACAAAGAGACCTTGGAGTGCAGGTTCATAGCTCCTTGAAAGTGGAGTCGCAGGTAGATAGGATAGTGAAGGCGGCGTTTGGTATGCTTTCCTTTGTTGGTCAGAGTATTGAGTACAGGAGTTGGGAGGTCATGTTGCGGCTGTACAGGACATTGGTTAGGCCACTGTTGGAATATTTTGTGCAATTCTGGTCTCCTTCCTATCGGAAAGATGTTGTGAAACTTGAAAGGGTTCAGAAAAGATTTACAAGGATGTTGCCAGGGTTGGAGGATTTGAGCTACAGGGAGAGGCTGAATAGGCTGGGGCTGTTTTCCCTGGAGCGTCGGAGTTTGAGAGGTGACCTTATGGAGGTTTACAAAATTATGAGGGGCATGGATAGGATAACTAGACAAAGTCTTTTCCCTGGAGTTGGAGAGTCCAGAACTAGAGGGCATAGGTTGAGACCTAAGGGACAACTTTTTCACACCGAGGGTGTTACGTATATGGAATGAGCTGCCAGAGGATGTGGTGGAGGCTGGTACAATTGCAACATTTAAGAGGCATTTGGATGGGTATATGAATAGGAAGGTTTGGAGGGATATGGGCTGGGTGCTGGCAGGTGGGACTAGATTGGGTTGGCATATCTGGTCGGCATGGATGGGTTGGGCCGAAGGGTCTGTTTCCATGCTGTACATCTCTATGACTCTTGTGCACTTTCTCGAAGATCATCTTTGCTCGCAAAGTGTGCTATCCAGAACTGAACATAACCGCTAAGCAGACTTTCACTAAAGTTTAGCATAACTTCATTGCTTTTGTGTTGCCATTCTTTATTAGTAAAGCTAAGTGTCTCACAAGCATTTTCAACTGCCTTCCAAACTGATCTTGCTATCTGCAAAGATGTGGTTGTGCACCTCCATTAAAGTTGTACCATATAGCTCCGACTGAGTCTTCTAATGATTCGTATGGCATTTAATTACTTCATATTTCTATGTTAAATGTTATCTGCTGTATGTCATTCTATTTTACCAACCTTATGTCCACGGAATCTGAGACTGTCTTCCTGCATCGTTTGTTGCATTTGAAATTTGTTTCATTCACAACCTTTCCCATTGAGTTATATTCCCAAGTCCAGGATTATGTATTGATATTAAAAAAAGGTGACCCTACTAACAATAATCTACAACTCTGCTGAAAAACAACAGTTTGTTAATATTGTATGCTTTCTATCCTATAACCAGTTTTATCTTCCTGCTGCCACAGTCCCCTTGATCCCATAGTCTGTTCAGATTAGACTTTCAGCACGTTAGGGTATTGAGGATGTTTCTTAAATTTGAACAATAGTGATGATCAAAATTTGGCAAATATAAAGCGTTCTCTACACTAAAATTTCCAGTCACTCTTTTCGGTTTCAAGGAGCATACTGTTATTTCTGTGCATCGGGAAGCATGATTAATTGGTGATGTTTGGTACTAGTTCATATATCTAAATTCTATAATTCCCCTGCATCTTAAGTGATTTGTGTGCTTCTTGAACTGTGTTGCAATATATTAAGTACATTATTTTTATAAAATGTGAGTAATATTTGGCCACCATTATTTGCTGCTCAAAACTTTTAAAATTATTAATAGAAAATGTCATTTGTAGAACTGGAGATTGGGAGAAGCAGTACAATAAGAGATTTCAGCATATCGACCATTTTTAAAGGAACTAGGTATTAATGTTGGTCAGTGAAGACCAAAATGAATGGGACTAGGTGTGAAATAGTATGTGATTGGCAGAATTTTGCATGAGTTCATTTATAGGTCGTTGAAATTGGTTATGAAAAGATAGTATAGCTGTGCTGGAGGTGACCAAGCATGGATAAGTTTTTCAGCAACAGGCTGGTGGAATAGCAATGAGGAAAACAAGGTAGCCCTGTAACTAGTGAGCTTTCCTACATTTGAGTTTGAGTAACTTGTTGAATCAACATTAGGCAGCCTGATGTTTCTGATGCCATTTGATCTGAGAGCGTTTGATAACACATGCTCAGGTCTCTGCTTTCATAAGTTATGTCAGTGACTTTGAGTGAAGTCATGGTAGCTAAATTTGCATGGTCTCAATATATGTAGAAAAATATGTTGGGAGAAAGGTACAGGAAGTTACAGACACATGTAAATGTGGGAAAATGTGAAGTTGTTCACTTTGGCAGGAAAAATGAAAAAGCAGGGAATTACTTAAATGGTGAACAACTGTGGCAGTCTGAGGTGCTTAGGGATTTACATTCTAGTACATGAGCCACAAAAGGTGAGTATATAGGTATAGAATATAATTAAGGAGAAAGTGAGGTCTGCAGATGCTGGAGATCAGAGCTGGAAATGTGTTGCTGGAAAAGCGCAGCAGGTCAGGCAGCATCCAGGGAACAGGAGAATCGACGTGAAGAAGGGCTTATGCCCGAAACGTCGATTCTCCTGTTCCCTGGATGCTGCCTGACCTGCTGCGCTTTTCCAGCAGAATATAATTAAGATGGCTAATGGAATTGAACATAAGGATATTATGCTTCAGTTATACAGCGTATGGGTGAGACCATATTTTGAATACGGTGTGTAGTTTTTGTGTCCTTAAGGATGTAAATGCACTGGAGGCAGTACAGATGAAGTTTATTAGATTGATACCTAGAATGACTAGATTGTTTTGAGACAATAGGTTGGATAGACTGGACTTGTTCCTATTGGAGTTTATAACTGTGAAGGGTGGCTTGAATGTACACTATTAGATCCTGAATGCTCTTGATAAGGTGGATGTGGAAAGAATGTTTCCTTTTTTAGGTAAGTCTAGATCCAAGAAGTATTGTTTTAAAATTAGAGGTCATCCTTTCAGGACAGAAATGAGAATTTATTTCAGGCGGTTGTGAGAATTAGAAACTCGTTGCTTTAGGAGATGGAGGTGGCATCAATGAAAATCTTTACGAGGGTAGTGGATAGATTCTTGTTAAACAGGGGAAATCAAAGGTTATTGGAGGAGAATATGGAATTTGAAACACAAACAGATCAGCCTTGGTCTTATTAAATGGAGGAGAAAGTTTGAGGAGCTGAATAGTCTGGTATTTCCAGTTTCGTTTGTCAAATAGTAATACCTCATTTGGGTTACCTCAAATATTTTGAGTTGCCTTGGATGTGAACTTGTGTACATAGTATTTTATTTTAAAAGCAAAATCCTTATTTTGAATTTTACTGCTCTAATTTTACCAATACCTTTGCAGGCATAAGAATAAAAGAGGCACTGGTGTCCAAGGACTGTCTCAGACTCCTGGTCCACAGCAGCCAACAGCACTCAAGCACAAAATGAATGACAAGCAAGAAAAAGGGGAAAAGCAACAGAAGCGACCACTAACTCCTTTTCATCACCGTAATTCAGTATGTGATGATGTTGCAATGGAACCAGATTCAAGTAATCACAGACTTGGAATTAGGCAACAGGACAACAGAAGACGGTATTCAAATACAAGGCCTAATGACCTGGTAAGCTCCACAAAGTCCTCACAGTTACACATCCCAGAGCTACCAAACTCGCCGCCACCACCACCCCTCAGCCCTCATCCTTGTGAGAGAGATGAGGATGTGGGCGATGCATTTAAAAATGCATTGACACCTCAAAGTCAGCCATTCTGCCAGATGCCTGCACCAGATCCACTACTTCCAGGCAAAACTGTTGAGGACAGGATGGAGACACTTCCTACCCAGGCTTTCACCTTGGGTTTTTCAGAAGTGATGGAGCCTACAAGCTACAGTAGCAGTGTGTTGCAATTTGAGGATGATGGGCCTGATGTTACATGGAAATGTTATCGACTACCCACTTGCATGGAATCTGATTTTGTGCCACCACAGCTGCCGTTGGATAAATACAGAGAAGAGTATGTTGCAGTGAGCAACCAAGAACATGCACTTTCTTCTGTCTCAGAGTAAGTGTGGTGTGAAATATTTGCAACATAATTATTATATCATGAAATACCATTTCTTATTGCCAAAAGACAAACTGTTCTTGATTCGGTTTATGAATTGATGATTGTTTGTAATGTATCCATAGTATTTTTGGATTACTTCAGTTTCACTAGTAAGGAATGTCATATGAAAGTATCCTTGATTGCTCAGTGTCTATAGAAATGGCTGAATTGTATGTCAAGAAAATAATTATTTTGGATCTATTGAATTGCTGATGGAACAGAATTAGAGATTTAATAACTGCACACAGTGTTATTTGAATAGAGCAGCCCACTCCTGTTAGCTTTTAACTAAATGCAGTTTGGAACTTTGTGGAGTGAAAATAAAACTGCCTGACCTTCTGTCTTGCTGTGGGCGTACAAACAGTTGAAAAGCTCACATTTGGTACTGTAGCAGGATTCAATGTGGTGAGACTAAAATAGATTAGTGGAAGTAAAAAATGTAGTATGTTGAGCAGTATTATCATCATATTATGGTCTGGCAGGATTCCTCAGACCAAATGAAATTAGGGAATGGGTGATGGCTGACTTTTCAAATAAATTAATATCTAAACAGTAATATGAAAACCAAATCAACCGAAATATACAAAATAACATTGTGGAATAGCATCAAGCAATGCACCTAGCCACTAATGCTGTGATTTTTTTTTTTCCTTATGCAATATGTAAGCTGAACTACCCTGAATCTCTTATGTCTTCCATTTCATTCAACAAATGAGCAAACTACTTCAAAAGAGATGAAAAGCTAAAGATATGGGAAGGAGATAAATGTATCTAATTTAGGAACTACATTTTAAGCATACCATTCAATTTTGAGTGCACAATATTAAAATGTATATCGTGGGAGCTTGCTTCTGTGAATGTCTTCAAAGCGGGGAAGAGAAAATGGTTCAGAGTAATATGTGAAGCTATTGGGAAGGTGAGGCACTGAGTTATGTAGCTGAACTGTCAAAAACACCGCGCAAATGTAAGTGATTCCTTACAAAAACGAATTCAGCAAGAGCATGAACAGTGCTTTGGTTATTTTGAAAAGATTTTGTTTAGGCATGTAATCCCTTAAACCACAAGAAATTACCATGTTTAAGACCTACACAATAGGTTCTCCTGTCTGAAGGATGCTGAAAGAATTATTGAAGCCAAATATTTAAATTTGGGTATTGATGGGTTAAAAAAGGAAAGTGTACTTTTGAAATTTTTCATTTTGCACTCATTAGCACAGAAGGGCAAGGATACCAAATCTTGAGAAAAACAGTTTATATTGTGTGAGACGTTGCTGATTGGTTGGCAAATGAATTCTGGTAGATGCATTTCCTTGGAGAATGCACCAGGAGCAATTAATTGCCAACCTTTTTGTTTGTGGTTACTATGAAGGACACTCTTTCTCAACCTGTCCCCACACTTGAGGAATGGTGACCTTCAGGTTAAACCATAACCAGTTATGTGTCTTTCTCTAATGAGAATGCAACCCAGTGTTCTGCTAGAACTGTGTTGACTTTACCTTTTCATTTAAATTTAAACCAAAGGCAAATTGACTCTGATAAGGGAGTCCACCAGAGTTTTGCTTAGCTGAAAAGGCATAATGTATGGGCATGTTTTTCAGATTTGTAAAGGACAGGGTCCTGTGTGTGAATACACTTAACATTTAACAAACATAAGTGAGCCACATCGCAAGCCCAACTGATGGTCTTAAATTGGTTATTTATATTTTTCTCAATCCTCAACAAGACTAGTTAATGTATTTTATAATGGGGCTGAGTCCTTGTCATTAGTTAATTTGAAGATTCTGGGGAAATATTGAAATGTACAGAATACCTACATTACAGAAATATGGCACTATGTCATTGTGCTTCTTGTGATTTCTGTGACTAGGAATTTGTGATGCACAGATGAATGGACAGGTCCTTTCTTTCGGTTTACTTTGAAGTGAATTGGGGGAATTAAAATAAAAATGGTGGTTTAGAAGTCTCTTATTATCTTCTGTCTTTTTCTCAAAAATTGTTTTCATTCAAGTTTAACTGTTGTGAAACTCCACCTGGACCTAATTTATGGTTGCTTGGAAACTCCTGTTCTAGAACTAAATGACAAAAAGTAAATAACTCTCTGCCTGTATTAGCTCTAATCTTTTCCAGGAATAATGTCTAAATTTGCCAATGAAACCAAATTGTGTTTTATTTTGGAGGGAGGAGCGGGCAGGAATTGTTGCAAAAATCATTATTGGGATGACTGCAGCATACAACAGGTTGGCATTAATAAACTTGCAGAATCAGAAATAAAAATTGATAAATGAAGTCCAGCACAGGTAATTGAGGTAGTACATTTTGGAATGACAGGTAGGGTGCCACTTGTTACTTTGAGTGCAAAGTTTGGTGGGGTAGGGTGTGAATACATCAAGCACTTAAAGCTGTATCTTTGCTAAGCTTTATTTCGAGATGGATAGGACGGAAAAATAGGAATGTCGTGCCAAACCTCTGTTGAATGTAGGTTAGATCACACAACATGCTGTGCAGTTTTGATTGCCAAATTAAAAAAAGGTGTAAAGTCATTAGACGTCTCCACCATGCAAGGCCCTTTGGCCCATTGAGTTTGCACCGGTCAAAAATGAGCATCTCGCTGTTCGAATCCCATTTTCCAGCATGTGTCCTATTGCTTTTATTTCCTTTTCAAGAAAAATACTTCTAAATACTTGTTAAATGTTATGAGGGTTTCTGCCTTTATTACCCGCTCAGGCAGTGAGTTCCAGATTTGCACCACCAGAGAAGAAGCACAAGGATGAAGAAGGGTCACAGGACTTGAAATGTTAACTCTGTTTCTCTCTGCATAGAAGTTGAGCAGTTACGCAGGACGTTGATGAGGCCACACTTGGAGTATTGTGCTCAGTTTTGGTCACCTTGTTCTAGGAAAGATGTTACTAAACTGGAAAGAGTGCAGAAGAAATTTACAAGGATGTTGTCTAACTCAATGGTCTGAGTTATAGGGAGAGGTTGGATAAGATAGAACCTTTTTCTTTAGAGCTTGGGAGACTGAGTGGGACCTTATAGAGGTGTATAAGCTCGCTAGAGACATTGATAGGGTGAATGCACTGTGTCTTTTCCACAGGGTTGGGGAATCAAGGAGTAGAGGGGGTGTCAGTTTAAGATTAGAGAGGAAAGGATTAAAGGGAACCTAAGGTGCAACATTTTTTACCCAGAGGGTAGTACACATGTGGAATGTGTTGCCAGCTGAAATAGTTGAGGTGGGTACATTAACAACATTTAAAAGACATTTGGATAAATACATGGATAGTAAAGGATTAGAAGGATATGGGTCAAGAGCAGGGAAATGGGTGAGCATGGAATGGACAGTTTGGGCCAAAGGGCCTGTCTCCGTGCTGTAAGACTCAATGACTTTATTTGCTTTTGTCAGTCATGGCATAGATTATAAGAGTAGGGAGGTCATGTTGGAGGTTCTTCATGTCTTTCTCCATGGTGAACACAGGAGAAATAATCATTGAGAACCTCGCCCATCTCCTGTAGTTCTACACATGCATGCCCACTTTGAACCTTGAGAGGCCATATTCTCTCTCTAGTTATTCTTTTTCCTTTTAAAGTATCTCTCTGGACTTGTCCTAATCCTCTCAGCCATGGCTATATCGTGCCTCCTTTTCACCCTGCTGATTTCCTCCTTCAGTAAACTCCTGTATTCCCTGTATACCTCCAGGGATTCCCTTGGTCCCAGCTGCCTGTACCTAAGCCAAGTCTTCTTTTTTCTGGTCACAGCCTCAATATCTCTTGTTATCCAGGGTTCCCTATTCCTGCCAACCTTGCTCTTCATCCTCACAGGAAAATATAGACCTTGACCTGTAGCTGTCTGATTTTTAAAGGCCTCCCACTTGCCAGAGGTCCCTTTGCCTGCAAACAATCTACTCCAATCAATCCCTGCGAGCTCCTGTCTAATTCCATCAAAATTTGCCTTGTCTCAATTTAGATCTTGAGCCTGTGGACACGTTTTGTCCTTCTCCATAACTATTTTAAAATTAATAGGACTATAGTCACGTCTCAAAATGCTCCCTCATTGTCACCTCAGTCCCTGGTCCTGTACTATTTCCCAAGAATCGGTCGAGTTTTGTCCTTCCCGAATAAGATGCTCAATATATTGCTTGAGGAAACTTACCTGAATGCACTTAACGTTATGAGTCCTAGTGGTTGCAATAGTCTGGCTGTCAGTTCGGAAATGCTCTTGATGTATGGTAACGTGACAGCCAGACTACTGCTACCACTAGGACTCATAACAGCACACAAACCAACAGCCACTCTCAGACAATAACTCACCAGAACAAAGGACCCAATACCCAGCATGGGCAAAACCAATGTAGTGTACAAAATCCCATGCAAGGACTGCACAAAACACTACATGGGACAAACAGGAAGACAGCTAACGATCTGCATCCATGAACACCAACTAGCCACGAAACGCCACGACCAGCTATCCTTAGTCGCCACACGCAGATGACAAGCAACATGAATTCGACTGGGACAACACTACTATTATAGGACAAGCCAAACAGAGAACAGCCAGGGAATTCCTAGAGGCATGGCACTCATCTACAGATTCAATCAATAAGCACATCGACCTGGACCCAATATACCGACCACTGCAGCGGACAGCTGGAACGGACAACCGGAAGCGGCAGATTCAAACCACTACAAATGCTGGAGGAAAGATCACAGCGCTTCACAGGAGGCTCCCAAGCACTGAGGATGTCACCTAGACAGGGGACGAAACGTCTGCAACACAAATTCCCAGCTCGGCGAACAGAACGACCTAAAGTACTGCACATTTAACCCCAAACCCACAGCAAGAAATTAAATATTAAATACCCGCCAAGTGGCCTAATAAGTCACTCTGTTGTATCAAGATGCTACAGGAAAAAAATTGAAGAATAAAGCTGGATGGATTACATGATATTGACCTAAACAGTAGAAATAATAAAGACTCACTGTGCATAGCTGACCTTGCAAGTTAGGAGACCAACTAATCAAGAAAGAGGTTAATTATACTTGCTGTACCAAACCTTAAAGCCAATATGCAAGGAACAGTGTAGTAGAGGAACAGGCTGTTCAGACTACTAAGACCACTGCTTTTCTAAACTAAAAGCCTTCTGCACCTATGCAGTCCACATTCTTCAAGTCCCTGCCTATTCAAGGTGCCTCTTGCTATTGTATTCATCACCTTCTCTAGCAGTGCATTCCATTTACCAGCTTCTCTCTCATTTAAAAAAACTTGGACCTGACATCTCCTCCTTTAAACTATTACTCCCTTTTACCTTAAGCCAATGGCAATTGAGGTTTCTACTCTTGAAAAAATACTCTACCTGTTCTATTCACACCTGTCATAATTTTGTAAACTTCTATCAGATTGCCCCATATCCTTTGCTCAAGTGAAAACCAGTGAGATGTGTCTAGTCTCTCCTCGTAGCAAATACCCTGCAAACCGGACAACACCCTGGTAAACAGAGTTTGTCCTTACTCCAAAGCCTGCACATCCTCCTTGTTGTGTGGTGACCTGAACTATACAAAGTATTCCAAATATGTCTTAACTAAAGTTCTGTACGGCTGCAACATGATTTGTCAATTTTAATGCCCTATACCCCTGTGACTGATTTAAGACAGGCATGCCACATTGCCATCTTGACTACCGTATCCACCTGTGTTACCAGTTTCAGGGAATTGTGGACCTGTACGCCTAGATCTTTTTCTGTATTGATGCTCTAAGTTTCTTCTATTTACTATATACTTTCCTCCTGCTTTAGATGTTTGAAAATGCATCACTTTGCATTTATCTGGATTAAGCTCAATCTGGCATTTTTCTGCCCAAGTCTCAAGCCTATCTATATTCTGCTGCATCCTCTGACAGTCCTCTTTACTCAGCTCTGCCAATCTTCGTTCCATCAAAGGAGACCATTATTTCACCCTCTTCTATCTTTTTGTCTTTGGTCTTCAGGAATTCTTGGGTGGAGTGGATGGGGAGCTGAGAGTCTTCTACCACGTGTGTTAGTCTTTGGTGTAGCTCCTTGGCCAATCTGAAAGTTCTTTTTCCAGGTCGCGAGACTATGGGTCTGAGGGGGGGCTCCTGGTTTGTAAATTTTGAGTAATCCATAGGAGCATGGTGTGTTGGATTCATCTGGTTTCATTTTTTGCAAGTCGGTCTTCACAAACTAGGAGCCTTTTTAGAACTTTTAGTAGAATACTCGTGCCACTCCATTCACTCCATCCAAGCATTCCTGAAGACCCTCAAAGACACTAAGATAGAAGAGGATTAAATAATGATCTCCTTTGATGTAACAGCCTTGTTCACATCAATCAACATCAACCTGGCCAAGGAAACACTGACTATACTATTAGAAGACCCAAAGACACACATCAAGCACCACCAACTTCATGAGCAAGGACAGTATCGTCAAGCTAGTGGACCTATGCCTTACCACCCACTTCACCTTCAACAACATGGGATCTCCGATATCCGGTTTCTTAGCAGAGACAGTAATGCAGAGACTCTAACAACCAGCTCTGCAAACCATCCAACCGAAACTTTGGGTCCACTACGTGGATGACACCTTTGTCATCACTAAATGAAACAAATTAGAGGAAACCTTCAATACCATCAGTAATATTCTAATTGGCATAAAATTCAATAAAGAGGAGGAAAACAACAACAAAATGCCATTCCTAGATGTCACAGTAGAGTGAAAAGCCAATGGGGAGGTTCAAACCAGCATCTACTGGAGAACGACACATACGGACTAAATATTGAACTACAGAAGCAATCACCCCAACATCCACAAACTAAGTTGCGTCAGAACATTACTCCAACGAGCCACCACTCACTGTAGTACAGTGGAGCTATGCAGAGCAGAAGAAAATCACCTATACAGTGTGTTCAAAAAGAACAGGTACCCAGTGAACACAGTCTGCCAATTTCTCAGCAACAAGCCCAAACAAGCAGACAAAACACGTTCAGAAACCTTAGTCACTGTCCCTTACATCAAAGACATCTTGGAAATGACTGCCAGACTACTCAGATCCCTTGGCATCATGGTAGCCCACAAACCTAACACATTAAAACAGCAACGAATGAACTTGAAAGACCCTACGCAGACAGCAAACAAAACTAATGTCATTTACAAAATACCGTGCAAAAACTGTAATAAACACTACATTGGACAAACAGGCAGAAAACTAGCCACCAGGATACATGAACATCAACTAGTCACAAAACAACATTACCCTCTCTCATTAGAGTCCTTACATGCATCTTAGGACAAGCCAAACAGAGACACGCATGAGAATTCCTAGAAACATGACATTCCAATTGGAACTCTATCAACAAACATGTTGACCTGGACCCGATTTACTACTCCCTGAGAAAAAGAACAGGAAATGACATCACCAACCCAAAGAAACCCAAACATATAAGTAGAAAGCAGGAATCATTAACAGTGCTTCATCTGGAGGCTCACTGAAGATGTTACCTAGTATGGTGATGAAACATCTGAAAATGAACCTTCCAGCTCAGCGAGCAAACCTACATCCAGAACCTCAACCTGAGCAACAAATCTTCTCAAAACACTCTGTTATCATATTTTTGTCACTGCGACATAGCGGAATCTTCATTTTGTGATCACTGATTCAATCCTGTCACATTGCGTAAATACCCGTTCTTGTAAAGCATGCTGCCTGTTTAACACTCAAGCATACAGGGTGGCATGGTGGCTCAGTGGTTAGAACTACTGCCTCATAGTGCTAACATAGACCTGTGTTTGATCTATCTTCGGGCAACTGTGTGGAGTTTGCAGTGAGTTTCCGCCCACTGCCCAGAGATGCGCAGGTTAGGTGGATTGGCCATAGTCTCCAGGGATGAGTTGGCAAGGTGCATTAGCTGTGAGAAATACAGGGTTATAGGCGAGGGGATGGGTATTGGTGAGATGCTCTTTGGAGGGTTTGTGGACTTTATGGGCCAAATGGCCTGCTTCCATACTGTAGGGATTCTTTGCTGTGACAATCCAACCCTAAGAATTGCCACCTGTCATCAGGTGTAAACAATTCATGTAACCTTTCTGCCTCCAGATGTGTCAGTGTCTGTAGTTTGGTCTCCGGCAAAACATTTCAGTTGAAATTGCTGGAACTCCAAACACTTGTTGCAGATGTTTGCTTTGGACCAGTCTGGCAGCTGGGAACTCTCACATGCTGAAATTGTGACCCATCACGTGTCTCCACATCATTAGTCCATGACTGTGCGTTATTAGTGCAAGTACATTAATGGCATGCTACTGTCTTTTTCCTCTTTTGAGACATTCTCTAAAATCTGCTTCCATCTAGGCACAATATCTCATGAGATGGCTCACTCTGCAAGTTGTTTTATTAAGGCTCCTGTGAAATACTTTTGGTATGTTCAGGGCATAACATGACTACAAATTGTGAGTAAGGGTCACTGGCCCTGAAATGTTAACTCTGATTTCTCTCCAGATAAGGTGCCTGCTGAGTTTTTACAGTAATTTCTGTTTTTGTTTTTGATTTCCAGCATCCTTAGGTCTTTCAATTTTTTGAATACAAGTTGGCCTCATTCAGTTGGAATACCCCTCATATTTCTCTTTTCTAGAGTAAAGAGCCCAAGGCTGTTCACCCTTGTTGGGTATAATTTAGTAGTGCTGGAATAATTTATGTGCATTACTTTTAGCATCCTTTCCAACCTTTTATGCTATAGTGATCAGAACTGTACACAACAGTATTCCCAGTGAAGTGCGATTCAAAATGAGTTTCATGCACCTTTCTGTCCCTTTAGAAATAAACATGACTGCTTATTACTTTTGCTTTAGTCCAGGTAAGTCTCACAGGCAGGCTTAGTGACTCCCAGAGGCAGAGGGGTAAGTTATAAATGGCTCCCTACTTGACGAAGGGACCAAATTGCATTGTTGGTTATAATTGAATAATTAGGTTAGATTAGATTCCCTACAGCCCGATGCTAGAATTGAACATGGGTCCCTGGCTCTGTGAGGCAGCAGTACTAACCACCCCCATCGTGGGTGCCACTGCTGCCTCACAGCGCCAGGGATGTGGGTTCAATTCCAACCTCAGTTGACTGTGTGGAGTTTGCACATTCTCCTCGTGTCTAAGTGGGTTTCCTCTGGGTGCTCTGATTTCCTCCCACAATCCAAAAATGTGCACGTTAGGTGAATTGGCCAAGCTAAATTGCCCATAGTGTTCAGAGATGTGTAGGATAGGTGTATTAGTCAGGGGTAAATATAGGATTATAGGGTAGGGGAGTGGGTCTAGGTGGGTTGCTCTTAGAAGGGTTGATGGGCCAAAGAGCTTGTTTCCACACTATGTAGGGATTCTAAATAATTTGGGAGTGTCTAGGATTATGGTGAATTGCTGTGTCCATTAAGGTTGCTATCTGTTCTGAATAAATATTTATCGAACAAAGACCTGCAAACTGCAAGTTTGTTCCATAAATGAAGTTTTTATTAAAAATCCAAGCATGCTCCTTTTCTTCCTCTAGCCCTATATAAACAGTTAAACGCCCCAAATGCTAGTACAATGTGTCTTCATTTAACTTTGCTCCATTTATTATTATTTCACTTGTACTCTGGGTGGCAGGATCGTTCCAGTTTCGAGTGACTGTCGAGTTTGCATGTTCTGCCTGTGTCTGCATGGTTTTCCACCGGGTGTTCAGTTTCCTTGCACAGTCCAAAGTTGTGCAGGTTAGGTGATTGGCTGTGTTAAATTGTCTGTAGTATCTTAGGGATGTATAGGCTATATGGATTAGCAATGGTAAATGTGTGGCTACAGAGAGAGAGTGGGTGTGCTGGGTCTGGGTCATAATATGCTAGGAATTCTACAGTTCTACATCATGTAATCAACTTTTAAATTAATTTCTATGAGAGCCTATGTTTGAGTTAAAGTTGTGAAGATCTATTGGAATCCCATATTGCCCCCTTCTATTATTCTGTTCAGTTCAGTGTCAAATGCACCTTGTTGTTGACTGTGCCCTTAAACCACATCGCAGTGGTCGCTAAACCCAATTAAGCGGAGTGGAAGAAATTCTTTAACTCGATTGATTTTCTTCCCTGTGTCTATTTTTTTCTGCCTCTGGTATATGTGATCCTATTACGTAGTCATTCCTTTTGAGGTGGTTAATGTCAGGGACCTCTGATATAGAGGAACAGTGTTTGTTCAATGGCCTAAATAGCTGGCACAACCAAGTGCATTGTATCGCTTTGCTGAACCAATCTAATTCTTTTTATCGATTGCCAAAAATACCTTCTCCTGTTTTAAGCATTTTCTAGATTTCAGTTGAATTATAGGGCACTCCTTAAATTTACTAAGTTGACAAAACCCTTTAATTATTGAGATGTGACAACGTTTGTTTGCCTTTAGAACTATCCATTGATACCTGTGAGTGAAGAGGCCACAGGCTCCTGGCAGACTGGAGCCTGTGCGCTGTCACACCCATGTTGGCTAACCACTGGTAGGATAAACAAACACAACTAATTGGCATTACTGTATCTTCTGGAAACTAAATTTCAGGCCATAATTCTTCCAGAAATGCTTTGGCTTTTAAGTAAACCCTTAAGTTAAAAATTGCTCTTTTCTAAAATGATTTTAAATAGCTGTTATTTAGAAAATGCTAGCTACCAGTGTATCCTCACCAGTTTTATTTTTGAAGTTTGTGGATGATTTATTTCAGTGCATAACCCCTTTAAATGTGTTTTGCATGGAGTTGCCTGTGTGATAGCTTCAGGCGACCCACTAATGTGTGAGTTGCATGCAGGGAACAATTGCAAAGGCAGTTAGCTTTTGGGGAAGTAATTATCTTCAATTTTTGCTTTAAATTTCTCTCTGCCAAACTTTGCCTGAATAACCACTATCTTAAGGTAATTCTGAATTTATTGTTGGAGAACACAGTGATGAGCTGTAGTGATTAGCTAGCTGTTTAAATTTTGACGTCCTTTTCATCTTCCACCATGTCAGGAAATGTCAAGTCTCTTGACATTGTTTCATTACTCCTTCTCCTGTGTTTCCATCCTCTGGTTTGCTCAGAGGGAGATCTGACTGGAGACCGTCTTCATACACTGTTATAATTCCTGCCACATTGGGTGATCATAACGTGCAAACCCTTTATCTGCATGTCCCCAAACTGAAAAGACCTAAAAGTCTTTTGGAAAGTGTATCTGAATGGAATTGTAGACAAAGAGTTTGGGTCCTTGGGGCGGAGGTGGAGGCGGGGTGGGAGGAGGTTGCTTTGCTTGAAGCATTTTTTTCCCCCCAAAGTTTCAATCTCCATATGCTTTCGACTCCATTGTGTGCATTCCGGCCAAGCAAAGTGTTTTCCTCTGAGGCAGTAACAAATGCCGATAGAGAATTGTAAGTGCAGACATAATGTGAAAAAGGTTTACAGACGCCACAAGGTTTTTGATAATGTAAACCCATGCCCAAACAGTTTAGGGTACGATGAGCTAATAAGTGAATATTTTACTTTTGTTTATGAGATGATTAATAAGCGATCTTAAAGGATAAAGTATCCAAAAACCAAAAATATCCTTCATCTGATAACAGTTGGTTCCAAGGTTTTTCGATGAAGGATTTCCAATCTGTAATTGCGTCTAGTTGTATCTGATTCTAAATTGGGAAAGCTACACGCTTATGCTTTTATAATTTGTCTTTGCTTTATATCATGAAATTGCCTGACTAACCTTGGCAGGGCTTTGAAGTAGGAGGTTAAATCTCCAACAACATATGCACCTCTGCAGACATGTTGTGGGGATCAGTGGCCTTTCTTCCACCTTAAAACTGGAAGTGGAGTTATTTGGTGATAACCCCAGTCTTCACTTTCACACTATCTCCAATTATGAAGCAGCTAAAGCCAGGATACAGCAGAATCTGGATTATACTAAAGCTTGGACTGATAAATGGCAGGCAACATGCACCTTATACGTATTTGGTAATGATTGTTGAACAAAAGAGAGCCTAACCATTTCTTGTATCCTTTAAAGACATAAACAACAACCTCATCAAGGTTCTCATGATCCAGAAGCTCAACCAGGCCTGGAACGTCAATGTCATGCCTGCAAAGCAGAAGAGGTACTTTACAACTAATGGTTCACCTGTTACCTCAAAGCCTCTTCACTATCTACAAGACTCGCACCAGGAATGTGATGAATGCTCATCACTTACCTATTGGAGCTGTCAGTCAAATATATGTGGCATTAATATAACCTCCTATTTGGCTATATTCATTTCTCCTTCACAGTGGCACACTTTGGCAGCACAATGTTTATTCTAGTTGCTGTTTTCTTGTGACACTCATTGCTGAGAAAGACAGCAGTATTATGGGCACATCATAACCTTCATGCTTCTGCGTAACTGCATGGCAGTCTGATATGGGCACATTGCTGATCCTTCATTATCATTTGGTCAATAATTTTGAATTCCCTCCCCACTTGGGAATACCATAAATTCAAACGCTGCAGCAGTTCAGGGATAAGAACCTCTTCAGGGTAAGTAGAAGAAGTCAATCCTTGCAGTCTTTTCACTGTTAGACTCATCCTGGAAAATTTAAAAATTGTGCAATATTCACCAGGCTAGTTCAGTGTGACGTATCACTTGATATGTCAAGTTTTTTGATCTCGCCCATCTTCGTGCAGTAGGGAAGAAAAACTAATGATAAACATCTACATGCCTGGTATTAGATAACAGCTTTATTCTTTCTTGATACTGTAGTTTACCCTTGTTAATGTAGAAACCCTGATCCAGCCAGTCTGTTTTAGCAGACGTATTTGTGCATTTATCAAAATTCTGCTGTGTTTGCTAAATGTTCAGTGGCAGTACCAGCTGTTACTTTCTACACTCGTGTGTCGTCAAGAGTTAAAGCAGCAATGCGATCTGTCTGCTCTATATGGGTATGGTTTCCATTTACTTTAAAGGGGCATTGTTGCTGCTCTGTTGCACTCTACTTGTGCAGTTCAGTACTGTTAGAGTTGTTCATTTAATGGGAATTTTCCATTGCAACAAACATCTGACACAGGAGCTTCTGCAATTCTGTAATTGTTTTTCATCAATGCATAGTCACTTTACTGCATGCTCTGAGTAAATAAATTCAAGCTCACATACCTTTCAAAATGTTCTTGTGGAGATAACGCAGTTGTCTTAAATTTCAGCTGGTTTTTGGCACTGCAGGCAATTCATTTTCTAAAATAAGTTGATTTTAACCATGCTATTGCAAAGAACAGAACTTGATATTTTTCATTTTGTTCATTTTCGGTTAGTTTTAAAGTGATAGTATGAACAAAATATTTATTCTCACTTGCTTTTAGATAAAACAAATGAATGTAATTTTGCAGCATTTGCAATTAGATTTATGAGGAACTGTTACAAACCTCATTAGTTCACAGTAATATATTCAGGATAACAAGGTTAGTTGGAACAAAGTTGGACTCGAATTTCATTACCTTTTTGTGTTTAAATAAGGCAAAGCAACTTTCAGTCCTTAAGTATTACTTATTGAGTTGAATAATCTTCTTCCTTTTAAGTTTGGTGGTACACTCAAATAAGCCATTGAAGATCTCTGAAGAGCGGGTACAGGGATACATCCTGAGTCGAAACCAGTACTACAAGAGCATTCGTACAGAGGCAGACTCCAAGTCAGAAATTGATCCATATGCATTTGATGATGGCGATGAAGAATTCAGCCTGCCTGATAAGAAGGACAAGCAAGGCAACGAGAGAGATCCTGGAAAGAAACATTCACAAAAGGTGAACTTTCATTGCGATGTTTTTCAATGCATTATTTCAGGGAGTGTTTAGTTGCACTGATTTTGAGTGTGGCCATTAGGATTCGGTAAGTATGAGCATGTGTAACAGCAAAATGCTTGAACTACCATAAACTTATAACACCTAACTTTTGTCCTTTCAATAGTTCCAAATGTTTTCTGTGCATAGGAACATAGTAGTGAAATGTTGGTTATGGTTTTGTCAGTCGGTAAAAGAAACCATCTGGAGTGATGAATTGCACATTGAGTATCTTGCTACAAAATTAAAGCCGATTGTTTTTTAAATACTGGATTTTGTTTTCCCCCTCAATGCTAACAGGACTTGATGGCAACACTTTTAAATTTCCTGAGAGTGAATCACTCTATTTTAGCTTTTACTTATAATATGTTGAAGTTTTGAATCCTTTCTGCATTGTCATTATCATAAAAACATTCTCTGTTACTTGTAAATTGTGAAGCAACTGAAGTGATTTTATTTCTTACGCAATCTTCTTTCTGTAGCAAGTAACTTTTACTGATATTTCCTGTTTATTCAATGAGACTTTTTGGATCAGAGTTTCATTTTGTTTTGAAAGAAATATTTACTTTGTAAATATTGACCATTTTGAATACAGAAACTTTACAGGAAATGCCTTTTAACTTATTTGTATGGCATTTGTATTGCATAGATTTGTATTAATACCTCTTCTTTCTCCTTGAATTTAAATTATTGCATTGTACAACCTCACCACTTAAGAGTTGGGAAAATTGCTTGTTCTGTGCTGTGAACTTAGTGGTGGTTGATGCTTGCACCTCCATAGGACAGGTCCGACTGGTTATTCCTTGTCTGCCCCTGAGTCTGAACAGTTGCTGTTTTTGTTCATTGTTCTCAAAAGTGTCATTGGTTTTATGAAGGTGATTGTCAATGAATTAAAATTCATTTAACAAAAATCTTGAGTTGTTTAGGGCATTCTGTGGACTCAGGATGTTTCAAAGTGCATATGGTCACTCTATTTTAAAGTGTTAACATTTGTCTTGTAGGCAAGACTTAGTGGTCAGTTTGTTAAAAATCCTACAGGTGACCTAGGAAGTAATAAGTTGATTATTTTCTTGAAGTATTTGATGTATGTAGACTTCAGCAATAATAATAGATTTTAAAACAAACTGCTGATGCTGGACAAGCAGGTGGCTGGAAGCGCACAGCAAACCAGGCAACATCCTGGAGAAGAAAAGAGCTGAAAATGTGTTGCTGGAAAAGCGCAGCAGGTCAGGACATCCCAGAACATCCTGGAGAAGTCAATGTTTCGAGTATAATCACCCTTCTGCAGTCCTGTGTTGTCCTGTTCTCTCCTCCCCCCCCCCCCCCCCCGGTGAATTCTGGGATGAAATTAACATGAGGGTGAACATTTTAAGTTGCATTCATTGTGGGAACAGAGTCCATATGATTCAGGAAGGCCAGGGATGATATGTTGGAAGGAATAGCAACTTTTAGGTTGGCAGCAGTTTTCAAAAATCCAGTGCATGTATAATTTCATTTCGAATTGGAAACACATATATTGACCATAATTCCATATCATGTTGTGCTGCCCAGTAGCTGCTTGTACTTCTGACATAAGTTGATGGTATTGGCAAAACTAGCAAAAGATTTTAGAACATTAAAGAAAAAATGAAATTGAAAACACTGTTTGTGAAATGTATAGTTTGTTAGTCTATAGTAATATTAGTTATGAAGTTTAGATTTTGTTAATGAAAATTATTTTGGTTGAATTAAATAAAACACCGTTTGTAAAGTTCACTTGTGCTGACAGGGCTTTTGCAGGCTGTGGCATGATATACAAGAAGAGGAGACTGGTTGTTGTTGCTGTTTTCAAAATGTGGAGACATAGTATTACTTGCTTTTTCTCTGGCCTCACTTCATCAGTCTCTTAATTCTTCCATTTCACTCACTGTTTCTTTTGAAATTTGACCTTCAGCCTCAACCTGTCGTGTTCTCAAGGGAACTGCAGGATGTATAAAATGTGTGTAAGTAATTTTAGTTAAGAAAAGTCTCCTATTTCTGCACTTCACCTATCAAATTTGTTTGCTTTCATTTTAATTTTAGTTAAAAGCCTCCTATTTCTGCACTTCACCTATCAAACTTATCTGTAAGTCTAATATCATTAGGTAGGCATTGGCATGTATGTAAATTTCGGTTTCTGTATTACAGGGGGACAATGACAGTATTGGTGTATCCCATTCAATGTTGCCAGCGGAAGGAGAGGATGCCATGTCGATATTTAATTCTGGAACAAAACTAGGTATAATTTGTATTTATTAATTATACTTAATTGTATACTGGTCATGGGTATTAATTGGTGTTTTTTTTGTATTCTTGAATAAATGAAAACAGACAAACTGATGGTTAGGTTAAGTGGTGCATGTTTGTCATTGTATTTCTCTAAGAAAATTATGTGTGAATTATCTCCATTTCTATTCTTTATCACCTGGATTTCTGGAATGGAGCATAGTTGATAGGTGCCTTCTCCTCTGCCCAATAAATCATTATCTCGATGACCAAAAAAAAAGATATGGAAGGGTATTATGTATTGTGTGTTTTGTTTGAAGTTGTTTTAACATATTACAAAAATATGAAAAATGCTGCAGGCCACCCATTATATATTTTTTAAAAAAATGTCTGAAACAATTCCTTTTTCCCTTCAATGATCAATCTTCTTCATAAATGCTGCCTCTGTATTATGCAGCAGCATGTTGAGTGTTTGATTAGATTAGATTACTTAGTGTGGAAGCAGGCCCTTCGGCCCAACAAGTCCACACTGACCCACCGATATGCACCCACCCATACCCCTACATTTACCCCTTCACCTAACACTACGGGCAATTTAGCATGGCCAATTCACCTGACCTGCACATCTTTGGACTGTGGAAGGAAACCGGAGCACCCGGAGGAAACCCACGCAGACTCGGGCAGAATGTGCAAACTCCACACAGTCAGTCGCCTGAGGCGGGAATTGAGTCCGGGTCTCTGGCGCTGTGAGGCAGCAGTGCTCGCCACTATACCACTGTGCCACCGTGCCGCCCACAGAAGTTTGAACCATGTATGCATATTGGTTTTGTCTTTCCAGAACTAGGAATTAAGAAAATTACTGATGAATGGGTACCTGACATACTCATCAACACTTGATCAGAATTTTTTTTGTGTATGTTTGGTTGCGGGTAGGCTTGTCATATTTAAAAATGCCGAGGGGGAATTTGTTTACATATTGTCCGTTTTATACCCTCATCTTTGCAATCTGCCCTCCCCTTATTTTGATATGGTAATGGTAACGTTGTTCTTCTATTTTAATTTGAACAGCTGTTTAAGTGAATGATTAGATTAGATTCCCTGCAGTGTGGGAACAGGCCCTTCAGTCGGTGTGGACTGGCTGGGCCGAAGAGTAACCCACCCAGACCCCTTTCCCTCTAACTAATGCACCTAACACTATAGGCAATTTAGCATGGCCAATTCACCTGATCTGCACATCTTTGGACTGTGGGAGGAAACCAGAGCACCCGGAGGAAACCCACGCAGACACTGGGAGAATGTGCAAACTCCACACAGACGGTCACCCGAGGCTGGAATCTAACCTGGGATCCTGGTGCTGTGAGGCAGCAATGCTAACCACTGAGTGAGCCACCGTGCCGCCTGTGATGTCTGCTTCTGACTGAAGGAATTTTCTTTTTCAAAATAGTCGCCATCTTGTATTCATGAGAAACTGAGTTTTGGGGGTAAAGAGCTATTGCAATAGTTGGGACTCCCCAGGTAGCAGATGGAATGCTGATTTTACACTTCATTTATTTATTGCTCATTGATCTCTCAACAGATGTTCAGTTAAAATTTGATCCCTATTCCCTCCCCATGATTCTGCATTTTGGAGATAATTTAACAATATAATCATGTGAATCGGGTTGGAGAGATGATGATTTTCCACATCTAAATTTAATAAATGTCAATATAAAAGTGCATTTAATTTGATTTGAAATGTGACCTCATTCCCATTTGGAAAAGAAGATGCTGTTATCCTGATTTTATTTTAGTTTGACTGTATAATTACCTTCATCTTTGTAAAATGTATATGCTGGATACTGTTTGAAGGAGGTGACATTGATAGTTTCAGACCTTGAGTCATTATTTTCTTTTATTATTCATTCATATGATGTTTGCATTGCTGGCTAAGCCAGTATTTATTGTCCATCCTAATTGCCAGGAGGTCAGTTAAGAGCCAACCACTTTGCTATGGTCTGGTGTCACACTTAGGCTAGACCAAGTAAGGGATGGCAGTTTCCTGAAGGACATTAGCATGCCATTACCTGAGTCTCTAGATTAGTATTCCAATGATTATACCACTAGGCCATCACCTCTCCCTTAACAAAGCAACATTGTCATTTTGGGGTTCTAGGAAAGATGTTGAAACAATGGAGTAGACTGTAGAAAATACAAACATAAAGGTAGATTTGAAGAATTAGTAAATGTCAAAATAGAGGAGCTTCCTACTTTTAACAGTACTTTCAAAACATGTTTCAATGAACAAAAATATTTGGGTTTGTCTTTACTAGAGGTGTTTTAATACAAGTCCTGAAATTTATAACGGTAGAGTAGATAATCACATCCTAAAAACAGTTTTTGAAGGATCTAGAACAATGTTTCCTAACATTCCCAGGATTCTCAAGGTATTTTACATCCAGTGAAGTGATTTAGAAGTTTTATGTCAATTAGTTCATTTTTCACAAATGCAAGACATTTTTTGGTAATTTACTGTATTTGGCACTTACCACAACCAGCAAAGTTTAAAGCAATCTAAAATATTAAACATTTATGTTTTAATAGATTCTCTCTTTTTAAATTGCAGATGGACAAAGATCGCCCACACACAGTCGGACTGCATCCACAAGCCTCATGAATGAGGTTGATCTGGTTGTCTCGTATAAAGATCTTGACAATCTGTTTGATGATGATGATGAACTTGGGGTAAGTTATTTTGCCCAGTTTGAAATGTTTATTTTCATGACTTTTTGTTAGAAGGCTTTAAACTAGGTTAAGGTGAGAGGGTGTGGAGGGAAAGAGGAAATGTAGATATTTCAAAGCAAAAGGATATGTTGGCATTGCAGGCCAACTCTTTTAGATCATGATACCCTGAATGTACAACATATAAAAATAGCAGCAAACTGGATCAAAGGGGAACAGTATGATACGGCAAAATTAAAGGCTCAGTACTTAAATGAACATAGTATTTGAAACAAAAACAAATTAATGGCACAAGTAGAAGTTAATGGGTATGATCTTCCCGCCATTTCCATGACATAGTTACAAGGCTATCAAAGCTGAGAACTAAATATTCAGGAGTATGTGACTTTTTGAAAGATCAAGAAGGAAGGAAGGGATGATGGGTAGTTTTTTTGTACTAGGTGTAATATGTGTGTTGGCAAGAAATGATTCTGCATCAGAAGATGCAGAATTCAGATAGATGGAGATAAGAAATAATAAGGGGACGAAGATACTGATGGGATTTGTGTATAGATCCTCTAATATTAGGTATACTGTATGATATACTGCATCAGGATTTAGTGATAAATAATGATTTGTAATGTTATTAAAAAGGTAGTATATTAGTTATTGGTGATGCTAATCTTCATTAGATTGGGAAAATCAAATTGGCAAGGTAGTCAAGAGAAAGATTTCAGTGTATTTTGGGACAGTTTCCTTGAACAATATATTGCAGATCCAGTTAGGGATCAAATTATAAAGCAGCTAGAGATAGATAAACTCAGCAAGTCTGGCAGTGTCTGTGGAGAGAAAAGTGTTAATGTTTCAAATCCAGTTCTGAAGATGGGTCACTGGACTCAAAAGTATTAACTCTGTTTTCTCTGCCAGACATTGCGTTTCTCCAGCAATTTCTCTTTTTATGTCGGGGTCAGGTTATATTGGACCTTGTGATGTCTAATAAGTAAGTATTAGAATAAAAATATTAGAATCTTAGAGTAAAAGATTCCCTCGCTAACAGTGACCATAATGTGGTAGAATTTAGTATACTGTTTGAGAGTGAGACATTTTGCTTGGGAAAAACTGTTAAACTTAAAGAAGAGTACAAAGAAATGAGGCAGAATTAGCTGGGAAATGGATTTAGTAGAAAAGATGGTTAATGAAAAGTAGCAGCTGTTTTAAGAAAATCGCTTATGACTCACATCAAATCTCTATCCTAGTCAGGAAGAAGGATTCCAGGAAGGGGATAAACCAACCATGCTTAAACAAGGAAGTTGATAGCATCAAGTTGGAAGAAAAAAAAATACAATTCAAATGAAATTAGCGGTGATACAGAGGATTGGAAAAGTTAACAAAAGATCACCAAAAAGAGGGAGAAAATAAACTACTAGTAATATCAAAGTGGAGTGTAGGAGTTGCTTTAACTGTATAAAAAGGAACAAACAGGCCAAAGTGAACATAGGCCCCATTGAAAATGAGGCTCAGGAAATAATGGAGAACCTGGAAATGGCAATGTAGTCTAATAAAAACTTTGCAACAGTCCTTTTTGCAGAAGATACTATTAGCATTTAAAAAATACTAAGTAATCAAGGGCAAAAAGCGGAGACGAAATAAATGAAATAACTATCATTAGAAGAAAAAGAGTAGGGAAACTAATAGGTTAAAGGCAGATAAATTGTCTGGACCTTGTGAGTTGCATTCTAAGGTATTAAAGGAAGAAGTTACAATAATAAGGGATGCGTTGGTAGTAATCTGCTATAAAATATATATTTAGCAGAGCGTTTAGAAATGCATTTTATAATCAAGCAGAGTCAGCATGGCTTCATGAAGGAGAAATCATGCCTGATTAATTTATTAGAACTTTTGAGGTAATGAACAGGATAGATAAATGGAAATCAGTAGGTATCATATATTTAGATTTCCAAAAGGTGTTCAAAAGGTACCAAACAAAACATCCTTAAAAGAATTAAAAGCCCAAAGTGTTGGGAGAAGCATACTAGCATAGATAGAAGATTGGGTAAGAAATAGAAGGCAAAATTGGGATAAGGGATCATATCTTGCAAATATTGTCGCAGACACCACCATTATTATTCCTAGGAATGTCCTGTCCCATCAGCAGATCAAACCCAGTCAAGATGGTGGCATTTAATCAGGAGGGAGTTGACCTCTGAGACCTCAATGTTGACTCCGGACTCCATGAAGTGTCATTATTCCACATCAAACATGGGCAGAGAAACCTCCTGCTGATTCCCATCTATCTCCCTTTGCATCTTAGCCATAGCTGATGAATCATTATTCCGCCATGTTGAGCAGTGAGGGTGGCCAGAGTACAGAGTGGCTCGGCATTACAACTGTTGGCCTTTTTTTTTTTGTTATTGACCCTTGGGATGAGTGTCGTTGGTTGGGCCAGTATTTATTGCATGTCCCTAGGTGCCCTTGTGAAAGTTGTGATGAGCTGCCGCCTTGAGCCGCTGCAGTACATTTGGTGTAGGTAGGTCCACAATGCCGTTAGGGAGCGAGTTTCAGGATTTTGGCCCCGTGGCACTGCAGGGATGGTAGTATGTTACCAGGATGGTTAGGCTAGTGAGTGGCTTGGAGGGAAGCTTACAAATGGTGATGTTCCCATATACCTGCAGCCTTTGTCCTTCTAGATGGTTGTGGTAGAGGGTTTGGAATGTGATCTGGTTGAGTCTTAAAGGACATAACTGCTAGACTGGATTTGTTAATGGGTGGTGAAGGAGCAAGAGAAAAGCATACTTGACCACCTCATCCCCATTTTGACTGCTGCAGATGCATCAGTCTGACAGTATTGACCTAGTAACTCAAGACAGGCTATCAAGGAGGCGCTCTGGGCCATCAACATTAGCAGAATTGCATTCATGTTCTGAAACTTCATGGCTTATCCTTTTTCCTTAGAGTCATAGCTTTTACAGCATAGAAAGAAACCCATTGTGCCTGTACTGATCAGCAAGCATTCATCTATTTTAATCCCATTTTTCAGCACTTGGCCCATAGCCTTGTGTGTTATGACATTTCAAATGTTCATCTAAATGATTCATAAATATCTGGAGGGTTTCCACCTCTACCACACTTATAGGCAGTGAGTTCTAGAAATATACACACTGATTTTTTTTTTACTCCTCACATTTCCTCTAAACCTCTTGCTCTTTAATTAAATCTGTGCCTCCTGGTTATTAACCCCTTTTAACTGAGGGGAAATATTTCTCCCTATCTACCCTGTCTGTGCCCCACAAACCTTTGTACAACCCTATAAGATGCCACCTCCCCCGAACCTTCTCTGCTCCTCCAGTGGTCCACAGCATTACGGGTATCACTCTTCAGTCAATTCAGATCGTTCCACGTGATATCAAGAAATGGTGGAGATACTGAATACTGCAATGGCTATGGGCCCTCACAACATTTCGGCAATAGTACTGAAGACGTCTACTCCAGAACTTGTCACTTCCCTCGCCAGCTGTTCCAGTACAGTTACAACACTGGCATCTACTTGACAATGTGAAAAATTGCCTTAAATATGCCCTGTACGTGAAAAATGGAGGCAGTTACTGCACTATCAGTCCACAGTCAATCATCAAGAAAGTGATGAAAGATGTCATTAAAAATGCGAGCAAGTAGCACGTGCTCAGTGAAGCCCAGTTTGTGTTCTGCCAGGACCACCCAGCTCCTGACCTCATTACAGCTTTGGTTTAAACATAGACAAAAGACCTGAATTCCAGAGGTGAGGTGCATGTGACATCCCTTGACATCAAGGCTGGTCAAACCACATTTGGAATATTGTGCACAGTTTTGGGACTCCTATCTCAGGAAGAATGTAGTGGCCCTGGAGCGTGTTCAGAGGAGGTTCATGAGAATGATCCCAAGAATGAACATCTTAACATATGAGGAACATTTTGAGAAATCTGAGTCAATACTTGATGGAGTTTAGAAGGATGAGGAAGGGTCTAATTGAATCTTACAGAATACTGAATGGCCTGGACAGAGTAGTTGTTGGGAAGATGTTTCCATTGGTCGGAGGTACTAGGATTCATAGGCACAGCCTTAGAGTTTTAGACAGAGATAAGGAGAAACTTTTTCAGCCAGAGAATGGTGAGTCTATAGAATTTATTGCTACAGGGGTGGCACAGTGGTTAGCACTGCTGCCTCACAGCACCAGAGACCCAGGTTCAATTCCCGCCTCAGGCAACTGACTGTGTGGAGTTTGCACGTACTCCGTGTCTGCGTGGGTTTCCTCCGGGTGCTCCGGTTTCCTCCCACAGTCCAAAGATGTGCAGGTCAGGTGAATTGGCCATGCTAAATTGCCCGTAGTGTTAGGTAAGGGGTAAATGTAGGGGTATGGGTGGGTTACGCTTCGGCGGGTCGGTGTGGACTTGTTGGGCCGAAGGGCCTGTTTCCACACTGTAATGTAATGTAATCTAATCTAATCTAATGTAATGTAAAAAGAAGGCTCTGGTGGCCAGGTCATTCGGTATATTTAAGATGGAGATAGATAGGTTCTTAAGTATCGAGGGGATCCAAGGTTACTGGGAGAAAGTGGGAAATTGGGGTTGAGAAACATATTGGCCATGATTGGCAGAGCAGACTCAATGGGCTGATTGGCCTAAGTTTTGCTCCTATGTCTTATGGACCAAAACTAGCATCAAGGAGCCGAGCAACACTGGAGTAAAAGGGAATTGGGGGAAACACTCTGCTGGTTAGAGTTCTACCCAACACAAGAGAAGGTGGTAGTGGTTGTTGGAGATCAGTCATCTCTGCTGCAGGACATGTCTGCAGGAGTTCCTCAGGGTAGTGTCCTAGGACTCTCAACCTTCAGCTGCTTCTTCAATTACCTTCCTTCCATCATAAGGTCAGAAGTTAGGATGTTCACCAATGATTGCACAATGTTCAGCACCATTCACAACTCTTCAGATACTGAAGCAGTCCTTGTCCAAATGCAACAAGATCTGGACAATATCCTGGCTTTGGCTGACCTGTGACAAGTAATATGTGCGCCACACAAATGCCAGGCTATGACCACCACCAATAAGAGACAATCGGACCATTGTACCTTGACATTCAATGGTGTTACCATCCCCACTACCAACAGGCTGAGGGTTACCATTGACCAGAAATTCAACTGGACTCATCACATAAACACTGGTTATGAGAGCAGGTCAGAGGGTAGGACTACTGTGACGACTATCCCACCTCCCAAAGTCCGTCCACCATCTCCAGGGCACAAATGGAGAGTATGATGGAATACTCCCCACTTGCCTAGATGAATGCAGCTCCAACAACACTCAAGAAGCTTGACACCATCCAGAACAAACCAGCCTGCTTGATTGGTACCACATCCACAAGCATTCGCTCCCTGCACTACCGACGTTCAATTGCAGCAGTGTGTACTGTCTGCAAGATGCATTGCAGAAATTCACCAAAGATCCTCAGACAGCATATTTGAAACCCATAACCACTTCCATATAGAAGGACAAGGGCAGTAGGTATATTGGAACACCTCCACCTCCGAGTTCCCCTCCAAGTCACTCACCATCCTGATTTGGAAATATATTGTTGTTCCTTCAGTGTCCCTGTGTCAAAATCTTGGAATTACCTCCTTAATGGCATTGTGGGTCAATCCACAGCAGGTGGACTGCAGCAGTTCAAGAATGCAACTCACCACTACCTTCTGAAGGGCAACTAGGGACAGGTAATAAATGCTGGCCAGCCAACGATGCCCACATCCCACAAATGAATAAATTAAAAATCAGCAAAAGGACCGCAGCCTATCTATTCACTCCAGTCCATGCAACATCTTTGTAAATCTCTTTTGTACCCTTTCTTGTACTACTAGTGACCAGAACTGCTCAAGCTGTGGCCTAACTAATGTTATGTACAGCTCAATCATAACTTCTTTGCTCTTACATTCAGTGCCTTGACTAATAACGGCAAGAGTCCCATTTGCCTGCTTGACCATCTTATCTACCTAAGATTTCTTGGCTGTCAGAGTTGGCGGTACAGAGTCATATCACCATCCTTAATTGCCTGCTCTCCAAATGCTTCTGGGTAAAAAGACCCTTGGTGAAGTTCAACTTAAAAATAAACCCGGTATGTAACTAGAGTCAGCATAGTATTGAGAATAAAACAAGAATACTGCTGAAAGTACTCGGCAGGTCTGGTAGCAGAAGTGTCAGTGTATGATGAATTCTTATTGGACATGAGCTCCAGCATTGTAAGCAGCTAGACTTAAGTACTTAGTATTAAGAGGCAACAATTTCAATTTACTCTAACAGTTTAATCAAAAATAAATCATGTTTTATAACCATATGTACAAGTTTTGCTCATTGAAGATCATAACTGTAAAAATTAATTACGAAAGCGAATTTACTTTAAATTTGTTTGGAAGAGCAAAGTCTTATAGGATAGTACAGGATGTGGCCATTTGTCCCACATGTCCATGTTGGCTCTATGCCAGAGTAACTCAGCAAGTAATCAAAAAGCCACAATTGAATCTGTCTTCAACATATTTACAGGTTAACGGATTCCAGATTTGAGCCACCCATTGCATGCATTTTTCACCATGTCAGCATATATTAAATAAAATTATATGCAGTAAATGCAATTGATCATGTTGCAATTTATGTCAAAGCAATCAACTTATGGGCGGTATGGTGGCTCAGTGGTTAGCACTGCTGCCTCAGCGCCAGGGACCCAGGTTTGTTTCCATCCTCAGGCGACTGTCTATGTGGGGTTTGCATATCCTGCCTGATTCTATGATTCTACCTGTCTTGCTACTTTCAAAGATCTATGGATATACACACCAAGGTTCCTCTGATCCTCTGCTCAGTGATCCAATCATTCAATATGTACTCCCTTGCATTGTTAGTCCTTCCAAAATGCATCACCTCACACTTATCAGGATTAATTTCCATTTGCCACTGTAATGTCATCCTGTAGGCTTTCTTCTTTGCTATTTGCCACACCATTTATTTTTGTGTTCCTGTGAACTTACTGGTCATGCCTCTTGTATTCATGTCTAGATCAATAATGTATACATCAAACAAGAAGGGACCCAGCATTGAACCCTCTGGTATACCACTGGATACATACTTTGTGACAAAGACCCTTTCGACCCTCTGCTTCCTGCCACTGAGCGAGTTTTGAATCTAAATTGTTCTGGTTTCATGCATTCTTAACTTGTTAACCAGAGCTGAAAATGTGTTGCTGGAACAGCGGAGCAGGTCAGGCAGCATCCAGGGAACAGGAGAATCGACGTTTCGGGCATAAGCCCGAAACTTGTTAACCAGTCAACCGTGCAAGGCCTTGTCATAAACCTTACTGAAGTCTTTGTAGACTTTGACAACTGCACTATTACTCATTTACAAATGTCTTTACTGTCTCAAAAAATTCAGTCAAATTCAACCCCCCTACAAAGCCATGCTGACTATCTTTGACTGGCCCTTGCCTTTCCAAGTGGAGTTTAATTCTGTCCCTCTTTTATTTTTAGTTTCATTACCACAGATGTTAGATTCAGTGGCTTGTACTTTCCTGTTTTACCCATGCCATCTTGCTTAAATAATAGTACCACATTCCAATATAACTCCCACAGTTGTATACCAATCTTCAACTTCTCCAATACCATGAAGCCAGGACATCAACCCTGGTTCAATGAAGAGTGCAGGAGGGCAAGCCAATAGCAACACCAGGTATACCTAAAGATGAGATGTCAACACATTGAAAATACACTTCTTTATGTTGTGTGGCACTATCGCTGTACTAAATGGGATAGAACAACTACAGCAACTTGAGACTGGGCATCCACCAGCAGCAACTGAACTGTACTCGCAACACAATCTGCAACCTCATGGCCCAGCATATCCTCCATTCCATCATTACATCGTACCAAGGGATCAACCCTGCGTCAATGAAGTGTGCAGGAGGGCATGTCAGGGACAGCACTAGGCATATCAACAAATGAGATTTCAATCTGAAGAAGCTACAAAAGAACAACAAACTGGCAAGTATCAGAAAAAGTGATGGACATTTTAAAACCATGCAGTGGAGGAGATGGCTTCATAAATATCTACATCCTCTATGATTAAAGAGTGCAGTACATCACTGCAAAAGATAAGGTTGTGAAGCCTTTATTAACAATCTTCAGCTAGAATTGCCAAGTAGATGATGCATCTCTGCCTTCTCCAGGGTACATTCTCCCTGCATCTAGCCTGTCTAGCCCTGTTAGAATTTTACATGTTTCAGTCAGATCCTCCAGAGTTCCCAAGTGTCACAGATACTGGTCTTCAGCCAATATGATTTAATCCACATATCAAGAAACTGCTGGAAGCACTGGAGACTGCAAAGACTGGATTTTTCCAGGTCTTGCTGCATTTGAACATGGCTTGCTTCAAATCTGAGCTGTTGTAAATGGTGTTGAATATTGAGCAACCATCCTTACTTCTGATCAATTGTGAGCACTGTTTGATTGTTTTATGGGATATTTGCAAAATAATACATTATGAAATTGTTTCACTAGAAGTTTTAACATTTTTCCTCAAGTCAACATGATAATTGTCTTTACTAAATGTATAAGAAACTTCAAGAAAAATGTTCTTGACAGCATTAGAGTTTGGACATTTAACTTTATGAGCAAATTGGTCTGAAATTTTATCAGTCTCCTGATTGAAGTATTAGTTTTGGGGTGTCAAAAATCATTGATATTAATTTATCTAATTACTTTTGTTCAGCAGCCTGGTTCTCGAAGTGCACTCGTTGGATCAGATGAGAAAATCGGCAACAGGGATTCGAAGGCTGGACCTTTTGACACATTCCCTTGTATAAGTAAACAAAATTATGTTGAAAAAAATAATTGAGAATAATCCAGTGTCCATTTTGTTTGTCATCATGATTATGAAAGTTGTACGTTTTAACAAAAAAACCTTTGTGCCTTTCGATCGACATTCGAAAGTGGGGCTATAATTATTCATTTAAAATTGATGGTTTTTGCAAGATTAATCTGTATTTGGTTTAAAACAGCTGAGAGCATTTGTTTAAGGCTTTGCTTGTTTGTTTGTACTTCCAGCTGATAGAAACATATAAACATTTCCAGATCTAGTTTCTTCAAGCCAGCTCCACCATTCAGCATGATTATGATTGTCTGTTTGCTTGTCTCAGTGTCATGTTCTCACTTTCTTTCAAAGCCCTTGATTCCTTTAATGCTTAAAAAAAAATCAGTCTCTTGAATATTCTGACCTCGGCTCCCCAGTCTTCTGTGGTAATGAATTTCACAGGTTGATCTCATTGTTTTTTTTCATCTCCTTCCTAAGTGGCCTACCTTGTATCCTGAAACTGTGACCCCTGGTTCTAGACTTTCTAACCAGGGGAAAAAGCCTCCCTGCATTTAGCCTATCTAGTCCTGTCGCAATTTTACATGTTTCAATCCGATCCCATCTCAATCTTCTGAACTGTAGTGAACAGTTGAACCAATCTTTTCTCCTAGGGCAGTCCTGCCAGTCCTGCAAAATGAACTTTCGCTGCACACTGTGGCAAGTGTTTTTCCCTCTTGGAAAGGGAGATCAAAGCTGCACACCGTATTCCAGGTGTGGTCTGACCAAGTTCCTGTACAACTGCATTAAGACATCGTTACTTCTGAACTCAAACCTTCTTGCAATAAAGATTAAAATACAATTTACCTTCCTCGCAGTTTGATGCGCCTACCTGTCCGCTTTCATTGACTGATGTACATCCGCATTTCCCAATATATCACCATTTCAATTATGCTGTGCCTTTCTGTTTTTCAAACCAAAGTGTATAGTTTCAAATGTATCCATGTTGTACCGCATCTGCCACGTTTGCTTTCTCACTCTGTTTGTCCAGATTGTTCTGAATCCTCTTTATATCCTCCAGTCAATCGATCCTAGCTTTGTGTCGTCGACTTATAAGTGTTACGTTTGGTCCCCTCATCCAAATCATTTAACTATATTATGAATAACTGGCACCCAAGCACTGATCCCAGCATTAAACCACGAGTCACTGTCTGCCGCCTGGAAAAAAAGGCCCATTTATTCCTACACCCTTCTGCTCTGTCACCCAATTCTCAATCAATATTAGATTATCACCGCAATCCCATGTGCTTTATTTTGCCCATAAGCCTCTTGTATTAACCTCTTAAAAGCATTCTTGAAATCCAAACACATCTCTTTTATGTATTCCACTAGTTACATCCTCAAACAAATCTCCAGTTGATCAATTAAGTCCGATGTTCATATCACAAGCCCATGCTGACTTTGACTTAGATTTTAGATTACATTACAGTGTGGAAACAGGCCCTGCGGCCCAACAAGTCCACACCGACCCGCCGAAGTGCAACCCACCCATGCCCCTACATTTACTTAACACTATGGGCAATTTAGCATGGCCAATTCACCTGACCTGCACATCTTTGGATTGTGGGAGGAAACCGGAGCACCCAGAGGAAACCCACGCAGACACGGGGAGAATGTGCAAACTCCACACAGTCAGTCTCCTAAGGCGGGAATTGAACCCGGGTCTCAGGTGCTGTGAGGCAGCAGTGCTAACCACTGTGCCACCGGGCCGCCCAAATTCTGTTACTACATTTCCCCACTACTGTTTGGGGTAATTGGCTTGTAATTTTATTGGTTCTCTGCTTTTCAAACATTTTTTTTTAAACATTTACCACCCTCCAATCTGTAGGAACTGCTCCAGAGTTCATAGAATTTTGGAAAATGCCCACCAATAGATCCAGTATATCCAGGGACATTTTTCTTTAATGCTGTGGGATGCAAATTAACGGGCCCTGGGTATTTGTCAGCTTTTAACCGCATAGCTCAGTGGTTAGTACTGCTGCGTCACAGCGCCAGGGATACAGGTTCGATTACAGTCTGTGTGGAGTTGGCATGTTCTTCTGCGTGGGTTTCCTCTGGGTGCTCTGGTTTACTCCCACTGTCCAAGGATGTGCAGGTCAGCTGAATTGGCCATACTAAATTGCCCATTATGTTAGGTGCATTAGTCAGAGGGAAACTGTTCTGGGTGAGTTACTCTTCGGAGGGTCGGTGTGGACTTGTTGGGCCGAAGGGCCTGTTTCCACACTGTAGGGAATCTAATCTAATCTAATTTCTCTACTTTTTTTCCACTAGTATGGATTGTCTTCAGTTTCTTCCCCTCGCTATATTTGAGTTCCCTTACATTTCTGAGAAATTATTTGTGTCCTCTTTTGTGATGATTGAGGAAGGCTCTTTTTTTATATAACTAATTTACCTAAAGCTAGAATGTTGAGTATCCTAATTGTCATGTAAGTTATATAGAGCTGAAAATGTGTTGCTGGAAAAACGCAGCAGGTCAGGCAGCATCCAGGGAACAGGAGAATCGACGTTTCGGCATAAGCCATTCTTCAGGATTCCTGAAGAAGGGCTTATGCCCAAAACGTCGATTCTCCTGTTCCCTGGATGCTGCCTGACCTGCTGCGCTTTTCCAGCAACACATTTTCAGCTCTGATCTCCAGCATCTGCAGACCTCACTTTCTTCCCATGTAAGTTATATAATTTGCTATATAGATTATTAGCATAGCATGCTCTGCCTTGGGCATCAAACCTCTGAAAATCAGAGGCTGACTAAAGAATAGTGAAATGGCCTTGAGAATAAATTATATGAAAAGAAATGTTGAGGTGTGGTTGAATGGTTATTTAAATATTTTATTTAACCTATTTTTCTAATAAACCTATTCAGAGATGTAAATACACCTCTGGAACAGGTGGGACTTAAACCCAAGTCTCTTGGTCCAGGGATAGGGACACTGCCACTGTGCCACAAGAAGGCCACTGGATATTAAAGCTGTTCACTCAAAATTGCCAAGAGTTGACCATACTGTTACTAATTTATTATCTTCAGTTAACTTCTGTTTCGAGATTATTGTTATAATCTTGTCCTTCCCTGCCTCCATTCCCTCCCAAAAAACCTTGTTCTGAAACTAGTTCTTTCGTGTAGGTTCTGCAGACCTGCAGCAGATGTTTCCCACGCCTCCATCCTTGGAACAACATGGCCCAGGCTACTCTCCAATGAATATTAATTGCAAAGAGTTTGGAAGCTTGGATAACACCCCAGGAATGACTCTGGATGGCCACCATTTTACTGCAACAAGCCTGAATCATTTCAAGATTGAAGTGGAAGAGGGAATGGGTAGTCCTAAACCTTCAGAGATTAAGGTAACAAAATTAAGATTGTGTAATTTCCAAAATCATTTTAAGGCTAACCCTAACGTTTTCAGTGGATTCTGTTATCATGAACTTTATGCATTTAATTAATTGTATGGACTGATATGTCATGTATTCATACGCTCAAAGATTTTAGTGATGTGCCTCTGATAATTTATGCAGTATTGAAGCAAGTTGCATTTATGTAGTTTATTATACATTATTTAAAGTTTTTTAAAAATCTTAAGATGGCGGAAATGAGACCAAGTGGAATGATGTGCTTTGAAGGCTGTCTATGGGGAAAGCATTGTTGTTAACCTCTGATAACAAAACTTGATCTGAAGTTGTCTTTTTTGGCCCTTCCTCAGGACTTTTCTTATGTTTATAATCCTGAGAAGTGCCAAGGTTATGTGGGGTGTACTATGTTTGCACCATTGAAAATCTTACCAAGCCAGTGTCAGCCCCCTGTAAAACTCCCAGAGGAATATCGCCCTTCGTGGACTGTGGGCAAGTTGGACCTGCTTCCTCCTGTACCTCCCATGCCATATATCCGTGACATGTAAGTTTGAGTTGCAGTTTCGTAGAGTAAGTGTGGGCATAACTGAACTCAACCGTATAAAAAGAAATCAAGCATATTGGTTCCATTGAACCAAGAGGAGATTTAAAAATTTTTGAAGTTATTATATTCTTATAGAGCAAGACTGTTTTCTATGGCTGTGATGTCAATGAATTGAATTTATTATCACATGTACCAAAGCACAGTGAAAAGTTTTGTCTTCCGAGCAATACAGGCAGATCACAGATAAGTAAATAATAGGTAAACAGCAGCAAAAACGAAGGTACAGGCGAATGCTAAGAGTTTGAGAGTCCATTCAGTATTCTAACAACAACAATAGGGTAGAAACTTTCGAAACCGGCTGGTGCATGTGTTTAGGCTTCTGTACTTTCTCCCTGATGGTAGAGGTTATAGAAAAGCATTGCCACGGTGAGATGGATCTTTGAGAATGCTGGCAGTCTTTCCTTGACAGCGGGCCTGGTAGATGGATTCTACAGATGGGAGGGTGGCCTTTGTGATTGTCTGGGCTGAGTTTACCATTCTCTGTAACAGTCTCCAATCTTGAGTGATACAGTAGCCATACCAGGTAGTGATACATCCAGACAGAATGCTCTCGATGGCGCACCTATAAAAGTTGGCAAGAGTATTCGCCGTCATGCCAAATTTCCTCAGCTGCCTGAGGAATAAGAGACACTGTTTGGGCCTTTATAACCAGTACGTCCACATGAAGAGCCCAAGAAAACTTGTTGTGGATGACCACTCCCAGGAGCTTGACAATCTCCACTTGTTCCATCTCTGTGCTGTTAACATGTAGGGAAACATGAGTAACATCCCACCGAAAATCAGTAATGAGTTCATTGGTTTGTCGGCATTGAGAGCTAGGTTGTTCATAAAGAGATCATGAATTTAAAATGTCGAGAACTGAGGTTTGAGATTCTGAACTCGCTGTGCTTTCCTGCTGGGAATAATAGCGGCTGTTAAGGGAAAGTTATATCTATATTTGAAGCAGGGAATATACAGGGAATGAGAGAGCAAGATTATTTTGCAATTAAAAACAGAAAATGTTGGAAAGACTTAGCAGCTCTGATAGTATCTGCAGCAAAAGAAACAGTTATGTTTCTGTGCTTTTTGCCAGATCTCCCCATTCCTAACTTGCTTGCTGGCAGCCTCTAAGTTCTCAACTAGTATTGTTCAAAAAGTGCCATTAGCTCTGAACTGTTATGTACAACAGATGGTGATGACGGTGTTATGGATAGACATTAACATCAATGGGAATTTAGATCTAGAACTCTTACAGAGCAGGAGCTAACGTGTATTTAGTGTACTTATAACTGAAAATTCTACAACTCTCTGCTATGCTAGCATTATAGCTGTTTATGATTTGAATCTCTCAAGATAAGTGGCAGCAACATGTCTATTTGGCTGGAGAAGTTAAGGGGTTTTTTTTTTTGAAAAACTGGACCAATGTAAAATTTTGTCTGCTGAAACCTATTAATGAATGCAAGTATGCTAGGATCATAATACTATATACTCGTGTAACAGCCAACATAGGAATAGGCAAACCACAGCAATACCTCTATTTTAACCTAAAGTTGAATGCGGTTTTAGAGAAGATTTGTAGCTCAGGTTTGCTCGCTGAGCTGATAGATTTGGTCACCATGCTAGGTACCATCATCAGTGAGCCTCTGATGAAGGTGCTGGTGTTCTGTCCTGCTTGGTATTTGTGTGTCTTGGTCTGTTGTGGTGATTTTTCTGAGACACTGCAATGCCCAGGAACTAAGAGAAGCTGAGGAAAAACACTGTACTATGTATTCAGGAACAATGGGTACCTGATAAGTGCAGTCCGCTGATTCCTACACAACAGACCGAAACAATAAGGCACAAAGACTCTAGGTACTCTCCCATACATTAAAAACATCTCTGAGATGTCGACCAGACTACTCCGACCCTAGGCATTATGGTAGCCCACAAACCTGTCACTGCACTGAAGCAACTCCTGATGAATTTAAAGGACCCCTTACCAACACCCAGCAGAACGAATGTCACACACAAAATACCCTGCAAGGACTGCAACAAACATAGCATTGGACAGACGGGCGGGAAACGAGCCACCAAAAGACGACCAACTATCACGAGTATCCATACACACAGATGAAGAGGGACACCAGTTCGACTGGCACAATACATCCATCTTGGGGCAGGCTAAACAAAGACATGCACGGGAATTCCTAGAGGCCTGGCATTCAAACTGGAACTCAATTAACAAACATATCGATTTGGACCCCATTTACCAACCTCTCATTAAAAAGAACCAGAAGTGATATCACACACCACAACAGACCAAGACACACACGTAGCAAGTGGGACAGAACACCAGCATTTCACTGGAGGCTCACTGATGATGTTACCTAGCATGGTGACGAAACGTCTGAGAACAAATCTACCAGCTCAGTCAGCCAAAGTTACAACCTAAAATTGAATTTCAGTGCATACTTAAGTGTTCTTGTGTTGAGATTAACGAATAGCCTGTTTTATTGTCTAGAAATATTCCAAGTGTTGGAAGTGGTATGGATCAGGATTACATACAGACCTGCACACCACAAACGCATACCCCATTTGGAGTGACGAACAGTGCTCCTCCAAGTAATGGTGCTGGTGTTCTTCCATCACCTGCCACTCCACGCATCTCTGCACCAACTCCAAGGACACCAAGGACCCCACGCACCCCTCGTGGATGTGGGGGTCCAGCAAGTGTTCAGGGCTCTGTGAAGTATGAGAACTCTGATTTATATTCACCTGCTTCTACACCTTCAACTTGTCGTCCACTGAATTCAGTAGAACCTGCAACGGTACAATCCATTCCTGAAGCGCACAGTCTTTATGTGAACCTAATCCTATCTGATTCCATCATGAATCTCTTTAAAGATTGCAATTTTGACAGCTGCTGCGTCTGTGTCTGTAACATGAACATCAAAGGAGCTGATGTTGGATTGTACATCCCAGATCCTACCAAAGAGTCACAAAACCCATGCACATGTGGATTCAGTGCTGTCATGAACCGAAGGTTTGGAAACAACTCTGGGCTCTTTTTGGAAGATGAGTTAGATATTATTGGGCGAAACACAGACTGTAGCAGTGAGGCTGAAAAGCGACTAGAGGATCTCCGGAATATTTCTGTTGAACAGGGGGAAGGAGGCACCAAGGAGCCCGAAAAAGTGCCTGACGAGTTAATATTGCTACTTCAGGACCAGTGCACTAACCCCTTCTCCTCATTGAGATCAGTGGATCCTTCAGTAGTGGCAAAATTACAAACAGTGGGACCACCAGTGCGTGTGGAGGATAGAGACTATTACAGGGAATGTTACACTGCTTTGGAGCAGGGATATCAGTTTATGGACAATATGTCAGGTGGGAAGCTTGATGAAACACTTGTGAAGAACTCTTGTTTACATCTCTGGTCAAGAAGAAATGGTGAGTTACTCGTAACAGTCTGCCAGAAGTAGTGCTCGTTCATATGTTATTCAGAAATTGACTAATTTTGTTTTAAGTTAACAATTATGGTGTTTTTTTCTTAATAAGATTAATAATCTTGCACTAATTGCACTTCCCTGTTATAGTTCAAGTGTTTGTTTTCTTAAAAAAAACCTTTGGTAAGTAGAATGTTCAAACACTTTCTAGGAAATTTGATTTGAAATTCATCTAAAGAAGTGCTCCAGTTTTCTTAAAAAAAAAGTTTGAAATTAATCTGTTTTCCTTGATTATTTTGCATGGTAATATCAGACAAGCTATTCAGAAATAGTTCTAGTTTTGAACGATGCTTGAGTAGTCTTTGAAGTAGTTCCAGTTTTGGACTTGTTTCTGAACGCAACTTGAGTGCAACTCTATTGCGTTATCAAACTATATCAACCCTGGTTGCACAGATGTTTTCAACACTCGACAAGTGTAACAGCCCATTGCTGTATAGAAAAGACTACTGTAATTTTTTTTCCACTGTGGTTGGGTAACAGATTGTGGAGGTATGTTTCCTTCCTTTAGCTTGTAGAATGGTTACAGCACAGGGTACTGTTCAACACTTCATGTCTCCGTCTGCCTGCAAGACCAAACCAGCTAGTTCCACATCCCTGCCCATTCATCAGAACCATGCAATTTAAAAATTTTAGATTCAATCATGAGTTTCAAATGCATTTAACTCCACTATACTTTTTTGTACAATGCATTCAAGATTTTGACCACCTGCAATTTAAAAAACGGTTATTCTTCTTGTAATGGTTTGTTCTTTTGCCGTTAATCTTTCACCTGTACCCTCTGGTTCTCAGCCCATCTACCAGTGGGAGCACTTTCTTTCTACAATATGTTGACCCTTCACGATTTGCAAAGGTGCTTTTATTGTTAAAGAGTGGTGCCATTGCTCCAATGTTTTTTTCCATTGTAATATTTCCCCCTCCTTTTGCTTATTACTAGTTCTTAACCCTTTTTTTTAATGTTGTCTGGAATTATTCTGAATGCTGACTTGCAGTAGTTTTACAGAGTAAACAACAAAGAATGTGAAGGAAATATTGGCAGCTTTCATTTTGTGGATGTCCTAAAATACTTATTAATGTGGGAATTGTTTTTATAGAAACCTGGCAGTCAATTTCATGCCGAGGTGAGTGTCTCAAATAGCGCTGAGTTAGTTAAATAACTAGGTGGCATTTGAGAGATAATGTCAAATTAGGGCACTGCAGAATGTTTTGTGGACGATTCCTTCAAAACAATATTTCTCCTATTATGTCCTCCTTTTCAGTTCAGCAGAAGAAACTGATTTATGCTATTTCAATGATGATTTAATTTTTCAGAATGTGGTAAGATCCAGTGTTGCATTATGATGCCATCTGTAAGATCAGTCTGATGTTTGCATGGTTTTGTGTTTTTTGTAGCTGGTTTGTTAGTTGAGCAAACAGCTCTTAATTTGTAATATCCAAAATACTTTACTGTTTATTTCATATCTGGATTTTGAATAAAGTCATAGAGTCTCCCAAAACGGAAACAGCTCTTTGGCCTAACTCACCCATGCCGATCAGGTTTCCTAAGTTGAACTTGTCCCATTTGCCTGTGTTTGGCCTATATCCCTCTAAACCTTATCTATCCATCTCCCTGTCCAAATGTCTTTTAAATATTGGAATTGTACCTACCTTTACCACTTCCTCTGGTAGTTCCTTCCATATTTGCACCACCCTCTGTGGGGAAAAAGTTTTCCCTCTGGATCTTTTTAAATCTTTCCCCTCTTATCTTAAACCTATGTCCTCTAGTTTTGGATTCTGATCCTAAAAATTGCAATTAGATTGTTAATTGATGAGGGCTTATCATGTCTGTATTACTCACCTTTTTAGTTTTGGAAGGATTGTTGATGCATATTAAATAAATAGATTTATTACTCCATTAAAATAACAGACTTGTTACAACCTATGTTACAACCTTTAAAAGAAAGGAATCCCTATAATGCCAATGGGGAAAAAGTAGTGTTGGGCAAGATTTCATTTTTGTAAAAACCCAGTGTCAAATCATCTAAAGACCTAATATGGCATTGTTAAGTTTGTTAATTTCAAATAAAAATTCATGTTTTTTTATTTAAGTAATCAATACAACATACTTTTCAAGTATTTACTTGAATGACTTCCTGCACAGTTGTGGCATCACCAGTGATCTCAGTCTTTCTGGTTTGGTCTCCATTATATTTGGTTGTCGTTTTCCCATTCAGTTGTTTGACTCTCTCGTTGCATTTGCCATATTCCATCTGAAGTCGCCAGAAATTGATTAGAATTGACAATGTTAAAGCTTCTAGTCCTCCTGTCTTTTCTGTCACAACAGTTCTGATGGCACACAATCTCCAGGGACTCCCCTTGCTGATTTTAAGTAGTCCAGTGACTTCTGACATCACTAAGGCTGCAACATTGGGTTGTGTCCAGTCTATAAATCTCCTGCTTTTCTTGTCTTGAACTCTCCATCTTTTCCATTTGTGTAATATACACAGTAACACGGGCTTCTGCTATATTGTCAGAGGTTTGTTTCAATACTAGGATCTGTTCTAAGCTGCCAAACTGAATCATTCATGAAGTGCCATTTTTCTTTCCGCACTCTCAGGTTCTGAGTCTGCTAAATTACCGATCACACAACAGGCTAGGATCCTACCACTACAATTCTCTTTAGCTTTTCATTCCCATGGTAACCTCTGGTCACATTGTAATTTCTTCAAATCTGTTGATGCCATAATCAGGAAACCAATTGACCCTATTTCAGAATATGTCTCTGATCACATTGGTCTTAAAGGGAACATTGTACAAAGAGAACACAGCTTTTCCAAAAACACAAGTCATCACGTCATAAAGATTTTTTCTGTTTGTCTCTTGATGGCAGCAACTTTAGTTTTTATCATAAAATGAAACTTAAAGAAATAATTATTCTGAAGTTTTGAGCATAAGCCAACCCATATTTATAACCTCTCTTAAAAGCAGTAAACTTTTGTTGATTCTTGCTCTTCCAGCTGTGGATGTCAGCATGCTATGTTCGCAAGATCTTCTACGCCTTCTTCTCTCCCTTCAGCCTGTTTTGCAAGATGCCATCCAGAAAAAACGAGCTGTTAGGTCATGGGAGAGTATCCAGCACGTGCAGGGGCCTCTCACTTGGCAACAGTTCCACAAATTGGCTGGTCGGGGATCTTATGGTAAGCTTTTTTGGACCTTTCACTCATTACTTTTGGATGTGAAATATTTTCAGAATACATATATAACACACAAATACGGATTTTAAGGATGAAAACTACTCTATAAGAGTGGTGTTTTAAGCATATTTTTCTTATGCTCTTTTTGTCTAATTCTGAGATCCAAGCATAGCACTGTCAATTCACAATTCACTATGGCATCTCCGTTTCTTTTATTCTCCACTGATTGTTCTCATACCTTAAGTGAGGCCAGTATTTTTGAACCAGCCAGGTCCCCAAAGATTAAGATCAGTTTCTTCTCCAGTATTTGTTTCACTACTTCAACCACTTCTCATTAACAATACTATTGCCATAAATGCTGCTGTACTATTGAACAAATGCCTTGCTATTGAGACGAGTTTTCTTTTTGGCTGTGCTGGCCCTTGAAGTCTGTGCGCAGTAGTGTTGATACCAACTGCCCTGCACAGAACCTTGGAGTGGCTGCACGCACGTGCAACTGGGCAGTTTGAAGACAGCATTGGTTAATGCATGTGTTTTCAAAATAGAAACAACAGTAATGAGAATCTTAATATTGTTTGTGCATTTAAGTAAAAGCAAAGCCCTGGAGTAACTCAGCAGGCTTGGCAGCATCTGTGGAGAGAGAAACAGACTTGATGTTTCGAGTCTGATATGATCATGCTTCAGAACGGAGCTGCAGTCGAGGGAAGATACAGGGTAGATGGGGAACTTTTGGAACAGCATAAAGTCGACCAAAACCATTGTGAGTTTCAGGTGCGGTAAGCTTGAAACAAGGGTGTAGATGGGCAATGTTACAAAGGTCAGAACATATATTTGGAGTCAAATAGGACACTGGGATTTAGAGCAGTCTGGTTCAGTTCATGGTTATACCTTAAGGTGGGGATGGACATTATGATAGAGATATGGAGTCAGTGGCAGAAGCTAGAAAGAGTGACCTTGAAGTTCCCAGTGTTTAACTAGTGGAAGTTACAGTGCAAACAAGATTGAATGTTAAGCAAGTGGCCTGGTAAAGAGCCAGTAGAGGATATGACATAATTGGCAGATAAGTAGAATTGAGTGCCATTAACTTGGGTGTGGATGCTGACCCGAAGTATAGATAATGTAACCAAAGGATAGCAACCAGATGTACAAGAAAAAGGAATCCTAGTAGACTAGAAAGCAATTCAGCGCAACAAGTAAAACTGTTGCTAGAGATGGTTTGGCTACAAATAAACTGGCAAGGGCAGATCTGAGTAAGAAAACACTCTAAGCTGAACAACAATCTTAGCAATGGTGGGGGGGAAGATGGAATGTTAGTCTCTGCTAAAGGGTGTGGAGAATTTGAGAAAGGTTGGTATATTATGGTCATGCATCACATAATTTGGAAGCTTTGGAGATGGGGCAGTAGTTTTCAAGGAAGGGATAAGGTTGTGCTCCCAGGAACAGTACCTGGTGGGAAGAAAGTAGTTATGATATCGGTTACAAAAACAGAAATTGCTGGTGAAACTCAGTAGGTCTGGCAGTATCTGTGGAAAGAAAGCAGACTCTTCACTGGACTTGAAATATTAACTCTGCTTTCTTCCCATAGGTGCTACTAGATGTTCTGAGTTCTGCTAGCAATTTCTGCTTTTGTTTGAGATCTCCAGCATCCATATTTATTTTATACTGACATCAGTTACCATGGGGATCAGGGAGGAGAAGTTGCGTAGTCAGCACTAAATTAAAAGCAAAATACTGTGGATGCTGACGATCTGAAATAAAAGCACTGAGAAAAGTCCTGAGATGATAGTTTGGTTACAAAGAAGTGTCAAATTGATCTTGAAACATTAACTTTGTCATTCGGTACAGATATTTATATTGTCAGACCTGAGCTTTTCCAATATTGTTTTTATTTGGATAGTCAGCTGTTTAATTGGAATAGGATTAAGAAAGGAGAAGGTAGGTCTCCTGAACAAAATTGAAGAAAACGTGAGAGCAGATGGGAGAGTACCTGAGAGTTTGAGAAGTTGGGATTGATTTGGTCTGCTGGGAAAGGAAAGGAGGAGGACACAGCAGAGGCAGCTGAAAGAATGGATTCATTTTTAGAACATTGAACATAGAATAGAACATGGAACAGTACAGCACAGAACAGGCCCTTCAGCCCACGATGTTGTGCCGACCACTGATCCTCTTGTATGCACCCTCAAATTTCTGTGACCATATGCATGTCCAGTAGTCTCTGAAATGTCCCCAATGACCTTGCTTCCACAACTGCTGCTGGCAACGCATTCCATGCTCTCTCAACTCTGTGTAAAGAACCCACCTCTGACATCCCCTCTATACTTTCCTCCAACCAGCTTAAAACTATGACCCTTCATGTTAGTCATTTCTGCCCTGGGAAATAGTCTCTGGCTATCGACTCTATCTATGCCTCTCATTATCTTGGATATCTCAATTAGATCCCCTGTCCTCCTCCTTTTCTCCAGTGAAAAACGTCCGAGCTCAGTTAACCTCTCTTCATAAGATAAGCCCTCCAGTCCAGGCAGCATCCTGGTCAACCTTCTCTGAACTCTCTCCAAAGCATCCACAACTTTCCTATAATAGGGCGACTAGAACTGGACGCAGTATTCCAAGTGCGGTCTAACCAAAGTTTTATAGAGCTGCAACAAGATCTCACGACTCTTAAACTCGATCCCCCTGTTAATGAAAGCCAAAACACCATAAGCTTTCTTAACAACCCTGTCCACTTGGGTGGCCATTTTAAGCGATCTGTGTATCTGCACACCAAGATCCCTCAGTTCCTCCACACTGCCAAGAATCCTATCCTTAATCCTGTACTCAGCTTTCAAATTCTACCTTCCAAAATGCATCACCTCGCATTTATCCAGGTTGAACTCCATCTGCCACCTCTCCGCCCATCTCTGCATCCTGTCAATTTTTGAAATGTGAAATGTATTCTGATAGTGGTTGATTGTTCTATCCTCAGCAGTGCTGAAGAAGGTTAAAGTTCAAATCAAAAATTTGCTTTTATTTTAAAGTGGAAGTTGTTAGATCATATACTTTTCTTATTGAATCTGCTGAAATATTATAGCTGTACAATTTCCTAAAATACAAACCTTTATTTTGAGTCATTGGGTCAGTGCTGAGTTGTGGTATTTCTCCTTTTTATGATCAATGAGGGGTTGATTGATGGATTGTCATTTAACATGGCGTAACAAGTACTAATGCTTTCTGCAGAGAAATACCTTGTTTGTGATACTTTTATCGTGAGCTTGGGATGCTCCAATGTGCTTTACAACCAATGAATTTCCTTTTTGAAGCAGAATAGATGTTGTTTAGAAGGCAGCTAGTCTATAGATAAACAAGGTCCCAAAAATACAAAACACAAATGACAAGCTAAAAGTTGACCAGAATGTATGATCAATTCTATTCATTTGAATGATGCATTACAATGTTTTATGACCACTGTAAAGGGTAGATAGGACCTCAGTTTTGACCATGTTTGAAAGGATAATCAGCATTTCTCCAACAATGTAATATTTCCTTAGTGCTGTGTTTACGTTTCAGTTACATTGAGCTCAGGTCTCTGGAGTGGGATTTGGATCTAGAATGTTTTGATTTGAGCAAGAGTGAACCGCTCAACAAGCTGATGTTAAACTCCCTTTGTGCTCATTCTGCAGAAATGCTAATAGAACTAAAGAGCATTTATTGCTTTGATTTGGAGTAAAATGTATCTTGTATGTGAATGTGGGAAAGGTTTCAATGGTCCTATTTCAAAAAAAATGGTGAAGAAACCAGCACAGTTCTTAATGTCTTAAGTCGTGCAAAAGATTCCATGACTCCTATTTATTTGAATAAGTCTTGCTCAGACATCAGTAAGAGTGACAAAAGATCTGAATTAGGAGAAAGTGAGGACTGCAGATACTGGAGATCAGAGCTGAAAAATGTGTTGCTGGAAAAGCGCAGCAGGTCAGGTAGCATCCAAGGAGCAGGAGAATCGACGTTTTGGGCATAAGCCCTTCAGGAATGAGGAAGGTATGCCAAGCAGGCTAAGATAAAAGGTAGGGAGGAGGGACTTGGAGGAGGGGCGTTGGGAATGCGATAGGTGGAAGGAGGTTAAGATGAGGGTGATGGGCCAGAGAAGGGGTGAGGGCGGAGAGGTCGGGAAGAAGATTGCAGGTCAAGAAGGCGGTGCTGAGTCCGAGGGTTGTGACTGAGATAAGGTGGGGTGAGGGGAAATGAGGAAGCTTGAGAAATCTGCATTCATCCCTTGTGGTTGGAGGGTTCCTAGGCAGAAGATGAGGCGCTCTTCCTCCAGGCGTCGTGTTGCCATGGTCTGGCGATGGAGGAGGCCAAAGACCTGCATGTCCTTGGCGGAGTGGGAGTGGGAGGGGGAGTTAGTGTTCAGCCATGGGGCAGTTGGGTTGGTTGGTGCGGGTGTCCTACAGGTGTTCTCTGAAACATTTCGCAAGTAGGCGGCCTGGGTCCCCAATGTAGAGGAGGCCACATCGGGTGCAGCGGATACAGTAAATGGTATGTGGAGGTGCAGGTGAATTTGTGACGGATATGGAAGGATCCCTTGGGGCCTTGAAAGGAAGTGAGGGGGGGAGGTGTGGGCGCAAAGTTTGCATTTCCTGCGGTTCAGGGAAGGTGCCGGGAGTGGAGGTTGGGTTGGTGGGGGTTATGGACCTGACGAGGGAGTCGTGGCGGGAGTGGACTTTCCGGAACGCTGATAAGGGAGGGGAGGGAAATATATCCTTGGTGGTGGGGTCTGTTTGGAGGTAGCGGAAATGATGAAGGATGATACGATGTATCTGGAGGTTGGTGGGGTGGTAGATGAGGACCAGTGGGCTTCTGTCCTGGTGGCGATTGGAGGGGCGGGGTTCAAGGGAGGAGATGCGGTGGAGAGCATCGTCAACCACGTCTGAGGGGAAATTGCGGCCTTTGAAGAAGGAGACCATCTGGATTGTTCGGTATTGGAATTGGTATTCCTGAGAGCAGATGCGGTGGAGGCGAAGGAATTGGGAATATGGGATGGCATTTTTACAGGGGACAGGGTGGGAGGAGGTGTAATTTAGGTAGCTGTGGGAGTTGGTCGGTTTATAGTAAATGTCCGTGTCGAGTCGGTCGCCCAAGATAGAAATTGAGAGGTCTAGGAAGGGGAGGGAGGAGTCTTAGACCGTCCATGTAAATTTGAGGTCGGGGTGGAAGATGTTAGTAAAGTGGATGAACTGTTCAACCTCCTCGTGGAAGCACGAGGTAGCGCCGATACAGTCATTGATGTAGCGGAGGAAAAGGTGGGGGGTGGTGCCAGTGTAGCTGCGGAAGATGGACTGTTCCACATAACCTCCACTCCCGGCACCTTCCCCTGCCACCGCAAGAAATGCAAAACTTGCGCCCACGCCTCCCCCCTCACTTCTCTCCAAGGCCCCAAGGGATCCTTCCATATCCGTCACAAATTCACCTGCACGTCCACACACATCACCTGCACCCGATGTGGCCTCCTCTACATTGGGGAGACAGGCTGCCTACTTGCGGAATGTTTCAGAGAACACCTCCGGGACACCCGCACCAACCAACCCAACTGCCCCATGGCTGAACACTTTAACTCCCCCTCCCACTCTGCCAAGGACATGCAGGTCCTTGGCCGCCTCCATCGCCAGACCATGGCAACACGACGCCTGGAGGAAGAGCGCCTCAACTTCCACCTAGGAACCCTCCTACCACAAAGGATGAATGTAGATTTCTCCAGCTTCCTCATTTCCCCTCCCCCCACCTTATCTCAGTCACAACCCTCGGACTCAGCACCGCCTTCTTGACCTGCAATCTTCTTCCTGACCTCTCCGCCCCCACCCCCTCTCTGGCCTATTACCCTCACCTTAACTTCCATCCACCTATCGCATTCCCAATGCCCCTCCCCCAAGTCCCTCCTCCCTACCTTTTATCTTAGCCTGCTTGGCACACCTTCCTCATTCCTGAAGAAGGGCTTATGCCCGAAACATCGATTCTCCTGCTCCTTGGATGCTACCTGACCTGCTGCACTTTTCCAGCAACACATTTTTCAGAAAAGATCTGAATTCCAGAGATGAGGTGAATGTGATTGCCTTTGACATCAGAGTAACATTTTATTGTGTGATAAGATTCCCAAGCAAAACTGACATTGCTTGTTGAAATCATACTTTGCCCAAAGGAAAATGGTTGTGGTTGCATCTCAGTTCCAGGACCCTATTACAGGATTTCCTTAAAGTAGATATTTTTCATCAATCTATTAATGAGTGTTGTGTCACACCTCGAGAGCAGGTGGGATTTGGACCTGGTCATGCTGTTACTGTGCCACAAGAGTCCTTTCAGGATCTTTCTAGATATTTTCTAATCGACCTAGTCAGAGATGTTGTTATACACCTCTGGTGCAGGTGGGACTTGAATCTGTTTCCTGACTCAAAGTTAGCAACAGTACCATTATGCCATAAGACCATTGGGGGAAGGTATTTTCTATTCAGCTTGTTCATGGATGTTATGACACTTCTCTGGAGCAGCTGGAACTTGACTTGACCCCAGGATAGGGTCACCTGGCTCAGAGGTAGGAACACTACCATTGCACCACGAGACCCCTTGAGTTCCTAGGCCCAACCATTTTCAGCTGTTTCATCAATTACCTCCTGTCATGAAGTGGGAATGTCTGCTGAAGATTGCACAAAGTTCAGGACCTTTCATCATGACTCAGAAGCAGCCAGCATTCCTGTGCCACAAGCTCTGGGCAACAATCAGGCTAAGACTTATGAGTAGCATGAATATTGCTTATCATGTAAGTGCCATGTACTGACCACCTCCTCAAAGAGAATCAAATCAGCATTGAATACTTTACCTTTAATACCTTTGGTGTTACCATTGACAAGAAACAGAACATGGACCACTCATAAGTATTGTGGCTACAAGGGCAGGTCGTTTGCTAAGAATTTTGCAGTAAGTACCTCATCACCTCACTTCCCAAAACCTGTCTATAAGGAACAAGTTAGTGATGAAATGTTCTCCATTTGCCTGGGTGAATGCAGCTCCAAAAATGCACCAGAAGCTTACTGCTATGTAGGGCAAATCATCATGTTAATTGGCACTCTGTCGCTACCTTCAACATTCATTCCCTTCACCATTGATGCCTAGTACCAACAGTGTGCACCATCTACAAGATTCATGTCAGCAGCTCACCAGCGCACTTTCTATCGTGCCTTCTAAACTTCTACCACCTAGAAGGACAAGGGCAGCAAATGCATTGGAGCGCCAATACCTCCAAATTCCCCTTTCTGCCACATGCCATCCTAATTTAGAACTATATCGCTGTTCTGTTATTATCAATGGGTTAACATCCTTGAACTTCTTTCATAAGCACAGTCTATGTACCCAACTCTTTTCTCCCCCCCCCCCCCCCAACACCCCCAATTCATGAATAGTAGTAGCTTAAGAAGGTGGCTTACCGACTCTGTTTATTGAGGTCCACATGCCAGAAAGGAAAAGTATTTTGAATTTCCTTTATATGTGGCATACAACATTAGTAGTATTGCTTGAGGAGTCAGAGCATCAGTTTGTTAAGGCAAAAAGCCTATTTCTATTTTGTAATTCTGCACCAAGATTCTACTCATGAAATGGGCCCTTTGGCGTGGTGATGGACTCAAACCTAAAGTAATGTGTTCAGCGAAGCCAAGCTGCTGCAATAACCTCAAACTCTTTGGTCAGAAAATGAAACTACATTGTGCAAATTGTCAAATATCAATTTGCAGAGAGGTGATGCATTGTAGCAAAACAAAGAGTGAGATAGTGAATACTTTTGAAGAAGTAGACCTTGAATAATATTCTTCCTCCTTGCACAGGTACAGATGAGTCTCCAGAGCCACTACCGATCCCAACATTTATGTTGGGTTATGAATGTGATTTTGTGGTGTTATCTCCATTTGCATTGCCATACTGGGAGAAGCTTCTTCTGGAGCCATATGGATCGCAGAGAGATATCGGCTATGTTGTGGTGTGTCCAGAAAATGAAGCACTTTTAAATGGAGCAAGAAGTTTCTTTCGTGATCTCAGTGCGGTCTATGAGGTAAATCGTGTTTGATTTATGTGACTATGTATTTAATATCTTCAAAAATAAACAATTTTATATTACCATTTGGTATAATGAACGTTTGATGTGCAACCTTGATGCAGAATTGTTGATAATGAACAAAAATTGTTGTTTGAAATATAGTCCTGCAGACTTGGGCAGCACAGGCCCATCTCAAAATTGCTTCCTGATGGAATCATGAAAGTTGGGACCAAAGCAGCCTTGAATATTGCAGAGCAGCCTGTAAATGACTGGTTCTCTCAGCACTGTGTGAATGCTAGCAATGAAGCATTTTCCAAACTGAAACTTTATGCTCAAGTGTGCAGACACGATCTGGGTAAGTGACTTATGACATCAGTAAAGGCAATGAAACATCACTCGGCATGATTCAAAAGTGAACACATTTCTTGATCACTGTATTGGCTAAGGTTTAAATTTATCTTGAGTAAAAGCAATTTATTGAAAATTACAGGATTTTCACAGATATGGCTGATCATTTTATTTATTTATAAATACTTCAACAGTTTTGAATTTATCACAAGCTCTGTTTGTTTTGACAATTCTGTTCTACTTAATTGTGGAATGAGAATCTAACAGTGGTGCAAAGTCTGTCCTATCTAGCACTTACAATGTTGATTGTCCAAGCATTTTCCTCACTGTAAATAAGATGGTCACAGTTGCCAGTAGCTGCACATCATCGTGCAGTGTTGTTCAAAAGGAAGTATTTAGAAAGCTTGATTTCACTCTCCCATTTACTTGCATCTGCTGCTTTTTCTGTCTTGGATTGTGAAAATGTCAGATGTGTGCTGGAAATAGAAACAAAAAACTGCTGGTGGTGTGCAATGCTTTTATCAGTTTCTGTAAAAAAAAAAATTAACATTTTCAGGTTGAGAATCTTGATCACAACTGTCAAAAGGTCTTGGTTTGAAAAACTAATCTTTGGAGTCATACAGCACACAAATGGGCCTTTTGGCTCAACTCGTCCATGTCCGCCAGGTTTCTAAACTGAACTAGTCCCATTTGCCTGCATTTTGCCTGTGTCCCTCTAAACCTTTGCTCTCCATGTATCTGTCCAAATGTCTTTTAAATGTACTTCTTTTCTATCTCTCTTTTATGTCTGTGAATATGCTGTGTTACCAACTCCTTCTAGCTTTAAATGAGAAGCAGATGGCTTTGATTAATGCCTGAGAAATTTGAAATTAATATACTAATATAAAAATTGCTCTTGTTTCAGGTCCATATCTTGCTGGTCAAACATTGGACAGTTCGTTATTCTCGCAACCTAACCCCATTTCCTCTTGCAATCGATCCAGTACATTACAAACTCCTGTACAAGTTCCTGCTGGAGGTTCATCTGCATCTTCCACCAGTGCTCCTGTACCATCTGGTACTTTAGCAAACACTGCCATAACTGGCACAGTAGCTAGTAGTACTACTTCGAATGTGGCTTCAATACCTGTGAACCTGACCAGCGTATCTGCTGCAGTAAAACCGTCTTCCTCTTTTCCTCCATTTGCACATTTGAATAATTCCTCCAGTGCTGTGACTGCACAAAGCTCAGCCTCCCAGCAGAGTAATGGTATCTCTGGTGATTCAACAGTTGGTGGAATGGGACAACAACACCAGGAACCTCCAGAGAGGTGAGATTGATGTACTTTTTGTGATCTATGTAAGTGCAAATGTTAGCATCTAAAATCATGTGCTGTTGTTAAAACATAGTTACTTCATTGGAGGTCATTGTTTCTGAATGCAAAAAAGATCGTCAGGAGCATGGTTTTCTTGTTGACCTATATACAGAATGGTTACTGGTCAGCAGGCTTTTAAAGTCTGCATTGCAGATGTTGTCACACGAATGCTATATTTTCAGGCTTAACATCAGGTAAAGTTAATAAGAGGGAGGTCCCTCGAGTCTGCTGTTCCATTCAGTCAGGTGATGGCTGACCTTTAACCTACTACCCATCTATCCTCATATCTCTTAGCCAGCGCTAACCTGTTAATTTCAGATTTAAAATTATCTATTGAGATAGGAAAAACTTATTACACAAACTTCATTCTTAGTCGTGAGTCCTGGCATGGATTTTGTTACATCCATGCACAAAACTCATTCACAGTTAAAACAAAATCTGCTCTGCGTTTTCCTTATTAGTTCTTTTATAGCTATAAAAACTTGAATAAACCCACTCATTAACCTTGTATGCTCTAGATGATGCAAGCCTAGTTTATGATATCTATACTTGTAACTATTTGGGCGGCATGGTGGCACAGTGGTTAGCACTGTTGCCTCACAGCGCCAGAGACCCGGGTTCAATTCCCGCTTCAGGTGACTGACTGTGTGGAGTTTGCACATTCTCCCCGTGTCTGCGTGGGTTTTCTCCGGGTGCTCCGGTTTCCTCCCACAGTCCAAAGATGTGCAGGTCAGGTGAATTGGCCATGCTAAATTGCCCGTAGTGTTAGGTAAGGGGTAGATGTAGGTATATGGGTGGGTTGCGCTTTGGCGGGGCGGTGTGGATTTGTTGGGCCGAAGGGCCTGTTTCCACACTGTAAGTAATCTAATCTAATCTAAAACTTAATCTTTGGAGCTTGGGCAATTTTCTAGTTAAGCTGTGTTGCACTCCACTCAGTGCTTGTATACCATTTCTAAGGTATGGTGCCCAAAACAATATTGAGTACTTCAAATGTTGTCTCGCTTGAGTTAGATGTAAAATTAATTAAGTACAAAATGAGACCATTTTGCCTATCTGGTCCATTTTGGCTTTCTGAGGAACAACCTAGACAGTCCCATTCCCTTACAATCCATGTAGCCCTGCAGGTTTAAGGAAGTATTTTTAAAACATTTCTCTGCATTTTTGACAGTGGACTGAAGTGGGAAACCAAGGAATGTGGAAGGGATTGCTGCACACTTTAAAAGCAACCTTCCAACACTTATTGTGACTGTTGTTTACAGTGTTGCCTTTTGAAGCAGTGAAGATAGATTACTAGAGAATGACTGGCCTCGGGGACTCTGTGCAGAATGAGATTTGGCTGGCAGCAAGTAACTGGTCTGTGGAGTTGTTGATGAGAGCCTCCTGCCTGTCGACAAATGTAATTGGGTAGCTTGTGGATGTGAATGATTTAACAAGAAGCCTTCAGACTTATGGAAGGGGAGTTGGTATCCTTTATTGCTACAGTAGAAAAGCACTTTAATGCCTGATGAAAACCAAATTATTTTCCCTCACTAGTTGCTGTAATCTGTGATTCTTAACCAGTAAGTCAGAAATTTTATAAATTGTGAACCATTCACTTTGTGCCTGCTGTTTTGAGGTGAAAACATCTGGAGAAGATCAACGAGCAATGCTTTTCTTAAAAAAAAATGTTAACGGATTATGGGTTTTGCTTGCGTTTATTGTCCATCGCTAGTTGTCCTTAAGAAAGTGGGGATGAACTGCCACCTTCAATCATTGTAGTCGTGTGCTCCAGGTAGACGCACATTGCCTTTATTGAGGGAGTTTCAGGATTTTGATCCAGTGACACTGAAGGAAGGGTGACATGTTTCCAAGTCTGGATATTGAGTGGCTTGGAGGGGAGCTTGCAGGTTGTGGTGTTTCCATGTACTTGCTGCTCTTGTCCTTCTAGATGGTAATGGTCGTGGGTCTGGAAAATATCTAAGAAGCCTTTGTGAATTTCTGCAGTGCATCTTGTAGATGATGCACACTGCTGCTACTGAATATTGGTGATGGATGGAGTGGATGTGGTGCCAGTCATGCAGGCTGCTTTGTCCTGAATGATATCAAACTTCCTGAATGCTGCTGAAGATGTGCTCAACCAGATAAGTGGGAGTATTCCATCTGACTTGTGCCCTGTGGATGGTGCTACGATTTTCAGGGATCAGAAAGTGAATTACTGAAGCAATTGTAGCTTCTGATCTGCTATTCTATTTATATGGTTAGTCCAGTTCAGTATCTGGTCAGTGATAAGCCCAAGTCATTTGATAGTGATTTTAGTGATGGTGATGCAATTGAATGTCAGGGACAGTGGTTAGATTCTCTCTTGTTGGATATGGTCATAGCCTGGTATTTGTATGGTGATACATTAGTTACCCACTTTCCATCCCAAGGCTGAATATTGTCTAGGTCCTGCTGCATTTGGACATAGACATCTGAGGAGATGACATAGACCATTGAACTGCTTTCTCAGCTTTTTCCTCCATCCAAAACACCATGCTCTTTTGTCTGTTAGTGCTTATATGTTTGTGTGTATATGTATGTGTATCATAAGGGGTTCAGAGCTTTCCCTAGTCAAGTTACATATTGACAGTTCATAATTTACCTGTAGCTAGGAAGTATAGAAACCCGACCTGTCCTTTGTTAATCTAGGACTAAAAGACAAGAGAATTGGGAAATTTTGCATACTTTGGTAAAATCTTTTACATCTCCGGAGTAGTGGGACTTGATTTCCAATACAATATCTCTTTTGGATGTGATCCAATCCAATTTCCTTTTGAAATCATTGCTTCTGTTCCAACTGTCTTTGTGGGCAGAAGGTTCCAGGTCATTATCCTCGTTATGTTAATAAAACGTTTTTCTCTCAATCCCACTGCAGTATTTGCACTAAATCTTAAACCTGTATTCTGATTCTTGTATTATCAGCTAAAGGGAACAGTTTTTCCTTGATTACCTTTCCAAACTTGTTGTAGTCTTATATACTGCTATAAAATCACTCCTCATACTCCTTTGCTCCAAGGAGAGCAATCCAGCTTTTCCAACCTATTTTTGTGACCAACGTTTGTCATCCCTGGAACCAAATGTCTTCTGAACTCTTTTTTTCATGGATCTTTGCTTCTTTCCTAAAGTGTAACTGGTTGCAGGCTTCACATTGGATGAGAGCCATTTCTTTTGGGCCTTGTGGTATTTGCAACTATAACAGTGATACTGTGAAATGAAATGCAGTAGTAATGCAACAAATCTTAAAAGGCATTTCATTGATTCTGTATTTGTTTTCATGTGAATGTTACATCTAATGTAGATCTCTCAGAATTCAAAGTGTTGCAATTTATCACAGATTTAGGAAAATAATAAAAGAAAGTAACAAACTTTCTGGCTTGATTAGTTCAAAAGCAGTTATATTTATGTTTGGACCCGAGCACAAAAGAGTTACTTGAGCATTGACCTTTTCAAAGCGATGTATCAAGTAAATAGCTAAACTTAGTGCTCAGATTATTGGTTTGCAAGATGATCTGCCAGATAGCAATAGATCAGAAGTGGTACTTGTGATACTGCCCTAGTAGTGATGTTGTCTCAACCTGGTAAGTATTAATTCCTAAACTGTCTTTTGTGGTGAGGGTTATCCATGGCATTTAATTCTCTAGCTCACACGAGGGGAATAAACCACCATCTTTATAAATCCTTATGAATTTGGTCTTTTCAATGCAAACATGACTTCTGACCTGCATTGTGGGGTGAATTATAGACATATTTTGGTTCTAGGCTCCTCCTTCCTCTCCCCCTCTCCCTCCTGGATCCTGACAGTCTTACTAGTGAGAAAGTTTCAGGAAATCTTGGACTTTAAGTCTATATCAATGGCAATGTGGATCCAGATAGACAGCCTAACATTCTCAACACCTTCCTGGGGTTTTGGAGACTTAACAATCTAGCCATTGTAAACCAAATACTGCTTCTGTTGCCTTAAACTGTGAATCTCTTGCAATTTCCTTCCAGTGATCACTCCAAGCCTACCTTTTTAATCTTTGATAACCACATCCCACAGGCCTATTGTTAGATCATCAAACAGGTCACATCATTCCTTCATTTCACCTAAATTAAAATACCTGTCCAAAACAAACCAATCTTAAAATCTTAAGTTTCTTTGCAGTGTCAACTTGGGAAGTTTGCGTTCTAAGCATATGCCCACAATTAACTGGATTGAGACTGCCCAAATTAATTTGTCTGAGGATTTTTTCAGTCTGCTGTCTTCAGAAGACTCACCCTTTCATTTTATGAGCTAGATTTTCTTCAGATCCTATAAGAGAAAGACATGGGCTAATACTATACATTTTAATTTTGCAAAGTCTTGTTTTGTATTATTGCTGAAGTAACAGATAATTATAGAACAACCTCGGTTATCAGAACGTCAATTATCCGAATTTGAATTATCTGAACAAGATCTCAAGGTCCTGTAAAAACATTATCCGTTATCCGAACGCCATTATCTGATCAAAATACTCCCTGCCCATCTTGTTTGGATAATCGAGGTTATTCTGTATATGTAATCTTTGTTGTCCTATTTAATTTTTGTACTTTATTTGTATTGTAGCACCATGGACAGGGATAAAATTGGGGTCCCAACAGAGGGGGAGTCTCATGCCATCATTTATCCACCATCCATCGTTGTGTACATTGTGGATCCTTTTACTTACAATGCAGAGGACGAAAGATCGTCATCTTCAAATGTTTGGACACTTGGGCTATTACGCTGCTACCTAGAGATGATTCATTTCTTACCAAAACACATCAAGAATGCAATATCTGTGCAAGTGAGTGTACTTCTTAAATGTTGAATGGTACAGTAAATAATTGTAGAAGAGATGGTACATTTAACACATGTGTCTTTCAAATTGGTCCAAGTTGCCTTCATAAAAATACTTCCTGACTCACTCAGTATAGCAAGGCATAGTTTGAAGGGCCATCTCCTCCCATTTACTCTTATGTTCCCTTCTAGTGGTGCAAAACAGAATTGCAGTGATTCATGGATATAAAACCTCACCATCCCTCAACCAGAGTATGTAGTACCATGAAAAGCTTAGAAATGATTTTTTTCCCCCCCTAGATCACCATGAACGTCTTGGAAGAAACTAACGAAAATTAATAACATGGTCTTCCGTGTAGTAGGATGTAAAGGAAATGTATTGCTTTATTTTATTGGGCAAAGCTTTAAGTTTGCATACATAATTTTCTTCAAAGCCTGTATAAATCTTATAAAAACATTACATAGTTACATAGGCTAATTCTTTTATTAACCTAATCTTTCAAACTGTAATATTATAATCATACTGTTTGCGACATCTTCAAAAAATTTCAAAAAATGCTATGGGTTACTTTTTTCCAGAGTAAATATTTTTAAACTAATTATACAGACTTGGAAGAGTTTTTTTTAAATTGAAGTACTTTGTTGGTTGAGCTCAGCAGTTATTGCAGTCTTATCTCTTTGAGTGGGTTCGCAACGCACTTCAGCTTTTTCAAATTTGGCTTAAATGATTACATAATTCACTTTATGGTAGGGGAAGGAGCCAGGAGTCAGATTATTTTACACTTGCCCTTCTTAATATAAAGCAGGCTGATTTAATGCATTCAAATTCAAGTATTCTTAAAATAAGTTACTCGAGGTGTTACCCATTCAATTTTACTCAAGCTTGTCTACTTGATCTTAAATTTTTTCTAATACTTCTGTCGTTATCTCTCCTAATTTTTTAAATTATCATGCTAATCATAAATCATTTTAGTGTTGTCCAAACAATCTTCCTGCTGGCATGAATTGTTTATATCTTGGTTTATGCTGTCCCATTGCACTTTTTTCTGGTGAACAATGCCTTGGAGAACTAGCTAATTCTTAAAAAAAAAGTCATAATAGTGTAATTAAGTATTATCTATTTAAATTACTCTAACATTCGGAGCTGTTTAGTGAAATTAGAATTACTATCAAGGGGTCTCTATTTGGTTCAGCAGAAAATGTTTACAGTGAGCCACTTGTTTGAACAGTGTTTTCTCAGCATGTGCGTATGTAATCTGTTTGTTTTGATCTTTGTAGTCCTCTGCGGTGCAGGATCTGAACAAAATAATGGATGTGCATGTATGTGTAACTGAACTGTTCCCGTGCCAGTACCAGCTGCTCTGAAGACAAGAGAGTAGCTGATACTTGTTTTTGTTAGTTCAGTTGCTTAATGTTTGATCAGGACTCTATGATTTTGTTCAGTTTCAATTAAATACTTAATATCAATTATCACTTGAGTAGATCCTTTCATTTGGGAGGGAAGGGTGTGATTGGTGAAATAGGAAGATATAAATAGGAGTATTGTGTTAAAATAGTCTGCACTTTAATAATGCTGCTGCTTGGTTGTGATATGTAGTGCCTAGTGACTTTTGCCCTAAAACACATTGTTAGACCCAATTCAAAAAGTTATACTTTCTTCAGAGGCAGAAAGGGGTAGGTCCTTTTGTGCTGCTACTAATTCCTAGTGGCTACTTTAGGAGTAGTGGAGAGACCAAGGACATTACTCCTTCAGGTCAGAAGATAGAATTGTTTATTGCAACTGAGGCAAAGTAGCGTAAAGGTACATGAAAACAGTATTAATTTTTCACAAAGGCAATACCTTACTTTGCTGTAAATGGATCCATTGGCAGTGAAGGAGATGTTTGACCTCTGGTTTTCCATATTTAGTAGATCGTATTCAGTGGAGCAGCTGAAAATGGGGGAAATATGAAATTGCATTATTTTAGGATTTTGAAATGCTAAGGAACATTTGTTCTTGCTGTTTACTGAGTTTGTGACGTACCTGCATTGGCCAATATTTTTATGAAAAAACATGCAAGCTGCCTAACCCAGTACTTCATGGATATTTCTCAGTGGGATCCCATTTTTATCCTTCAATAGATGATGATTTTTGGGGTTTAAAAGTTGTAGAGAGAGATGGGGATTTAGTGGCTGTCAGTTCTTTAGCAAGAGAAGGATGGCACCAAAATAAAATGCAACAACGTGATAGTAACTTTCAGTATTTAATTAAAGTTTGTGCTGTTTATAATAGGAAGTCCTATTTTTAAAGATCTGTGTAACGATTCTTGTGCTGCTTGCTGGGCCTAATGAGCCATGGAGCAGGCATGTAGTAGTGCCTGACAGTGTGGTTTATTGTGCACCTCTAAGCTCCAGTCGACATCTAGACTTGATTAGTGTTGAGACTTGATGCAAACAGGTGCGCTCAAGACAGAGTTGATGATATAGTGATTTTATTCACTGGAGTAGTAATTCACACAGAGGTAATATTCTGGGGTTTGAATCCCATCATGACAGATGGTGGAATTTGAATTTGATCTGGAATCAAGACTGTAATGATGACCATGAACTCATGGTTGATAGTTGCAAAAATCTACCTGGTTCACTGCCCTTTAGGGAGGAAAACTGCTGTCTATACCTGGCCTCCATGTTACTTCAGATTAACATCAATGTGGTTGACTCTTTAAAAATCCTCTGAAATGGCTTAGTGACCTTAGGAGTTCTTAACATTGACTGTGGACACATGACATCCAATCAGATATGGGTAATGAAACTACCTGCTGGTCTATTTGGATTTCCAGAATGCCTTTTGACGAGGTGCCACATAGGCTGCTAAATAAGATCAGAGCCCATGGTGTTAGGGGCAGAGTACGGGCCTGGATAAAGGATTGGCTGACTGGCAGAATGCAGAGAGTAGGGATGAGGATATTTTTCAGGTTGGCAGCTGATGACTAGTGGATTTCTCCAAGGGTCAGTATTGGGACCACAACTATTTATGATATACATTGATGATCTGGAGGAAGGAACTGAGGGTTTTGCTGCTAGGTTTGCAGATGACAAAAGATAAGTCTATTTGGGGTAGCATAGTAGTTCAATAGTTAGCATTGCTGCCCTACAGCGTCAGGGACCCGGGTTTGAATCCACCTTTGGGCGTCTGTCTGTATGGAGTTTGCACTTTCTAAACGTGTCTGTGTGGGTTTCCTTCGGGTGCTCTGATTTCCTGCCATGGTCCAAAGATGTGCATGCCAAGTGGATTAGATATGGTAAATTCAGGGTTACGGGGATAGAATAGGGGAGCGGGTCTGGATGGGATGCTCTTTGGAGGGTCAGTGTGCACTTGATTGGCCAAATGGCCTGCTTCCACACGAGGGATTCTGAAATTCTATTCTATGATTCTAAAAGGAGGGACAGGTAGTATTGAGGAAGCAGAGGTTGCAGAAAGACTTGGACAGGCTAGGAAAGTGGCAAAGAAGTGACAGATGGAATATAGTCTGTGAATGTGATCTTATGCATTTTAGTGGGAAGAAAGAGATGTAGACTATTTTCTAAATGGATAAATGTTTCAGAAATTTGTAGCACAAAGGAACTTTGGGAGTTTTAGTTCAGGCCTTAACATGCAGGTTCAGTTGTCAGTTAAATGAATATTGGCATTCATTTCAAGAGGGCTAGAATACAAGAGCAGAGATGTGCCACTGAAGCTGTATAAGACTCTGGTTGGATCACATTTGGAATACTGAGAGTTTTGAGCCCCATATTTAAGGATTTGCTGGCCTTGGAGGGAATCTAGAGGAGGTTTACAAGAATGATCCCAGGGTAATAGAGATTTTTATATGACGGAATGGTTGAGGACTCTGGTTCTGTACTCAGTGGAGTTTAGAAGGATGAGAGGGGATCTGATTGAAACTTAGAGAATACTGAGAGTCTTGGATAGGTGGACTTGAAGATAGTTTCTCCTACGAGTGGAAACAAGAGCTGAGGATGCAGTCTCCAAGTGAAGGGACAACCCTTTAGAACTGGGATGAGGAAGATTATTTTCAGCCAGAGGGTGGTTAATCTGTGGGACCCATTGCTGCAGAGAGCTCTGGAGGCCAAGACATTTTGTTTTTCAGACAGATAAATAGGTTCTTGATTGGTAAAGGGCTCAAGGGTTAAGGGGCGAAGGCAGGACGATGGGGTCAAAGAACATATCAGCCAGGATTGAATGGCAGAGCAGACTCAGCTTTAATTCTGCTCCTAATCTCATGGTATTAAGATTACCACATTATTGTGTTGAGTAGCATTGATATTGTGCTAAATGGGATAGAACAGATCTAGCAACTCAAGGCTGTGGAGCTGTAGCCATCAACTGAATTGTACTCCCAACACAATCTGCAATCTCATGTCCCGGCATATTCCCCACTCCACCAATACTATGTGATCAGGGCATTAGCCCTGGTTTAATGAAGAGTGCAGGAGAGCATGTCAGAAGCAGGTATATCTAAAAATTGGGTTTTTAGTTTCCAGTGAAGCATGCCGAACAGCATAAACAGCAAGTGAAAAAGTAAAGTAATTCCTAACCAACAGATCAGATCTAAACTTTGCAATGGTGTCACAACTAGTTGTGAAATGTGGTGGACAATTAAATAAGTTGCTGGTTGAGGAGATTGTACACATCCCCATCTTCAATAATGGGAGAGCCCAGCAGATTAATGCATAAGGTATGGTTGAAGCATTTGCAACAGTTTTGAGCCAGAAGTGCAAAGCGGATGATCTATCCCTGCCTTTCCTGGAGATCTCCAGCATCACAGGTGCCAGACTTCAGGCACTTTGATTTACTCCATGTGATATCAAGAAGCGGTTGAAGGCACTGGACATGACAAAGGCAATGAGCCCTGACGATTTTCTGGCAATAGTACTGAAGGTTTGTGCTTCAGAACTACTTGTGTCCCTAACCATGCTGCTCCAGTGCAGCTGCAAAGTGACATCTACCTAATCATGTGGAAATTTGCTCAGGCACACACAAAGCAGATTAGTCCAACCCAGCCAATTACTTGCCCCATCAGTCTTCTTTCAATCATCAATAAAGTGATGGAAGAAGCCATTAACAGCGCTATCACGTTGCATGCACTTAGCAAAAGAATGTTGACTGATGTTCCATTTAGATTCCACCAAGATCACTCAGCTGCTAATCTCATAATTGTGTTGGTCCAAACATTGACAAAAGAGCTCAGTTCCCGAGGTGACGTGCCTGTGAATGACTGACTGCCCTTCATATCAAGGCTGCATTTGACCAAGTGTGGCATCAAGAAATTCTGTCAAAGCTGGAGTTGTTGGGAATTAGGGGTAAAACTCTCCATTGATTAGAGTGATACCTGGCATAAAGGAAGATAGTTTGAGGTGCATTAATCCAGCTGTAGGACGTCTCTGCAAGAGCTCCGAGGGATAATGTCTTCAGCTGCTTCATCAATGACCTTTGCTCCATCAAAAGATCAGAAATGGAGATGTTCACCATTGTTCATCAACATGCATAACTCCTTGGATACCCCTCAGAAGTAGTTCATTCCTAAATGCAGTAAGATTGGGACAGTATCCAGTACAGGGCTAAAAAGTGGGAAGTAACGTAAGTTTTGCACAAGGCATTGATCATTTCCGACAAGAGAGAATTAACTATCATTCCTTGACATTCATTTGTATCACCATCACTGAATCATGCACTATCAAAATCCTTGGGCTTACCATTGATCAGAAACTGAACTGAGCTAGTCACAAAACACTGACTACAAGAGCAGGTGAGACGCTAGAAATACTGCAATGAGTAACTCAACTCCTGACTCCCCAAAGTCTGACCACCATCTACAAGGCACAAGTCAGGAGTTTGAGGGAATACTTCCAACTTAGCTGGAAGAGTGCAGCTCCAATAACATTCAAGAAGCTTGACTTCATTAAGGACAGAGAAACCTGTTTGATTACATACCTACGAGCGTCCACTCCCTCCACTATTGATGCTCATTAGCAGCAGTGTGTACTTTCTACAAGAAGCACTGCAGAAATTCAGCAAAGCTCCTTAGGCAACACCAAATCCTCCACCACTTCCATCTGAAAGGAGAAGGGCAGCAGATACATGGGAATATCACCAGCTGCATGCTCCCCTTCAAACCACTCACCATCCTTAATTGAAAACGTGTCACTCGGTCAAAATCCTGGAAATCCCTCCCTGACTACCTACAGCATATGGACTGCAGCTGTTCATGAAGGCAACCTCCCACCATCTTCTCAAGGGCAATTAGAAATGGGAAATAAATGCAGGCCAGCCAGTAGCAGCCATATCCCTTCAGTAAGTAAATAAATAAAAAGACTTAGGGAAACCAGTATGAAACTTGTTCACACTCTTCCCCTACCACCAAATTGAGCATTGTGCTTCCATGTCATAGAACCATGGAGCCACTTCTGGTTTTTCAAAACAGAATATCTCCAACATGACTTATATTATAACGCTGAAGGTGACCCCTAAATCTCATCTGATGGACCCCACTGGGGTTGTGACCTATGATTTGGAATCCCTGGTCTAGTCATTTTGAATTGTTGTCTTCCATTCTTTTTTATTGTTAAACTACATTTTAACATGTCCTGATTTCCATTTGTTCCTTTTGAATTCTTCTAGCTTCTTACCTTTCATAGGCCATTCAATATTCTGTATGTTTCAGTTAGATCCCTCCTCATCCTTCTAAACTCCATTGAATATAGACCCAGAGTCCTCAAAGGTTCCTCATATATTAAGTTTTTCATTCCTGGGACTATGCTTGTGAGCCTCCGCTGAACACACTCCAGGGCCAGTACATCCTTCCTGAGATATGGGGCCCAAAACTGCACACATTAATGTGGTCTGACCAGAGCTTTATAAAGCTTCAGAAGTATATCCTTGCTTTTATATTCAAGTCCTCACAAAATAAATACCATCATTGCATTTGCCTTCCTAACTACTGACTAAGTCTGCAAGTTTACCTTGAGAGAATCCTGAACTAGAACTTCCAAGTCTCTTTGCACTTCACTTCAGACTTCTGAATTTTCTCTCCATTTAGAAAATAGTCCGTGCCTCTTCTTCCTATCAAAGTGTATGACCTCACACTTTGCCATGTTGTACTCCATCTGCCGCCACTTTGTCCACTCTAAGCTGCCTAAATGCTTCTGCAGCCTCCCCGCCTCTTCAGTGATACCTGTCCCTCTACCTATCTTTAGATCGTCTGCAAACTTGGTCAGAATGCTCTCAGTTCCTTCATTTAGATCATTCATGCATAAAGTGAAAAGTTGTCCCAACACTGAGCCTTGAAGAACACCACTTGTCACCGGCTGCCATCCTGAGAAGGACCCTTTTATCCTCACTCTCTGCTGTCTGCCAGATAGCCAAGCTTCTATCCATGCTGGCACCTTGCCTCTGACACCATGGGTCCTTATCTTACTCAGTAGCCTTCTGTATGTCCCTTGTCAAAGGCCGCCTTGAAGTCCTGGGAGATAACATCCATTGGCTCTCCTTAGTTTAACCTGCTTGTTACTTCCTCAATGGATTCTAGTGGATTTGTCAAGCATGACCTCTCCTTGATAAAACCATGCTGACTTTGCCCTATTTTACCATACACTTAAAAGTATTCAGAAATGTCATCCATCACAATAGATTCCAGGATCTTACCCACAGCTGAGGTTAGTCTAATCTGTCTGTGTTTTTCTGTCTTTTGCCTTACTCCCTTTTTAAACAAGGGTATAACATTAGTGATTTTCCAGTCTTCTGGGACTGTCCCCCATTCTAGCAATTCCTGAAAGATTACCACTAACACCTGCTATCTCTTCAGTTATCCAACTTTAGACCATTCACTTTTTCTAGCACCACCTTCTTGTTGATGGCCACCATACTCAGCTCTGCCTCATTTTTGAATTTTCAAGATATTATTCGTGCCTTCCACCATGAAGACTGACATGAAGTAATTGTTCAGTTCCTCAGCCATTTTCTTGTTCCCCACGACTTTCGCTCCATCGTCCTTTTCCAACAGCCCAATGTCCACTTTTGCCTCTCCTTTGGCCTTTTCATATCTAAAGAAACTCTGGCAGTCTTCATATTACTGGTTGGCTTATCCTCATTTAATCTTCTCCCTCCTTAATTCTTTTTTCTTTTTGTTGCTTTTTGTTGGTCTTTGTAAGCTTCCCAATCCTCTGATTTCCCACTGCCCTTTGCCACGTTATATGGTTTTTTGCTGTCCCTGACTTCTCTAGTCAGCCATGGTTGCCTCATCCTCCCTGTACAATGCTTTTTTCTCGGGATGAATCTCTGTTGTGTCTCCAGAATTACCCCCAGAAACTTCTGCCATTGCTGTTCCACTGTCTTGCCTGCTAGGCACCTCTCCCACTCAGTCCTACATAGCTTCTCCCTCATGCATCTGCAGTTGCCTTCATTCAGCTGTAATACCATCATCTCTGATTCAGTCTTCTCCCTCTCAAACTGCAGAGTAAATTCAATCATATTATGATCAATGCCTCAAAAGGATTTCTCCACCTTAAGCTCCTTTATCAATTCTGCCTCATTGCACAACACTAAGTCCAGTATTGCCTGTTCCCTAGTGGGTCCCCTCACAAGCTGCTCCAAAAAGCCATCTCATAGACATTCCACAAATTCATTTTCTTGCAGTCCACTACCAACTTGATTTTCCAAGTCCACCTGCATATTGAAATCCCCATGATCACTGTAACTTTGTTTTTCCTACACATCTGTTCTACCTCCTAGTGTATCAGCTCTTGACTACTGTTTGGAGGCCTATACATAACTCTAACCATGGTTCTTTTTACCTTTTGCGTTTTATCAATTCTACCCACACAGATTCTACACCATCCTACCCTACTTCATTTCTTACTATTGATTTAATTTCATACAAATAAGGCAACTCCACCCCCTCTGCCCACTTGCCTGTCTTTTCAATATAATGTATAAACTTTAATATTCAGCTCCCAATCCTGATCCCCTTGCAGCCTTGTCTCTATGATGCCCACCACACCATATCTGCCAATTTTGATCTTTGGCACAAGCTCATTGACCTTATTCCTTATACTACATGCATTCAGATATAACACTTTAAGTCCCGTATTGACCGCCCCTCCTCCTCTTGTCATTCGTTTGTCCAGTGCGCTTCTACTGTGGTCCCAGCACAGTTCCAATGAAGGCTGTCCCATCAGAACTGGTCCCTTCTTCCCCATCACTATGCCCCTTGAATTTAAATCCATTTCTCCCACACCAATCTTTGAGCCACACGATTACTTAACCTTATTGGCCCTATGCCAATTAGCTTGTGGCTCAGATAGTTATCCAGAGATTATTACCTTTTTGGTTCTGCCTTTTGGTCAAGAAATTAAAAGGTGCCAATCCTGTGGAACCGCATTTTATCATAAACACTTGTTATTTGTCTCATCGTTATGAGTAATGATCTAAGGCATTTAGAGAGTAGCAAAAAGATGATTTAAAAAAAAATGGCTGACTTGAATTTCTGAAGTTCTGTTTACATCCTCAGGGCATCTGAAAATGATTTACAGCCAACTACGTGCTTTTGAAGTGTAGTCACTATTGTAATATGGAAAGCAGTTTCAAGTTTCTCTGAAACCGCCTTCCTTTCCCCTTACATTATTCTTGCGTGCTTCAGGAGTAATATCAGAGACAGCTAGCTGTCCTAGCTTAAACACTCCGCTATGGGGATAGTGCATTTTTTTTTAATGTTGCTTGCTTATTTAAGAATTTTAACAAATTGAGCCTAGGTTCACTTCCAGTTTTTATTTCTCTTGTCTTTGCAGATTGTCCCATGTCAGTATCTGTTACAGCCTGTGAAAAATGATGATCGGCACCTGTACTCCCAGCACCTTAAATCTTTGGCGTTTTCTGTGTTCACTCAATGCCGGAGATCATTACCATCCTCCACCTATGTCAAAGCACTGACTGGCTTTGGCCCAGGCTTGGCCTTAGACAGCACCTTAAAGAGTCCAGATGTGAGTAAAAACTCTTCACTTCATAACCTTTACAAACCAAAGTGATCTGGCCCATTTTTGATTGAAGGCAATTTTCCTAAAGTCAATATGGCCAACCTGAATATGACTTTTGCTTTCCCCCAACTCTAGCATTGAATTTGTTTTATTTTTCCAGTTCTTTATGCTTTTAAGAAATGACTTATGTAGATTTTCTCTTGAGCCAAAGTCAATACCCTGATAAAACATCTAATTGAAACTTTTGAAGTGTCTTGTTTCAAAACAGGAATTTCAACAGGCAATATCTTTTTATGCTCTGATTTCTTATCCAGTTAGGGTGTAGAATATGACTACAAAATTTGAAATGCATCTAAAGAGTAAAGATTGCAATTGAATGTGAAAGATAGGGATAAAGTATGAATAAAATGTTTTTCATTAAACACTTGCATTTGGTGTTTCACACCGAAAGTGGGAGACTACTTTGCTTAATCTGTATGTAGTGTGAGAAAGGAAAGCATTTTAAAAACTGAGATTACAAAGTTAAGTTTGTAGTTTTTTGATCTGAAATATTTTGACACTGAATTTCGGATGGAATTGAACACAATGGGAATCTTGCTCATGTTGGCTGTGCATGTGTATCCATAGGTAACAAAAGCACAGATAATAGCTATCTGCTGGTACTATGTCAAACTCGAGACTGAGGCATTGAGACCAAATCAGCAATGTATGCCACCACTGGAAATCGGCCTCAGTTTATGTCCCACTGATTAGAGCTGTTGCAGTATGATATTTTTATCCCTTAGATGCTGATGGATTCTGAAGAAACACTGGCATCATATCAGACTAGCTCATTGACACTGAGGAGGCTATGGTGCCATGCTGCAACTCAGGAATATTTTTGAGGGCAAGATGCAGTACCTTTCAACTCAACTGGATACCCAGGAGTATAATGTTTGAATATTGTACTATATCTCATAATTAAAGTGGTAATTTTTAAATGTGTAATATCTCCATGCTTAAAAAAATGTCTCCCAATACAATTTTCATTCCATTTTCATCCCACTAAAAGGTTAGGAAGTGAAATAATTCGAGAAAGAAGAGTCTCAAACCTCCCTGTTGTGCAACATTACCAAGCTAGGAAATGCATTTACTCATTGGGCTATTTGTCATGTTAAAATATTTAAAATGTGACCTAATTCCAAACCTACCTTTTTCTTTTTGCTGTAGAGACCAGAGCATTTGCGGATTTATAGCCCGCCGTTTATTTTGGCTCCAGTGAAGGATAAGCAAACTGAGCTAGGAGAAACATTTGGCGAGGCGAGCCAGAAATATAATGTTCTTTTTGTTGGCTATTGCTTGTCACATGATCAGAGGTGGTTGCTTGGAACATGTACGGATCTCTATGGAGAGTTGCTGGAGACCTGTGTCATTAATATAGATGTACCAAACAGGTATGTTGACAACTGGAAAACATCAAAATAAAGGCTAATTCATCAGTTTAGTAAAAAGGCTTGTCTTAAGATTGCTAGCAGCCGAAACTGGCATTGTTTGTAGGAAAGAACAGATCATTCTAGTCAGACTGGAAGGTACATTGTATTTATGTTAACATGAAAAGAGATATATAAATAAAAAATAATATATTCTGTAAAGTTGCTTGTACATTGAAAGAAATAACGCAACCATTAGAGAGAGACAATGGTAATACATTAAATAAAATGTTAAGGTACTTTCAGTTGCTACTCATTTTAGAAGAGGCTGAACAAAATATTGCAAATAGTGACTTGACTGTAAACACCAAATAGACAAATTGATAACTAGTAGAAATACCGTAGAAGTTTGAATTAAGTGGTGTCATATTGGACTACGTTGATAAATTTCTCTATTTAAGATAAATGATGACAAGATCGTAGATGTTAGAAGAATGGAGATTGCCAGAAGTAATTTTATGAAGATGAAGCATGTTAAACAACAAGAAAGCTCTAGTTTATATGTAGTTTTCCTGTATGCCTCAAACTTGGACAACAAATAAATTTTGTGAAAAAGTAGAGTCTTTTGAAATGCTGATACCAGGAAGTATGGGACAGGCAGTGAATGCTGGCTGGCCAGCCAGGGATTCTACTTTCCACAAGTTTTTAAAACAAAATTCCACATATGGACCATAGGAGAAATGAAGTGGTATTTGAAATTGTAGGAGTGAAAAGAATTCTTAAAAAGAAGTGGCATCCAGAAAGGAAAATGCCAGTATTTCAGCCATATGAACAGAGCTGAAAAGCTGCAGCGTTCTAGAGATGGTACGCTAGATGCGTAAAGGTGGTGCAAGACAGATCAGCATAACATATCTGATAGGAATTCCCCTGACAGGAGTGGCTGCACGCAGCAGCATAATACTGATGTTTGCATTTTAAAAAAGGAAGGAATGAGTCAATCCAATGTCTGTAGTTAGAGATGATCCAACTCATTCATCCTCAAACTCATCTTCTACATGCTTCCACCAACAGAAACTCAGCATTGTTTCAGCTTGTTTTTGCCCTATGGAACCTATTCTCCCTATTTCAACATGTTGTTTTTCTTTGCTTGTTCAGTCCATTTCCATCTATATCCACATTTCTTATGATGCCTGTTGCTACCAATACAGTTTACTGCCAGTAACCATCTCCTTTTGACCACGAATATCCAATTCTTCCTGAACTCCATATCAACCAACAAGCCCTAAGGGTATTGCATTTCTTCCTTCATGGAGATCCAACACATTGAACAATTTCTCCTTTTACTCCACTCACTTTCTCCAGTTTAAAGATATTGCTATGGGAGTGTGTATAGGTTGCTGTAGCTGTCCAAGCCTTTTAATGATTATTTCACTTGGTTTTGGCTCATCATTGGCTGATACTTCTTCCTATGGTGTTTCTTGGCAGCTTTTATCCGGGTAGTTTGCTTTTTCCATCCACTGTCAGGAGCAGGACAAGGAGGCAGAATGCAGTTGTAACTTAGCTGGAAGGACTATCAAACTCATGCTGTTGGCGTTATTCTGAATTACACCAACTAAGCTAGCTACTGCTCTGTTTATGGAATATGTGGAACCTGTTCTCTACAGGTCCTCTTCCTCACTTTGTTTTTAGTACATCGATGACTGTCATGGTTGAGCTATTCTTGCCGTAAATTAGAAATTTTGATCAACTTTATTCAGATTTCAAGACATCCCTCATTTCATGTGATCCCATGTTTAACTCTTCCCTTCAGCTTCTGTTTCTCTGTTTCTGAAAATGGTGTATTAGTCAGTTTGCACTATAAGCACACTGTCATAGCCACAGCTGCATTTCCTCCCACTTTGCTGCTTCTAAAGGACCTTTTTGCTCTACCCATGGGTCTGTTTAGTCCCAAAATTTCTCCTCCTCCCAGAACCATATCAGGGGTTTTCGCATCCTCACTTTGCATTCCACCAGCCACTAAATTCAACAGATCATTCCATAATATGGAGGAATCTGCTCTTCCAGTATTCCTGAAGGACCGTTTCCTTAGTGACACACTGGTCCGTTTCTCAGCCAACCCCTTCCCTTCATTTGACATGGATCTTCTGGGAAGCACAGGAGATTCAGCACCTGGCCTTGTTTTTTCTTCGCACTGTCCAGATTCAAAAATGCTTCTGGATGATAGTGTTTTACTTGTGCTTCCATTAATTTAGCATATTCTGCTCATGGTTGCATTTCCAAATATAGTTTGGAATTGCTTTGTTGCAGAACACCTCTGATTTAATGTTATTTTAAATCCCTGCTCCTACTCCTGCTCCTGCTCCCCCCCCCCCCCCCCCCCACGCCCCCATGCCCCCAATTCTGATATCTCCATCCTTTGCCACCTACCTTGTGCCAATAACATGCAATATAATCTCTAGAAACAACAACTCATATTCTGATTAAGTATTTTACAGCTAAGTTGAACAATTTCAGATTGTGATGTAAGCTCACAATACATTATTGTTACTTGGAAGCTTCTGTTCTAAAGTAGAGGGAGAAATGGACTTTAGTTTTCAGTGCCATGAAGTCTTGTTCAGTTTTAGTTTTCAAAATCAGAAAGTAATTTTGAACAATAAGGTTAAAGCAATATTTCAAAGAAACCAGTTGATTTTAGAGAAATGACTAGCATTGCCCCCACTTCCAATAAGTAATTGCTTAAGCTATTTGCGGACTTGAACTTTACAACTCGGAGATAAACAGATTGATTCAGAGAAGAGTTGTGTATTCAAAACAGTCCAGACAGGGCTGGGAGAAGCCCTGATTTGCTTAGAAGAACCAGTCCTCAGTAGTGTAGTGGTTAGTAACCCTGCCTGTCACGCGGGAGACCGGGGTTCAATTCTCTGCCGGGGAGGCAGCAGTACTTTGAGTGTCTAGCTCCATACCTCAAGCCAGGAGTGCCGGATTCAAGTCCTGTTTGCTCCTGAGGTGTGCATTAACATCTCCAAGCGGACTGCTCATGAAAACAATCTAACCAACATAGAAAACCTATGGGGCGATACGGTGGCTCAGTGATTAGCACTGCTGCCTCACAGCACCAGGGTCCCAGGTTCGATTTTAGCCTCAGGCAACTGTCTATGCGGAGTTTGCACATTCTCCCTGTGTCTGTGTGGGTTTCCTCTGGGTGCTCCGGTTTTCTCCCACAGTCCAAAGATGTGCAGGTTAGGCCAATTGACCATGCTAACTTGCCCATACTGTTAGGTGCATTAGTCAGAGGGAAATGGGTCTGGTTGGGTTACTCTTTGGAGGATCGGTGTGGACTTGGTGGGCCGAAGGGCCTGTTTCCACACTGTAGGGAATCTAATCGAAAACTCCAAAATATGGTAGCTGTGGAGTTCCCAAGAGAGAATAACATCCTATAAGGCTACTGAAGCAAGGAATTTTAAAGAAGCCATCTTTGTACCGTTGAGCTGGGTTAGTAGTTTGTTTATAGGCCTTGGGGGAGAGAGATTAATTGAAGAAAATTGCAAGTTAATATAAAACATAAAAACTCTGAGCAGAAGCTAGGCACAGAAATGTGCTGAAAAGGAAACCAATTACAATGGTGCCACAGCTTTAGCATGGAGTTGAGAGGGATCCTTTACTGATGTTTGTGTCTGTGAGGTTGTTGGGTTAAACGAGTTGAAACTTGCTTTCTGATATTTGTAATGATTTTTTTTTCCAGATGTAAAATAGTAAACCAAACGAGAACATGTTTTCTTTTGTGTAATAAACTTTGGCATTCTCTTGTCAAAAATATATTTGTAACCTCTTGTGACTATGTTCAATGACTGACCTCCTCAGTAAACTAAAAGAAATAGAACCTATGATTTGTCCTGCCATAACCATTAGCTGAGATCATCACCTCTGCCCCCACATTTTTGGACTACTACAACTGGAAATGATTTTCTTATGCAAGTACCTCCTAAACCAATCCCCGAGTTTATTTGTGAATTCCATTATTATCATTTACGTTGCACCACCATTATTTTGTCATTTGACTCCTCTTGCCTTCCACCCCATTAGACCTTTCCTTTTGTTGTTTCACCGCCTGCCCTTTTCACTTTTTTTCTTGCAACCTGTTGATCCCTAACTACTACTTGTTCTGAAGAAGGAGATCATTAACTTGAAATTTTATCACTGTTTCTATCTCTATACAGGTTATGTAAATTATTGAGTATTTCTTGAACGATCTATTCTTACTAAAGTGGTGATTTTTATTTAATCTGACAGGGCTCGCAGACGGAAAGGTTCACCCCGGAGAATGGGATTGCAAAAACTCTGGGATTGGTGTTTGGGCATCATGCAGATGACATCACTACCCTGGAGGGTTGTCATTGGGCGGCTTGGGAGGATAGGACATGGAGAATTAAAAGGTAAAACAAATGAACATCCAACAGCATCTTATAAACTTGTACACTGCACATTTATTTAATTTTTTTTTGGAGTGTTCTGGAAGATTTTTCTGCCAACTATTAGCTTCAAATGTGAATTCTGATTTAATGTTTGTTTTCATAAGGCATATATTAAAGAGCAATTTTATCATACCCGTACTATTACTCATTGAATTGGGTCGTATGATCTTTTGTAAGGCGAATGTTGATTCATAACCTACAACATGGTTTTCCACTACCAGAGATAAGTTTGGACCAAACAGAGTTCAGTCATTGGTGGGAGAACTATGCATTATTCCAAAATGCTTGAAATTTTAGGCTGCAGTTACAGTAACATGTACTCCAAGATTTGAGGACAAGCACCAGTGCAGTTCAGAGAGGCTGCTGTACTGGCCAGTGCTTCATATTTACATGACAGTTAAAATCAACATCCTGCCGCCTCCAGTAGTTGATATAGATATTGAAAATCATGACATTAATTAAAGAATAGAGAAGTTTCCTACTAAACTGGGCAATTTATTCCATAAACAATAAAACTACTGCATGTAAATTGGATGTTGGTATTGATTTACAACAATGACTGCAATTGATTGATTTTTTTTTAAATGTAAGAACATAAGATGTAGGAGCAGAAGTAGGTCATTTAGCCCATTGAGTCTATTTTACTATTCATGGCTGATCTCTCAATCCTCAACTGTACTTTCCTGCCTTACGCCTATAACCCCGATTCCCTTTCTGAATAAAAGTCTGTCTATCTCAATCTTGAACGTATCTAACATTTCAGTAAGATCACCATTTATTTTTCCAAACTTCAATGAGATCAAGATCACCCTGACCTAACGAGAAGATCCCTCATACCTGGGAACAACCTAATGAATTTTCTCTGAACTGCCTCCATTGTCAGTATATGATTCCTTCAATACGGAAACAAAATTGTCCACAGTACTGTAGATGTAGTATGCCTATGCTTTGTAGTTTCAGTAAGAAATGCCCCATCCTGACCAACTTCTCTTTTAACTCCTCTCACTTCCTTCAGGGTAGAGGTGTGGCCATGGATACCTGCATGGCCCCCAGTTATGCCCATCTCTCTCTGGAGTACACGGAGCCTTCCTTGTTCCAGTCCTATTACGGCTCTCACCCACAACTCTTTCACTGGTGTATTGAAATATCATCACTGTTGGTTCTTTCTCTTGTCCAGAATTGGAAAAGTTTATCAATTTTGCTACAAATTTCCATTCTGTTCTCATCTTCTCCTGGTCTACCTCTGACTCCTCCCTTCCCTTCCTCGACATCTCTGTTTCCATTTCTGGGGATAGGCTGATCACCAATATCTACTCCAAACCAACTGACTTCCATAGTTACCTTAACACTGTTATATCCTCAGCCTATTCCATTTTCCCAATTCCTCCGTCATCATCGCATCTGTTCTGATGATGCCAATTTCGACAAGGGGTGTCTCTGAAATATTGACTCTCTTCCTTAAGCAAGGATTCCCCATAGTTGACATGCCCCTTAGCCAGGTACGACCCATCTGCCCTCCCACAACAACGATAAGGTCCCATTTGTTCTTATCCACATCTAGAGGATCGATAGCTGCAGTTTCTGTCACCTCCAGTGGGATGCCACCACCAGACATATATTCCCCTCCCCTCCCTTGTCAATTCCCACAAGGACTGTTCCCTCCGATACACCCTGATACACTCCTCCTTCATTCCCAATACTCAGTCCACTGCCCCACGGCACTTTCCCTTGCAATCGCAGAAGATGTAACACCTGTTTGTTTACTTGCTCCCTCCTCTGTATCCAAAGGCCCAAACACATATCTCAAATGAAGCAACACTTTATCTATACCACTCAATTTAGTCTACTGCATTTGATGCTCACAATGTAGTTTCCTGTGCATTGGGGAAATTAAGCATGCACTGGGTGACCACTTTGCAGGGCATCTACAAAGTAGACCCTGAACTTCCAGTTGCCTGCCACTTCAACACACCATCTTGTTCCCTGGCTAACGTCTCTGTCACAGGCTTGCTGCAGTGCTCCAGTGAAGCCAAGTGCAACCTGAAAGAACAGCACCTAAATTTCTGCCTTGGAACTCTACAGCTTCTGGAGTTCAACAATTTTAGGGTTTGAGGCACCTTCTCCCATATCCTTACCCAACCCCACCACACCACACAAGGCCTTGTTATTATATGATCTGCTATTATACACAACCCATTGTTAGCCTCTAATTGACCCCTTTAATAACAATGCATTCTCCTAGGCTGATTATTATCCATTTCTTTGTCTATCCAATTGTTCTTTTCTCTCTTTGGGCTCTATGTCCAACCGTCGTTTGCTGCTTACCCCTCCCCACAACCAACATTCTGCATTAAAAAGAAACTTTCTTCTAGCTACCATCATTTTTGAGGAAGAGTCACAGTTCTTTCGGTTTTTATTGTCTATTTTTATACTCCATTCCCTTTTAAATAAAGGCCAACATTCCTTTACTTTCCCATTACCTTGTGAACGTGTATAGTAGCTTTTTGTGATTCATGCATGAGGATTCCCAAATCTCTCTACACTGCAGCTTTCTGCAGTCTTTCTCCATTCAGATAATATTCAACTCCTCTATACTTGCCTTCCAAATGGACAACCTCACATTTTCCCATATTATGTCCCATCTGCCAAGTTTTGGTATATTCAATCTCTCTATATTCCTCTGAAGACACTGTCATCCTCAGCACTTGCCTTCCCACCTGTTTTTGTAAACGTGGCAATTGTATATCTACTTCCCTCATCCCATTCATTAATATATATTGTAAATAATTGTGGGCCAACACAGATTCATGTGGTACTCTGCTAGTTACAGGTTGCCATCCTAAAAATGCCTCATTATTTCCCCTACTTTGTCTTCTGTTGGTTAGCCAATCATCTAACCCTGCTAATATATTACCTCTTGTACCATGAATTCTTATTAAGTAACCCAATTTGTGGTACTTACCAAATGGTTTTTAGATATTAAAAATATTCTATATTAAGATTCTCATGTCTGTAACAATGCAACGTACACTCCCTCTTTTGGCACTGATGTTTGTTTTTTTTTCTACCCATTTTGCTGTCACTGTATTGTGGACTCCCTGGGTAATGTTATGGGAGACTTGCAACATGGAAATGTTAGTTTGTGTCATTTTTAATGCCGGTTTATTATAAAGTATAGCTTTGTGCTTTAAATATCCTGTGTAGAAGGTCACAATTGTAGACATTTTTGTTATGGACCAGGCCAGATCCTTCAGAACTTTTCTAGAATGTAGCCCAGACCCTAACTTTGTTAGTTGTTTTAAGCAGGTGTGAAGTGGATATTCCAGGAGAGAATCAGCTGGTCAAGCCACTTAGTTTTAAACAAAATAGAATTTATTCACAAGATTACTGAATGAAGCACAAAAAATAGAAAACAGAATACCAAATAACTTAACCTCTCCGAAAACCCAACACATCATCCCAAGTTAATGATGCTGTTCCAAATACAAAGTCCCCATAAACACCCCTTGGCACAAAAGGTAAAATCAGACATATGTTCTTACAGGATAGAAGTCTGAGAGAGAGTACCAGCCTAGACCTGCTTCTGTGGGTCCATCAGCCTTTTTTCACACTACTGCTAAACACCAAACTAAATCAGAGAGAAGGTTAAAGTGAGGACAGCAGATGCTGGAGATTAGAGTCGAGTGTGTGGTGCTGAAAAAGCGCAACAGGTCAGGCAGCATCCAAGGAGCAGCAGAATCTACATTTCGCGCAAAAGCGCATCATCGTCCCTTCTCCTTCCTAATGAAGGGCTTTTGCCCGAAATGTCGATTGTCATGCTGCTTGGATGCTGCCTGACCTGCTGTGCTTTTCCAGCACCACAAATCAGAGAAAAACTGAGCTGGGCGAACTGGCTACTCCCCTTTCATTATACAAGTGTGTTTTTTAAACTTGAAAGCCTTCTCCATGAGGCAGTATCTGTTATCATCAAAATGGCTCTAAAACTCTACGCCCCAGACTTTCCGGAGTTTGTGTTGTCTACAACCTCTCTGCAAAAAAAAAAGCAAGTTTTGCATAACCTTATTAAAGGAGGAAGCTTTGTCGCAACCTGTTCAGATGTGTTGTGTCGCATATCTGGAGCAGGTTGGACTTCAATCCAGGTCTCCTAACACTGTGCCACAAGAACCCTTGAGGCCCTTCTCTTTCATGCTAACTCCTGGCAGATCTTATTAAATGCCATTGTTCATTTTTGAATTTCTCAGGTCAGAGGGCAGAGTCCCACCTTCTTGCAGTCTCATTTTTTGGAAATGTGCTTTCTAATGGAATCACCATTCCGTTCATTTGATAGTGATCATGAGCAGGAACTCTCTTGTTGTCTTCAGTGTAATGAATACCAATGTGGCAACATAATAGAATGATAGAAATGGCCAGAAGTAATTTTGTGAACATGAAGCATGTTAACAAGAAGAAAGGTCATATTTATATCCAATTTTCTTGTTTGCCTCAAACTTGGACAGCAAATAAAGTCTGTGAAAGAAAATAGTCTTTTGAAATGTTGATACCAGGATGTATGGGGCAGGTAGTGAATGCTGGCCAGACAATGTCCCATGAATGAATAGAAAAAAGTAATTGAAATCAGCTGACAGGGAATCAGTTGGAAATTTGGGAGTATTAAAAAGTGCTTAATCCTTGGAGCACTTTTTTTTTACTGGTTTGGTGAGTCTTTAGTTCATGAAACTAAGGTTTAATAATCGTATTAATCTAGCAGACAATGGATGTCACAAATGTTTTACCTTTTATGACTTTAAAAGTGACACCTAGGCTGTTGCATTATACAGCACAGCACATCCACCTACAGAGCTGTTCAGAAAATCCTTTAATCTTCAGTGCATAATCTTCAGTGCTGTTTTGTTGTTTCACTAACTCGTGCTAATCTTTTATATTCTGCAGACTGGAGTTGTTTGCTTGGTCGTCGCACTTTGCAGTCCCTCAGCCGGCACCTGAAGGATACTTGCAGAATGTGTGGTATTTCTGCAGCTGATTCTCCAAGCATCCTTAGTGCTTGTTTGGTTGCTATGGAACCACAGGGATCGTTTGTGATAATGCCTGGTGAGAACAGTTTATGGAATATGCAGTTTGTTACTGATAAGTTTCAATTTGTCTGGGATGCATCATTATTTATGAGGTAATATACTACAACACAATAGTGTTGGTTCTAAAATAAATTATTAACTTGCTGAAGAAAATGAGTTGTACCTGTGTTCTGGTTGGACATTTCAGTTCTCCATTTGTACAGTGGCTCTTGTTGGTCACCCGACAAATGTAAATTCTAAAAACAAAACGTGATGTGCAGCTTTAATAATTTAACCACCTTTTCTGATGCATGATTTTCAGACTGGGAAACGTTGGCATTGGTCAGTTTTGGATCCATTAATTTTTTTTTTGAAATTTGATTTGATGCATTTATTGTCACATGTATTTTATTACAAAAGTGAAAGGTATTGCATAGTGTTGCCACTCTCAAGTGTCATCTTAAAACACGAAAAGAAAACCAAAACGTTGAATGTACAGGCAAAAAAAAGAAATAAAATTCAACTTTACAGTCTTTAAGTGCTCAGTCATGGGTCTAGAGTGGCCAGCCATGTGTCACCTTGCCATGCTGCCACATCAAGAATCGCCACTTTTAACTTGTTATAGATTACCCAGACTTGGGTTTAGGAACAGTATTAGAACATGTGTAGTTGTAAATTTGGCATAGTGAATAGTAATATAGATGGTAGGTTGAGCAGAGGTGTGGCAGGGCCATCATTATGGAGAAGTGTGCATTCATGCATTTTGGAAGGGCTATTATGAAAAGACAGTACACCTTAAATGGCTCAATTTTGAAAAGATGTAGATGAGCAGAAGGGCTATGGGTTCAATCCAAGACTTTAAAAGTAGCAGAGAATGTTGATAAAATAGTTTTAAAAACAATGCATGGGTTACTTGGGCTTATCAATAGAGACACAGAATATAATACTACCAATAACATGGCAATTACAGTATTCAAGGACAAGGCCCATCACTACCTCCTCAGGACAGCTAAGAATGCTTGTTAATTGGGGCTTTGATGTCATCACCTAAATCTTAATGAAGAAAAAAGAAATAGGGAGCAGTTTAGTGTATTAAAGGCAGATATTAAAATTGAAATGGGTAGAAGGCTTTATGACCAAACATATTGGTACTCAATTGTGAGGCATCATACTGGTACATTTTGGTTGCACTAGTGTTTTACTAAGGGTCGACTTTTTTCTTTTCAAAGTTATGTTGAGAAGGTAACCAGAAAAGTAAGTCCCTATTGTCTCATATGACCATTTAGATTCTACCAGCAACAAGAACTTTATTGGTAGGAGTCCTGTTACATAAATGACACTATGCTATTGTGGGTAAAGATGCCTGAGCTCTGCAAAGTGGGGTCTTTGTTTGTTGGCTACCTATCAAATTTAATATTTTTTTCCACGTAATTCTGTGTACGTTTGGTGATATTTGTTGTTAGATTAACCAGTTTACATGCCTAAGAAGTTAATCTCTCTCTCAACCTTTCGTTCATATTTGAAGATCCCAACAAATTGTCAAAAGTTAGGAGTGTTACTTTGTTGACTGGGCATGCTGATAATTTGTGTTATGTTGTTGGTTAATATTGTTTTTTCCTATATGAAGGATTCACTATTAATGTAGAAAATATTCTATGTATTTTCATTATATAAACCTGTAATGTAAAATGCAGACATGTTATGGAGTGGAACTCAAGCAATATTGGATAACAGAAGGTCAGTGTTGCTGGCTTCATATTTACAGACATGGGGCAAGGAACTAGAAGAGCTCAGGAAATTGGATTATGTATAAAAATAATCCAATTATTATTATACATTTGAGAAATGCTAACATTAGAGTGCCCTATAATGTTGACAGTGTCTGAAAATTAATTTTTGAAGTGCTGTTAATGGAAGCTTCCATTACACAATGACTGTGTCTGGGAAGCAGTGACTTGAACGATAACTTCTTTAGTGGTTAAGGGAGAAATGTTAGGCAGATTGCTGAGGAAACTACATACAGTTTTTAAAATAAAGCTAAAGACTCTTTACCATTGAAAAACTGTTGCCTTTGATGTATGGTAGAACAGGTGCATAATTTAGAACATATTAAATCTTTCTAGCTTTGGTAATTAACATCAGGAGTTCAGAGACTTCATGAAGAGTGACTTTGGTGTAAGTCTCTCCAAGGTATCAGCAAATCACAGTTTGCGACTTTTTTTCTCCCAAAGTTTGGAATGGTGTGAACAACAGGAGCTAGTTCGCTGCATTAAAGAGTGCAGTTCTTTTGAACTGGGTGCTTATATCCTGAAGTCATTGGAAATAAACTTTCTTTTTATACTCTTACTCATTTGGATTATTGTTGAGTAGTTAACAGAAGATCTTATTTTTTTGAAACGTTGGTTTAAGACAAAGCTTTCTTTTAAATCTTGTTGCAGATTCTGTGTCTGTTGGGTCAGTGTTTGGTCGTGGCACATCACTCAACATGCAGACGTCGCAACTGAGCACGCCACAGGATACATCATGCACTCACATCCTAGTGTTTCCTACCTCCGCAATGGTGCAAGTGCCAACTGGGAGCTATGAAATAAACGTTGGTTAGTCATGGATGTTGTCTGTTGCCTTGATATATGTTGGATTCTTACAAATGATGTTTTTACAGTATTTGAATTGGGATGTAATCTCTCATTTTTCTGTTTCAATTGTTGATTTATGGACCGTATTGTAGCCCTGTCTACTGGTTGGTGACTCAGCTGGTGCACCATTTCCTAATTCAGCGATGAGTAGGTGATTATGGATTTAGTTTGTTTCATTTTGAATGGTTAGATAGGTCAGTCCTGAAGCAGAAACCTGCTTCATGACCTTTTTAGTGGCTCCTCAAGTTTATCTAGTAACTTGCTCAGCTCTTCAGAGCACGGAAGGCTTCATGCTCAGTATTTGATGCTTGTTAGCTTATTGCAGCTGTAATAACGACAGGAGTGTTACATTTGGCTTCAATACTTCATTGTTTGTGGTAGATGGAAAACCAGAACCACGTTTGGATTTGAAGGCCCTGGGTTGTGAAAGAAGTTCAGTGAAGATTCTTGCTTCACCAATGCTGGGTGAAATGCACATATGAATACTTGAGCAAGTTATTTTCAGCTGTATTGAATTGAAATAAAAATGAATGGTTGTACAAGATGGGGTATCTTGTTGGAAATGTCAAAAAGCTATCTGGTAGGTGATTTTTAAAATGAAGGCAAAATTTTAGCCATTTTTAAAATCTCAACTCAAAATGCTTAATGTGCCTCCCTTGAAAAATCCCAAGCTAATGTAGGATACTTTGAGTAACAATCTACACTTGGTTTCTGCTGCAAGTGACATGATAGATAGAAGCACCATCTATGGTATTGGAACCTGTGTGGATTTAAGATTTGGTTCTCTGCTAGAAAAGGGTTTGCGATATTACCATTCAGCTTATAAGCCAAGGATGGGAAAATTTGACCAGTGTTCCAACTTTGGTTATCTGCTGGATAGAATACATGGTTAGAATCCTAGAATTTTACTGTACAGGAGGAGGTCATTGCCTCTGTACCGGCACCCAAAAGAGCTACCCAGCTGATCCTATTCTCCAGCCCTCTCTCTATTGCCCTCTAAATGTATCTGTTTCAAATGTATATCTCTTTGAAACCTTGGCACTTGGCTCTGCCACTCTCCCAGGCAGCACGTTCCAAATCCTAACAACTCCTGAGAAAAGAAGTTTCTCCTCATCTCCTTCCTAACTCTTACTTGACGGTCTTGAAATTGTGACCCCCTAGTTATCATCAGCAGTGCTTCGTCTGGAGGCTCGCTGAAGATGTTACCTAGTGTGGTGACAAAATGTCTGAAAATGAACCATCTAGCTCAGCGAGCAAACCTACATCCAGAACCTCAACCTGAGTACAAATCTTCTCAAAACTCGCTTCAACTCCTATCTCTAGTCTGAGAAGTGCTACTTTCTGTTTCCTGTCTTTTAGCCAACTTCTAATCCAAGCTACCACGGACCTATCAGATCCAAACATTCCTAATTTGCTAATTACCCTGCCATGTGATAATATATCAATGCTTTCTGAAGGTCCAAATATGCAACATCCACAGCACTGTCTGTGTCACCTCATTAAAATTAAATTTGCCAGACACGACTTTAACAAAGCCATGTTGACTATTAACTTATTTTTCTGTGTATATTGATCTTATCCCTTATTATGGCCTCCATCAGTTTTCACACTATTAATGTCAAGCTAATTGTTCTGTAGTTTTCTAGGTTATCCTTTGTTCCTTCCTTAAACATTTGTGATCTTCCAATCCTTCTTTTAGAGAAGCCTGGAAACCTTCTGTTAACAACTGTGTAATTTTCGCCCTTACTTCTCAGCAATCTAGAACGCGTCCCATTGCGGTCTGGTGGCTTCTTTACCTGGGTTCTGCAGCCTTTCTAGCAACTTGTCTTTATCACTTTACTGCTCAGTTGCTCAACACCTGTGTTTTCAACTGGTTGATTAACCCTTTAATAATTTGTAGATGCACACATGAAGAATGGTTGTTAATGGAGAGGTACTTTGTGGGTTATTTAGGCCAGGGGAGGGGAAAGTGTGAACTTACATACCAGGATCATTTGGGAGGGGCAGGAACTAATTCCTCCCATTACTCTGCATTGGAGTTCTCTAACCTTTTTGAGTGGAGGAATTTGTATTTCAGTTTTTTTTCTGTCTCAGGGCAGGTGATTCATTTTCAGGTAATGAGGCAATGATGGTGATTACTGCTGATGTGATGGGGTGTTGACAGGCCCAAAAGATGAGTGAGTGAGGGAGCAAGTTAGTGAAACTGATTTGTTCCCCTCTGTCTCTTCCCTGATTCGGGCAATGGCATCACATTCTTCATGGTGACTGACACTTTCTGAACTGTTCCACCCTTGTTCATGGTCCCTGTCTCGTCACTAACTTGGTTCCAGCAGCACAGATCTGACTTCCTTACTCGCTGTCCACATTTAAGTATCTGTTATTGGAAACAGGTGATGAGTACTTGGAGATTGATGCTTGATGTTGGAACATTGATTTGAACTATTACAGCCACATCCTGCTGGTGATAACAAAGTAGGGACTGAACTTTGCAATATTCCATCAGTGTTTCAATGTACTACTTTAATCAGGCTATGGTGAATGAAAGTGTCATGTTAAGTTTCTATTAACGGAAGAACTTTCACTATAGAGTTGTTTGTTGCAAAACATAACGCAGAAAACTTGCTGATCATTTATAAGTTGATTTGAACTTGTTCTCTATTCTTATCCAACTGGCTTTGATTTGATTTGCAGAGGAAATGGGAATCTTTGAATTACTGGACCCAGATGATGATCTCATAATTAACTTGCCAGCATCTCCATCCACATCCCCGGTACATTCACCAGGGTCCCATTATCCACACGGTGGTGACACGGGCAAGGTGAGGATGTTGTTTTATCACATTTGTTTCTCCTTTATAAAATTGTTACTTAATATTTCTGTAAATCACGGTACAGAGGAGAAGACTATTTGGTACATTTTAGTTCATTTATGAAAACTCTTCTGTCTTTCTCTTTACCTCTTCCAGGCCGATAATGTCAAAAATTCCTTAAATATTTCCAAAGTTTTACTGTATTTGTATTCTGCCGGGATGAGGTTTTTTCATAGCCTTTGAGAAAAGAATTACATCTTGGTGTCAGTCTTAAATTGGTGTGTCAGTCTGACTCTTTCCCTTTGTCATACTGTCATGATAATAATATGAACTGTTTTCGTACAGTGTCTTTCACCCACCTTTCAGTTGCTTCTCATTTCTATACTCTTCCCTTTCGGGTTCCATAATGTGTTCTGACATTTAGTAAGTGGTATCAAGTGGTATGGAGTGCTATCAGGACACGGCAACAGCTGCCAAACTCCAGTGTGATTAAATTGCCTCAGGCAAAATTTCTGCTAACTAGAAACCTGTCGGCTCGGAAATGTTAACAAGGAGGTGGTGGACATCTGCCAGGAATTGAACACACACTCTTGCAAAATAACACAGGCCTCTTACTAGAAAGTTCATAGACTGTCAATTATTGATTCTCGAGAAAATTGATTTTTATACATTTTATTTAATACTCGTTTTTTTCTGTATCATTTTTCATGAAAAAGTTTTGAAATTCTTAACTTATTTCTCCAGTGCTTTTAACTACTTGTGCAGTTTCATACCGTGGGACTTTTGTTTCAAAAAAAACCTTGTGTGGAGAACGATGTTGTGACAGGTGCAAAAATGTTGCAGTTACCAGTCAGCTATCCTTTTGATTCCATTCTCCATCATTACATCACGATTCATAATGTTTTTAGGTGTGATGCATGAAATGACTAGGAGAGAGGTTGAGTGGAGTAATCTCTACAGAGAAATTCTGCAGGAAAAAATAGCTAGTACATAGCCTAACTGTAAAATTCGAAGTTTGTATTAGTAATGCTCATTTTTCTGGTAACATCTTTGACATCCATTTGCTGCACTGTTTGCTTGCAGTGTGTGATGTTTTTAATTCAATCAGCGGGTGTTGATTTTGCTCGCTGGGCCTTTGAGAAGGTGGTGGCAAGTCACCTTCTTTGAACTGCTGCAGTTCATTTGATATAGATGGGTTCACATTGCTATTGGAGAAGGAGTTCTAGCAAACTGTTACCACCAATAAGCTGCTGCAATCTGTTAATTGTCAGAGCTAATTTGTTGCTTTGCTTTTCCAGGGTCAGTGCACAGACCGACAGGAATCTCATGATGAAGTCACCATTTTGCAGCAGCCCCTGGCACTGGGATACTTTGTCTCGACAGCTAAGGCTGGGCCACTTCCTGATTGGTTTTGGTCAGCCTGCCCTCAAGCACAGAACCAATGTCCACTTTTTCTCAAGGTAAGCCAAGCCACTTTTTGAATCTGTTTTTCCATGATCTTGGTGAGTTTGAAAGTCTGGATTTTGGAGTAAATTGCCATTAAACCTTAGTTAAACCTAGTTGATGAATACATAATAAATGGTAGGACCCTAGATCGTGCAGAGGATCAGAGGAACTTTGGTGTGCATGGATCTTTGAAGGTAACAGGATAGGTGGATAGGGCAATTAAGAAGGCATATGTGATTCTTACCTTTGAGTCAATTGCAAAGTCTGGGAGGTTATGATGGAGCTACAACATGTTGGTTATGTCACAGTTGTGTAGTATGTGCAGTTCTGGTCACAGCTTTGTAGAAAGGACGTGATTGCATTGGAGAGGGTGCAGAGGAGTTTCATAGATGATGCCTTGGGCTAGAGTGTCTCAGCTCTGAAGAGACATTAGGCTAGAGATGTTTTCCGTGGAGTAGAGAAGGCTGAGGGGGAATGTGTTGAAAGTGTCTAAAGTTATGAGCGACTTAGATAGGATTAGTAGAAATAAATTTTTCTTACTCAGTTGAAACTTCAAAGTCCGGGGGTATAAGTTTAAGGTAAGGGGCAGGAAGTTTAGTGGATTTGTAAAGAGATTTTGTTTTCATCTAGAGAGTAATGTATTTCTGGAAATCCCAGCCTGAAAGAGGCACAAGCCTTCGGAACATTTAAAAGTATTTGTGTGCATGTTTGAAATGCCATAGCATAAAAGGTTATGGGCAATGCTGGGAAATGGGATTGGATAAATGTAGATAGGTGTTTGATGACTAGCATGCATGGAATAAGCTGAAGGCCTCTTTCTGTGTAGTAATAATGTGACTGTAGTTGCTGACTGGTTGCTGCTTGGTGTGAAGTAGCAGATTGTTCTCAAACCTTGACCGACACCCCTGGTTAATAAAATGTTTTTCAGTTCTTGCTACTGGATTACCAGGGGCATGTTTGTCTTAGAGCAATGCTTCTGCTGTTAAGCAAATAGTGTTCCTCCTAACTGTAATTATGTCTCTTCCACCCTCCCCGCCCATCTTACATTTTGTGTTTATTATTCAAAACTTTGTTGCAAAATTCAAGTTCAGTGGAGTGAAGCATAGGTGAGTGAGCAGAGATGCTTAGCTGGCAGCATAAATTATGTTAAAATCCTCCCAAATGAAAGGACCAGGCAGGTGATCGCTTATTTTGGAATGATAAGATTTTAAGAGAGTATAAGATTTTACCCACTGTTTCTGTGCTCTCTTTTGACGTTTCTTAAGGAGTGAATATTATGAAAATTGAACACACTTGTTTTGCGTTAAGGGATTTCAGCAAAGGAGAAACAATAAGGGGCTCTTGTGGTGCAGTGGTAGTGATTCTACCCCTGGACCGAAATCACAAGCTTTTGGAGCATTGCTCTTTCATCGGGTAGAGTGAAAAAGAAGCAGATAGGCACAGAATTTAGAGGCAGGGAGATCAAAAGATTGTACGAAAAGTGTGGGAGTGTCGACAGGCTGCATAACAGTCTCTGCAGGTGATTAAAAGTGTCAGAGAGTGCGACTAAAATGTCAACAGCTGAATAACAAGGGATGACCTGTAATCTGATTGAGGCAGAGAGCTAATTCCAAAAAAATTAAAAATAAGGTGGTGCTGAAAACAAACCGAATGGCTGGAATAACATGATAAGTATAAGAGTCGCATACAGATGGTCTAACCAAAGAACCCTACTGTACTGTTCTGTATCTGTAAAATCTTCCTTACTGTCCTGTTTTGACAATATCACCTTGATAAAATATGATCTCTCACTAAGTTAGTTTGTACAAGTTTTGGATTACTTTTTACTTTGGTAAAAACACTTCGAAAGCTTGTGATTTCAGATAAGCTTGTTGGACTAACTTGGTGACCTCATCTACCCCAGTCCAACACCCGCACTTCCACATCAGGTTGACTAGAAAAAATAGGTTAGTTTTTTCTTAAATAAAAGGAAACTAGTATGCTTCCTTATATATTCTTAAGGTAAAGGTTGACGGTGAGGTATTAATCTCAAGTTGGAATCTGTGTAAGTTCACAAAATATTCTGATTAAATTTCAATAAAGTAACTGAAGGACAAATGTTGAAACCTCAAAGATTTTGTTGCATTTACTACTGTGGTGACTTCAGAAATTATAGGCTGTAATTTTGTGTGCAATGTGGTTATGCTGACAGTAATTGCTACCATCTAGTGGCAAGTGTGGCTATAACATACTGAACTGGACCATATATAATTTACTTGAGTTTTTATTTCTTCTTAATTTCTAGGCCTCGTTGCACCTCCACGTGCCTTCAGTGCATTCGGATGAGTTGCTTCATAGTAAGCACTCCCACCCACTTGATTCAAACCAAACCTCTGATGTGCTCAGGTATAGGATGCTGCATCATTCTGCAATTATATTCAAAGTAAATTTGGAAGACTAGTTGTACTTCGGTATTTCTTACTCTGTAGACTAGTTGAGCAGTTTCATCAATAGAATTCTCCCTGCCCCAGTTTTTTACAGTTTAAAGATTTTATCCTTTCTGTGAAGATAAAATAACCGGACTGTACAATTGGTGATAACCCATTCTCACATGTTTGTGTATGAAGGGAAGCATTCGGGAATCTCAAAAATGCTGGTCAATAGTCAATGTTATGCAGTGAGTGGTGCTGATCGGACATTAAATCAAAATCCCCATGTGTATTTGTACATAGCACCTTTTGAAGACAAGCTGCAAGTTTTCAATAGCTTTTTGACCAATGTTATACCTCCATTCAGCATCCAACAGCATTTGGCCAACCATTTATGATGTTGTAGTTCAATAGAATGTTTGTGCAGAATAGCTGGCACACAGCACTGCATTCTACTAATGTGCTTCAGTTATATGCTCAGAAAATGTTTTAGAGGTAGCTTTGTGGATAATTTCTGTTTGAATTTGTTACTTCACACTTCAGGTCAATAGGAATGCTAATTTGTTATTATTTTATGATGTCTGGTGAAACACAGATAAAGTTTTATAATTCCTAGTAGAGGTAATCACCTTTTTAAAAATTTTCAACTTCTAATTAATGGCTGAACGATGACATAACAAGATCTCATATTCTAAGATGCAAAGTAAGTGCAACATAGTATTTAGTTAATGTAGACAATTTAAACTAGTGCAACATAGTATTTAGTTAATGTAGACAACTTAAACTATTGAATGAAATTTTCCTATTTTCCAACCCAATATAAAATTTGCACTTTGTAATTTGTGTGAACAATGTCCCTAAGTTAGACATTCAGTTCCCCAGGGACCAATACACATTGATATTTAGCTCATAATGGTTTGTATCTCTTTTTCTTGCCTAGTCTGGTAATAGTCCCTTCATTCATGGTGAGAAATTTTCCTGGAGATTCTTCCTCTGTTTCAAATGAGGTGAATCTTCCAGACTTGTTTCCAATCCTTATGTATTTGAGTGGGACCTTTTGACCTGCATTCCTGCGTGATGAGCTAAGAAGGTTTTGACTTACAACTGCTCTCTTTTTCTCTCCTGGATCTTGATGGACTACCTGTGCTGAAGAGATTTCAGGGGTATCTTAGAAACATTTATCCCTTCAAAACACATCTCCAACAGTACAAGTCAAAAGGACCTTTTATTCAGGTCAAAATGCTTAGTTATTCTTGAGACCCGAGCTCTCTTTTATATTTGAAGTTAATGGACAATTTAAAGCATAACTGTTTATAACTTGACATTTTCAATGCCATCCTGGATCTTTGGGGATTAGCAGTGAGTGCAGTTAAGATAGATCTTTCTGTTATTGTTTTCAAGTGCCATCTCCAAACGGACCCCACCAGGGATATATTTCTCTCTCCACCCCTTTCCGCTTTCCGCAAAGACTGCTTTCCGCTTTCCGGGTCCATGCCCCCCAACAACCCACCCTCTCCTCCAGGCACCTTTCCCTGCCACCACAGGAATTGCAATACCTGCGCCCATGCCTCCTCCCTCACCTCCATCCAAGGCCCCAAAGAAGCCTTCCACATCCATCAAAGTTTCACCTGCACATCCACCAATGTCATTTGTTGTATTCATTGCTCCCGATGCGGTCTCCTCTACGTTGGGGAGCCTGGACGCCTTCTCACAGAGCGCTTTAGGGAACACCTCTGGGACACCCACACCAATCAACCACACTGCCCTGTGGCCCAACATTTCAATTCCCCCTCCCACTCTGCTGAGGACATGCGGGTCCTGGGCCTCCTCCACTGTCACTCCCTCATCACCCGATGCCTGGAGGAAGAACGCCTCATCTTCTGCCTCGGAATACTTCAACCCCAGGGCATCAATGTGGACTTCACCAGTTTCCTCATTCCGCGACCCCCCCCCCCACCTTACCCCAGTTCCAATCTTCCAGCTCAGCACCATCCTCATGACCTGTCCTACCTGCCAATTTTTCTTCCCATGTGTCTGCTCCACCCTCCTCTCTGACCTTCATCCCCACCCCCATCTACCTATTGTACTCTTTGCTACCTTCTCTCCAGCCCCACCACCCTCCCATTTACCTCTCCACCCCGGAGGCTCCCTGCCTCTATTTCTCATGAAGGGCTTTTGCCCGAAACGTTGATTTTCCTGCTCCTCGAATGCTGCCTGACCTGCTGTGCTTTTCCAGCACCACACTAATCTATACTTTGCATCTTGCCAGGAACAGCTCAAGTCTCCCTTTAATCTTTAACAGCCATACCTTCCAGACCTATTTTTAGACAGATGCACAATAAGTCACATGAGCCATTTCATTTTAGCATAAGTTAACAGACCTAAAACACACCAAGTTTTGCTTTTGTAATAATATAAGGAGCTTGTATATGCTTATATTTCGATTTCACATTTTCTGTAAGTGTCTGTTTAAAATTGTAAAATTCCTTTGAACTCTAGGTTTGTTCTAGAACAATACAATGCTCTTTCTTGGCTGACCTGTGACCCTGCCACCCAGGACCGCCGCTCCTGCCTCCCTGTTCATTTTGTGGTGCTGACGCAACTGTACAACTTCATCACAAGCATGTTGTAAACCTAGCAAAAGAGCTGCAAAGATTTCAGGAATTACTCTTCGAAAAGGGATATCGTCTGAGAGGGTCATCAAGAGCAGGAATTGGTAGGAAGGGAAGCATACATTACTCATGGAGAACTTGGAGGGATTCTTGGAATTGGGTCTGAATGACCCCAGGATGCCCCCCCCCCCCCATTAATTGCCTGGTGGGTTTTAAAGCCACAGGCAGTTATCCAAAAATGCCTGCATCTTAATTTATTGTAAGTTTTTAAATGTTGTATAAATTGTCTTATATTTTGTATTTTTTTTAATTTTTCAAGAAGGTCTATACTGCCTTCAGGCTTTAAAGCATTTGTTGTACTAAAATATCTATAATCGTTTTAAAAGTTTGCTGTAGGTTGCTATAAAGTCAGGGGAGGGAGAGCAGCAAATATCTATTGGTTTAGTGTACATTTTAGTAGGGGTGGGGTTAGTGTTAACCATACCTTGTGTGTGGTAAAAACGCAGCAAAGCTGTGGATGCAGAGTACTTGTACAGTAAATATGTTCACTGTGTTTATATAACTGAAAAATACATCTTATGGCATTTCTTATCATGCATTGTGAAGCCAGCGCTAAAATGGGAGGGGTTGGGGAGGGGTGGGGGGTAGAAATGGGACTGAGGAGGAGGGTTACTCTGGTCAAGGTCAGTCCCAGTGACCTGCCTATTTGTACATAAAGACGTCAGTAACTTTAATTTGTTACTACTGTGTAAAAAAGAAAAATTGTGCAGAATGGTAACTAAATTTTGTAGCAACAGAATTTTTTCCAAAATTGAATCAATGCAATGCAGGTGTGTTGGTCTGTTGTAGTGTTAAGGTTTCTAGGCCCCAGACTCTTATCATTGTCCGAACTTAATGATGGCTTCAGTGAATGGACCGCTTTACAGATCCAGGTACCACAATCCCGACAAAGTCACAGTAGTGTTCCTTCTCAGTTTTTTTTTCTTCTCTGACCATTTTATGTTGTAATTTAATAATTACCTGACCTAATGTTCCTTTCTATCAAACTCCATAGCTGTCTGACTTATAATTTTTTTTCACTGTTCATTCATCTCTCTGTACAATTATAAACTTGTTAATATTTGGATAACTTGTTTTTAAATATGCTTCAGCACTCAATTGTGGGTAACTTGTATTAAGATACAGGTCTTTGAGGAAGACTATCTTTTTGAGAAAGGAGAAACCTATAGATTCTGTAGATTTGCTTATGGGAATCTGTTCTTAGACCATTTCATTTCCCCCCCTACTCACGTCATGTCCCACTCCAGCTTTACAGTGCAGTGCCTTCCCTCTTGATAGCCTAAAATGTTTAAGCATTGCCTTGAAGTAAATTGTGTGTTTTGATAAAACAATTCTAAGGTTCTAACTAATGGCATAGTTTGAAGCTAAAGGAAAAAAAAACGCATTATTTTAGGAAGTGAAATTACAGCTATCATTTAAGAAACATTGTCATTTGCAATAGGATTTGGAATAAATATCAATAGAGTTGATTCACGACATATTATTAGTTAATCTCTTCCTATGGTGTTTCAGAATTTGCAATCAACCCAGTTCAGAGATGGTATTATACACCTCTGGAGTAGATGGGACTTGAATCCAGGCCTTTTGGTTCAGTAAGAACACTATCAGTGTGGTACAAGAGCCCCTATGGTGTTGTGCATCAAGACCAATTGTAGGCTTCAGCTGACGGATAGCAAAGGCTAATTGGACATGGTCATGCAAATTAAATTCACTCCTGATTTGAAGTCTCATGTTTTGTTCTTTTAAAATATTCCTATAATGCATTCCTCTATCCACATGAAACTGTCTGTTAAAACATGCTGGACTTTAGTTATACTATTTTGCCTGTGATGCTATACTACTACTTTTGAGAGAGAGCTTTAATTGTAGTCTGACAAATTTGCATAGACAATTCCCATATAAATATGAATGCGAGATCAGTGTTCCCAAGGAAGTGTGTGCAGATGGATTTCTAGTATTTTTCCATGTATGTGTGTATAACATGAGAATTACTATGCAGTTACCGTAACTAAAGTATTATAACTGTTAATGGTATTTGAGCCTTGACAAAAGTGAGACCAGACAAATTTCAAATTGAAGAAGTCTTAAATTCTAAGATCTCTTAAATTTAGAAATTTCTAGCATCCATGCATTTCTGTATTAGATTATCTATTAAATGTGCTGCAAAAATATGCATTTGAGTTTCATCTAAAAGAAGTCTTAATCAAATTTTCTAATAAAATAATAATTTTATAATTACAATTACAAAAAGTGAAATTTGCTACAAGTGTTGGGTGTCTCCGATCACTTGTCTGAGTTGTTTTCAATTTGTTAATTTCAAGAAGTTTCATCAAATTTCACTGAAACCGGTTTACGTTTGTTTTCTTGTATTTTTTTTTTGAAGACTGGCTCGATAAGAGAACCTTTCTAATATCTGAAAATATTTCATTACAGCAGTAACTCCTTAAAAACCCTGATCAGCACTACTCTATAATGTTCACTCCTTTGAAAAAGATAAATTGTGCAAGAACATTAGAACAAGATCCAACTTTTTTTTAAGCCATATGTGTCCTAATGTAAAAGCTTTAATACATATACTAAATTTATAAGCGCCTTAATTGTTTAACTATATATGTAATTGCTATTACCTTGCAGAAGATACTTTTTTAGGGAGGAGGTTGAAAGCTGTTTTTAAATAAAAAAAAATGTTGCACTGAACCTTAAATACTATGAAAACAATTCAAAATGGTTAATACTGTCATGAAAACATTTGGACTGTTTCTTGAACTGAAGGCACTTTTGTTAAAACTGTTGAACACCTGGCTCCCAGCCTTGAACAGAGCCTTGAGTCATTGACTTCTTGAATTCCTATACCTTTTGTCTAACTTGTGAATTTTCTTCTCACTGGATGAGGCCTCTTGCAGGATCAAATTTATTCACTTTTAAGTGCAAAGTCAGATGAAGGCATGAGCGAACCAGCTTGGCTCATTTTTACAAAGTGTTTGGCCTGTGTCGAGGTGTGATCTGCTGGAAATTGGGAGAACATGTGGATATTTTGTTTTGTTATAAGAAGGTAGATAAGGATGTCAGGGATATTAAATCTATAATTGAACGTATTATATTTTTGCTCCCATTGAAGTCCCAGCCCAGCTTTATTCTTGATACATTAAATTGAAAACTTAGCATATTTTAAGGTCATTTGAATCATGCAGCATAGTGGTTAGCACTACTGCCCCCTCACAGTCAGGGACCAAAATCCGTTCAGCCATAAGTGACTGACTGTCTGGTTTGCATGTTCTCACCATGGTCTATATGGGTTTTCTGGTTTCCTCCCACAGTCCAAAGATGTGCAGGTTAGGTGGATTAGCCATGGTAAATGTGGGGTGATAGAGGATGTAGGTCCAGGTGGGATGCTTTTTGGAGGGTCAGTACAGAATCAATGGGCCAATGACCTCTACCTGCACTGTAGGGATTCTATGCCTTATGCTGTTGTGGAATAGCATTCTTTGGTTGAGGTGTGGCTATGTTGTATAAAACAATCAGAACAATTTCAAGTAGAAAGAACATTGCTTTAGCAAAGTGTTTCTTTCTATTTTGTTTACTCATGGGATGTAGGTGTCACTGGCTGGACCAGCCTGTGTTGCCCATCCTTGAGAAGGTAAGCTGCCTTTTTGAACCACTGCAGTCCATTTCATGTAGATAGATCCACAATGCTGTTAGGGTGGGAGTTCCAGGTTTGTGGCTTAGCGATACTGGTGGTATATTTTCAAGATAGGACGGTGAGTAGCTTGGAAGGCATCTTGCAGGTGGTGGTGTTCCCATGTATCTGGTGCCCTTGGCCTTCTAGATAGCCGTGATTGTGGGTTTGAAAGGTGCTGTCTTGGGAGTTTTGGTGAATTTTTGCAGTGTACCTTGTAGATGCTCCTACCGAACATCGGTAGTGGAAGAAATGAATGTTTGCAGAAATATTTCTGCAGCTGCTATCCTAATATTGGAGCTATCAGTGCTAATCTCGTTTCCTAATTTCCCTGTATATTTCTTTGTACTTTATCTAAATCCTTTGTGGCTGCAGGGTCATTGTCTTTTATATTGCTGAAATGTATAGCAAAATATATATACACCAGTATGATAAATGTATTTGTAAATGATGGTATACCTTTTACAAAATGGTAAATGCTATGATTACCTAGTTAATTTAAACTGGATTGTTAAGCACAAAGCTCCACAACATTTGAAAAACTATAGTAGCTGCATACTTTATTTCTAAACATAATGTCAGAGAACTATTAGGTTAAATAAAATTATTTTTTTGTTTGTCTTTCTTCCCCATTGTCTACCTGCCAACATATTTATTTTCAAGTTTTAAATCCCCAGTCCATTAATTTGGGGGGTGGTGGTGGTGGATTGCACAGTTGTTCAAGAGCAGCTATTAAGAGGTGAGCTCTGTGTCCTTCCATTTGTCAGGGGTTTCGACACCTCATAAATATTATTGGGAACCAAGTATTTCTATTTTATGTGCATGAAGATGACTTGGATATCTATCATATAAAACTTCAGATGCTCTGTTTCTACTTCTCATTAATGTTAACCACAGGATATCAGTAATCAAAACATATTTCCATTTAAACTATTAATTTTTTTTTTACCTTTTTAGTTTCTCATGACAGTGGGTAAGTTTTACAATAAAAATAATTTTCAAATTTAAATTGTGCAACAAGAAATTGGATTCTTTTACTGTCAAACTTCATTTTCCATAACCTTTGGAGACCAGTGCTAGCAGCTGAATAGTATGACATTTATTTACGTTAATATTTAAAGTAATTGCGATCGTTGCTTTAATTATTATGGTTGATTTTTTTTCTGTACATTGCCACCTAAATAATCACATAGCTGTGTTCATTCTAGACACTTAACCACCTACACATGGCCTTGTAATTAATAGTTTTAAATAACTAGGTGACTATAAGAATTCTTATTCATTCATGGGATCTGGGTGTTGCATACTAGTTGCATTTATTGTTCATCTCTAATTGCAGGTGCTCTTGAGTGCCCACCTTGAATTGTTGCAATACTTGAAATTTAGACATACCCACAGTGCTGTTAAGAGTTTCAGAATTTTTAACTGAGATGGAATGGCAATTAATATCAAAGACAAGATGGTGTTGGAGGCAAACTTCCAACTGTTGTTGCTTCAGTAGTTGTCGCCATGGTCGAGGTAACCGGTTTTGAAGGTGTTGTTGAGCTCTGTCAAAGTGCAGGTGTTACCCACAATTTATTGCTATGATTGTTTTTAAATATAGGGAAAAGCAGTCATTTAACTGGACTGTCTTTTAATACAAATGTTAGTAGAAAATAACTGAAAACTGATGTTTTTCTGGCGTTTCACAGCATATGGTCTCCATAGATATCTGTAGCATTTTAAATTTTCTTGACTTCCTGGTCATGTTGAAACCAGGATCTGAAAGTGGTCCATTTCATGTGCAAACACTAGCAATCCCAGTACTTTATTAATGCATTGCTTAAACGTTTGTCTTATTTAAATTTCATAATTTAATCTTTTTGTCAAAATATTTATAGATTGAGCTGAAATTGCAGTAGATTTAAAAAACTCAAATTTTATTAATTGTTGAATTTTACAGAGTTGATGCCTTGCTTATTTTTTAAAAAAAAAGGAAAAAAAAATTGGGAGAACATGCCATGTTTTGCTGAATAGTTGGTTGTCTGTAACAACTGGGCGAGCAGAGATGAGACCCCAGCTGTGGTGAGGACCGGTCCACTTTTTTCCCCTTTTTGCGTGTCCTACTTTGGTATAAAACATCCTGCTTGTGAAGCTGCAGTTGTGGTTCAAGAGTCTTTCAACAAATTATGAACAAATTTTAGTCTGGAGATCGTGGCAAACACTAAAAGCTACATACAGTCCAAAAAAAAACAAATTATGGTTGAATTGTTCAAAAGGTTTATACTTTTTAAACATTTCCAAATAAATAATTTATTCATAATATTGGTGTGACCCTGTTTTTGCATTCATTTCTTTGTTGCTGACTGTCTCTCAATGTATTACATCTGTTATTTGAAGTTGCAGAAGAAATGTTACTGTGACTATTACCTGACTGGAAATATACCGAATTAGTCAGCTGAAATCAGAAGGACTAGTTCATATTATAAAAAACAAGCAAAGTTTTAATCGATTAAAGGATAGCAGTCACAGATCATTCAAAGATAGTAAAATATTTAACAAGTTTTGAAAGTACTTGTACAGTTTCTCAGGTTTTTAAGGTATAGGACACTATTGTCCTTATTCGGTAAATGTTGTTATCACAGTGTCTTCATTGAACCGAGAGACCATATTGGGGATGCTTCCTGTGGACTTTGTTTGAGGTGCCACATTTCAAATAATGTCAGTTTTTAATGCATGATTTAGACACTTAAATCTTTAAATTTGTATTAAAATTTTAATTCCTGCCTTACAAATCCCAAACTCTATTTCTTCTATCTTAAAACTGGTTGGGGTAGCCTGTGTGCAATGTGAGAATCTCCACTTAGAATAATAGAATTGGCCACAGTTAATTGGCAAGATTGAAGCTTTATTAGACATTTTCTTACAAATTTTGCTTGACCTCTGCTTCAAGCAACAGTTGTAAAGTTGACCCAGTTAAGTCCATCTAAAAATACTATGCACTGCTTTACCATCACCACCACACACTTTTATTCACTCTTTGACTGCTATTGATCTGAAGCACAGAGAAAATACAATCAACTGTTCTCCTTAGGAGTAATCAGAATCTCTGGCTTGAACAAAGGATTAAGAACCTATACAAGAATAATCAAAGTGATCGCAAAAGATGCACATGGCAGTGATCTACAGTCAAGCTACAGAAAATCAGATAAATTGAAAACCGAGGGGTAAGGTATCTAAAGATCAAAAATAGCAGAAAACAGAAGGGAAAAGGGAGAGGTTTGTAGCTGAGAGACCACATGCTACCCTTGGTTTTGCTAGTATGGTTTTGCTACAAGGACTTTTCTTGAAAGGCGTGGCACTTGGGTTCCATGAATCCAGCCCAGAGAACCTGTAACAACTTCAGGAGTTAAGTGAAAAGGTAAAAAAAATGCAGAAAAGCAACTGAAATTCTGTAATACAGAGTGATCTGGGTGTCCTTGCACATGAATCTCAAAAGGTAGTGCACAGTTACAGGGGAAAAGGAACAATAGAGAGCAAGACCACAGTCACATCAGCCATGATCTTATTGAGTAGCAGAGTCATCTTGAAAGGAAGAATAGCCTATTGTTGCTCATATTTCTTCAATATATAAATTACAGTACTACCAAAATAACACAAACCCCTGAGCTTCATTCTGGTATGAAACACATGCATTTTTTGTGAAAAGTTTAAAAACCATGTGGTAGGAAAATGATTTCTGTGTCCTTTGAGTACCATGGATAAAGGTTAGGTTGAGGCACAGGAAAGACTAAGTTGTCATTTCAGCTTCAGTTCAACTTTATGGTCATTGTATACACAAATTCTTTAAGAGCAGGAATAATCTTCAATTTGGCCAGAAAGTTAGTCCACTTTCAAAAAATGTTTTTTTTTAAAAGTTTTTTTCCCCCACAGAAGTATCCATCCAAATTTAAAGTTAGTCACATTTCAATGTTACTGCAATCCATTTCAGTCAGCAAGTCGTACACAGAGCATACCCGAATACATCTGATTCTAATCCAAAGTTGTAGTTTCAACTGCCTCAAAAGCAACCTGTTATCACACTCTGTACCACCTTGTGCATGGTACTACCAATGGCTTTTACATTTGACAAAACTTTCTCAATTCTGTTACTAAACTCCAACAACTGCTGTGTTTATTATCTCCAGAAATGTTGCTTCAACACGCTGGCACAGAAGCACATCAGGATCCAAACATTCTGGTGCAGGTGTCTCACTATGTTTAGTCCTGTCCAGACCCGCAGTGCAGTAGAAGTCAGGAGTTACTTCAGTCTTCTCCTTTAGATATTTGAGACCTGTGTAAAGCATGTCAGAGTTTCCATAAAGTAAATAGTAAAAGGAATCAATTCAAATACAATACTCAATGTATTGGTTTTGGAATGGTACCATACGAACAAGTAGGAGGTCACTCAACCATGATCTTACTGAAAGACAGGCTAACTCCTGTCTGTGCCAATAACCTTTCATTGCCCATATAATCGAATCTACCTACTTAGAGTCACACAGAAACAGACTTTTCAGTCCAACTAGTCCCACATACCTGCTCCACGTCCATAATAATCCTCTAAACCTTTCCTATGTATTTTAAACGTTAAATTGTACCCACATCAAACACTTCCTCAGGAAGTTCATTCCAGACACTAACCACCCTGTGTAAAATTATTGGCACTTGTCTTTTTATAAATCTCTCTCCTCTCACCTTTAAAAATGCCACCTTGAAATCCCCCATCCCAAGGAAAAGACTATTAACATTATCTATACCTCATTATTTTATAAACCTCTCTTCTGCGTGGTTTCGGCTGGAGCAGAGTGATGATGGAAGCAGAGTAAGACACTCCAGCTGGAGCTCGCCAGCTCCTTTTCCTTTTTATCCCCCCTCTTACTGCAATTTCTCTTCTAAATCCTGTTCCCCCCCCCAAAAAAAACTTTGAACTTCTGAAAGTACCTATCTAGAGGGAATGAAGAATGAAGTCAGAGACCAGCCCAACACCGGAGATGAATCGGGGTGGGATTAGAGCAAGCATGGGGTGAGTTGCGGCCGGAGTGGGAAGCAGAATGAGCACAGTCAGAGGCCTGGAAATGAGTTGCAGCTGCAGAAGCAGAGAGACTGCAGGCCAAATCCTGGAAGCAAGTCGTGGCTGGAGCGGCAGCAGAACGAGTGTAAGTTAAACCCGAGCCGGATAACAGCAGCAGAGTGAGCGCAGGCCAAGTCTCGGCCTGAGCTGGGAGGTAAGTCCTGGACAGAGGTCAGTGTGTGGAGGCAGCACGGCTTCGTGTACTTAAGCCCAGAAACACTGACTTAATGAAAATGAGTACTTCAAAAGATACTTTTTAACTTTTGCATTCCTGTGCTCATTTATTTCTTTTTTTAAAAAAACTGCAGCTGATTCTGATATAACAATAGTTCTGTTGCCGTGCAATCCCGTGTTTATAAGAAAATCACAGCACCATTTAAACTGGAATCACATTACAGCCAATACAGGCAAGGAAAGTTCATGTTCTACAAATAATACTCTAAATTCTTCAACCATGTTATAGCTAATGTGGGTTGAAGACACGTATTATTAGCAGAACCGACTGTACTTCAACAACACTTAAAAGTATCTGTACCGAGCATGGCGCCAAGGTGACATTACACACCTTTCATTGCACATGAAATAAAGGCTGTTCTACTCTATACTCTAGTGAAAACAGTCCCAGCCTATCCAGCCTTTCTTTATAACTCAAAACTTTCCATACCCAACAACATCCTGGTAAACCTCTTCTGAACACACTCCAGCTTCATAAAATCCTTCCTATACCTGGGTGAAGAGAACCAGCAGAGGTGTCACCAATGTGGTCATCTCATCAAGACTTCCCAATTCCTATATTCAAAGGACCGAGCAATGAACCACCTTATCTATATGTGATACAACCTTCAAGGACTACACACTTGAATCCTAGGTCCTTCTGTTCTAGAACACTACCCAAAGTCCTATCATTAATTGTATTAGCCTGGTTTGTTGAACCCAAATGCCATTCACCCAAATTGAACTGAAAAATGGCAGATGGAGTTCAGTGACCATTTGATCAAGATCACTTTGTAATCTTAGAAATCTTCTTCACTGTCTACTATGCCACCAATTTTAGTGTTGTCCACAGACTTACCATCTGAATCATTTATGTAAAAGACAAACCAAAGAGGACCCAGAATCACTGGTGACAGGTCTCCAGTCTGAGAAGCAACCCTCCAGCACCACACTCTACTACCATTAAGTAATTATGGTAAGCTCACACTGAAAACCATGTAACCTAACTTTACTAATTAGGCTACCAGCAGAACTTTGTTTACTTTGTCAAAAGCTTTACTAAAGTCCATGTTTTTGTTCTGCCCTTAATCTTATTGTAACTCCCTCAAAAAAACTCAATCAAGTTTTTGAGACATTATTTTCCTCACACAAAATCATGCTGACTAACCATAATCAATGTTTGCCTCTCAATGTCCATAAATCGTATCTTTTAAGGGTAAATTGTTGGAGGTGATTTTAAAGTCAAACTCTCAGGTCTGCCGTTCCTTAGTTTCTCCTTACAACCTTTCTTAATTTCCCAGAACATTAGCCTGGGGATCTGCTTGCTAGGCTTGTGACATTACCACTACATAACACCTCCCCTTAATAAATATTTTCAGTGGCATAATGGTTCATAACCTGAGGAGACAGATTTTTAAAAATGATCTGCAAGAGAACTGTCATGTGATCTGGAATGCTTAAACTGAAAGAATGGAAGAAATAGATTGTGGACCTTTCATAAGATAATTTGATAGCTATTTGAAGGGACTAGAAAGACTTGCGTCTTAAAAATATTTAAATATTCTGCATTCAATGCCTTTTGAGGAAGGAAATTTCAATCCTCAAAAAAAAAACACAACAAACTAATCTGTCTTAAATGGATAGCTCCTTATTTTTAAATTATGAGCCCTAGTTCTAGATTCTCTCATGAGGGAACATCCTTTCCTGATCCACTAGGACCTCAGAACGTCTGTCAAAGTCAAGAGGATAGGATAGGCTAGTATCCTCTAAAGATAACCCTTCATTCCAGGTATTGGGCAGTAAATCTATTATCTGCTTCAAAAACATTAAAATCCTTCTTTAAATATGGTGACCAGTACTGTACAAAATACTCCAGTTATACAAGGCACTGGTGAGATTGCATCTGAAGTATAACAACCCTACTCTTGCATTCAGCTCCCCCACAATAAAATATTATAATAGTTTTCCTAATTACATACTTATACCTGCAATTTTAACCTTCTGGGACAGCCAGATCTCTCTGCATTCCTCTCACTAATTAGACTTAAAAAAAAAAGCATCTTAAGTCTTTCTGCCAAAATGGACAGTTTCCCACATTATATATCCCTTTGGAGGTTCATCCCCTCTTCACAACTTTTTATTCGACTATCTTTGTAATCTGGATACTATGGCACAACACTATTCGTCACAACCAGTTAGACTTGTAGGAAGTTACATATTTCAAGATGGCATCTCCGTTACATTGTGATCTAGTATGCTGACCCAAAGCTGAAGGAATGATTCGCTGGTTTGTACAAAGTTGGAGGCAGGCTTGCATGCTACATTCCCTCCTTTCAAGGTTTAAAGCATATGGAACGCAATCTGAATTTACTGATTTTTGTTTCTGGTACCAAATGTAAAGGTGCTGCACCTCAACTAACAGTACTGCACAGGGCCAGTCAATTGGCCAATAATAGGGGATGCATCACAGGTACATAAAGTGTCATCTTCACGTCTAAGATTTACTCAATTTAAAGTAAATAAACATTATTTTTAATCACTTAACTCTCAAATACATACGCGTGATGATGGGATCAATATCCTGTGCTTGAGTGGCAACATGTGAGGCACACACTTGTCCAGTTTGGATTAGTAATGAGGTTACGTCGTCATATAGTGGAGGAAAAGCTCGACAGAAAGAAACCAAACAGGGCAATGTAGGCATGAAGAAAGCAAACCTCTTGGCCTGGGTCAACACTATAAGGAAAAAAAGATTGTTTTAAAAGTTTATTTGTTATGGAGACTGAAGTTTTACTTTGCAAATACTGATCAAATGCTTTCCACGTTTACTCCGTCACTGCCTTAATAAACACAAAGATCACAGTTTGTGTTCTTCTAAACCGTACTATTGTTCATTGCTCTCCTGGAATCATCTATCATCTCCAGGTGTTTAATACACTTGCATTCTTTTCCAATAGACCATAATTGTAGAACTTACTGCCTTCAGCAGTTTTCACGACCCTTAAAATCCAGGCCAATGGAATCCCAATTTGGATTTTCACAGAGGAAATCAAATTTATTAAAAACTTCATCCATTTGATTAAACCATCGTAGCACCAAGGAACAACAGTGATTTCTTGGTGACTTTGTACACAGTTTCAAACATTGATGTTTTAGCAGGAGATTAATTTCTTTCTCAGATTTTGATTTTAATTCAGGTTTTCTGTAAAATAACAGCAAATAAGAACATAGGAACCAGGAGTTGTCAATCAAATCATTGGGTTTTGCTCAGTTTATACGATGATGATTGATGCCACCTTGGCCTCAACTCCATTTTACTGCCTGCTTTCCATAACCCTTTAAACTGTTACTGATTAAAAATCTGGTCCATCTCAAATGTGTTCAGTGTCCTGGCACCACTGCTCTGTGGAGTAGTGAATTCCATAGATGGAGGACCCTTTGGAAATTCCTCTTCATCCCTGTTTAAATCTGCCACCCCTCAGCCTAAAACTATGACCACTCCAGATTGTCCAAAATAAGGAAAGATCCTCTTTATGTCTACTTTATCAACCCCCATTAGCATCTTGGATGTGTCAATTAGACGTCCTCCAGTGAGTACAAGCCTGAACTGCTCAATCTCATCATGGGGTGAGCCTGGAATTAACTGAGTGAATCCAATGCAATTAGATCCTTGCTCAAGTAAAGACACCAAAACTGTGTGCAGAATTTCACATGCAGTGTCACCAACGCCTTGTACAGTTGCGACGCTTTCCTACTTTAATACCCCATTCCTTTAGCGATTAAATGCTAAAATTGTATTTACCTCATTACCTGCTGTACCTGAATACTAGCTCAGATTCCGTGGGCATCCAGATCTCTGCACCAAAGCATTTGAGGTTTCTCTCTATTTAGGTAATAAGTTGTCTTTTAATTTTTCTGACCAATATGGATAATCTTACACTTATCCACATTAAACTCCATCTGTCACATTTTGGCATAATCACCCAACTTATCCATTTGTAAATTTATTTCTTTGTAACTTCGTTTTCTACCTATTTTAGTGTAATTTACAAATTTGGCTATAGTACATTCTATCCCTACATTCAAGACATTAATATAAATTGCGAATAGTTGGGGCCCTCCGAACAGAATCCTGTGGCACTTCTAGCTTACCAGAAAAAGACCCATTTATCCCAACTCTGCTTTCTATTGGTTAGCCAATCCTCTATCAGAGCTAGTATATTACCCCTAACCCCATGTGATCTTACCTTGTGTGGCACCTTATCAAATGCTTTCTGGAAATTGAGATAGACTACATCTACAGGAGCCCCATGATCCACTTTGCTTGTTACATCTTCGAAGAATTCTAGTAAATTAGTCAAACATAATTTACTCTTCATAAAACTACGTGACTCTTGTGGATTATGTTCGGACTTCCCAAATGCCCCATTACCACTTTATCTGTGAGCACCACTTTTAACTCAACAGTCTCGTCCATTTTATGCTAATTTTCTTTCAAACTTTATCTTTTTGTTACTTTTTTTTTAAAAAGAAACCCTTTATTGGTCTTACTCTCCAACCTGCCAATGACTTTTGCAAAAGTGTACTGCAGTTTTCGATTTATGTTGCCTTTAACTTCCTTGCTTAGCCATGGCTGTTTTTTTCCCCTCTTTCTTACAGTCTTTATTCTTCTCTGGACTATACTTCAGTCGTAACGGATATCTCCTTAACCTAGATGACTGGTAACTCTCTATTTTGGAGTAGTGACTCGGGGATTAAAAAGATATTTATCCCTTTAAGAAGGGTTGGAGCAATGAAAAGCAAGCTCATTCTCATTTAAAGACTCTATCCAAGATGCATTTTACACTAAAAATAAAGGAAAGGATGGTTTAATGTCTTACCAGCAATTGAGGACCTCACCTGTGAGTACTGTTCCCATGACATTGATGGACAAGCGAGCTACACTGAGAGACTTGGGCAGTGCATACTGGATACACAAGTGGGACAAAAGCTGAATAGCAAATATCTAAACAGAGATGTAATTTATTAGAATTTTTTGAACAAATTATTTTCAAACATTCTTGACCTCAAACTCCTTGTTTTCAGGTTAAGTTAAGGTCAAGATGTGAGTTTTAGGTTGGGGAGGGGGTGCACTTTAAATCTACTCATCATGTCCAATACCTCCATAAAAGTGTACCATGCCAACATTTCTACATCTTAAATGAATGCAATAAATTTCACAAGGTATGCAGAATCAGATTAATTCTTATATCTGAATATAGAAAATACCAATTATTTTGGAGGTGGACTATTCTCCATAATTAGTTTTAACAAAGTTCATGGTGCTCTAGTAATTTTATCATACATAACTTTTATTTTTTTTTAAAAAGGTAATGATCTGTTATAGACCATGCCAGACACCCTCAAAATATTTTAAGAAGGTAGCCCAGACCATAACCTGTAGTGCCTCCCACCCACCTCCTCTAAACTTACATCACTCAAGGAAAATCAAGCTAGCTTTTTTTCCTCTTTGGTTTCTTAGTAAGGGACATTAGCAGAGATGGTAGTGCAGGCAATGCAATGTTCCTCCTGTGGGATGTTTGAGGTGAGGGCTACCATTTGTGTCCCAGCTGAGTACACCTAACTCCAGCTCCTTGAAGACAGTGTTAGGATACTGGAACTGGATGAACTCGGGATCATTCGTGAGGCAGAGACAGTTATAGATAAAAGCTACAGGGAGGTGGTTACTCCTGGAAATGAAGATAATTGGGTGACTGTTAGGGTAAGAAGCTGTTAGGGTAAGAAGCAGTCAGTGCAGGGATCCCCTGTGGCTGTTCCCCTGTAAAACAAGTATACCGTTTTGGAAACTGTTTGGGGGATGGGGGGGAGAGAAAAGAGGGGGATGACTTACCAGGGGTAAGCCATGGGGTACAGGTCTCTGGCACAGAATCTGTCCCTGTTGCTCTCAAGGGAAGGGAGCAGAGGAGTAGCTCATTAGTCATTGGGAACTCCATAGTTAGGGGGACACTTAGGAAATCCTGTGGGAATGAGAGAGACTCATGGTTGGTCTGTTGCCTCCCATGTGCCAGGGTCAGTGATTATCAGATCTTGTTTTTGGGATCCTTAAGTCGTGGCCCACATAGGCACTAACAACATAGGAAAAGGGATGGGAATGTGATGCAGAAATTCAGGGAGCTAGGGTGGAAGTTTAGAGCAAGAACAAACTGTTGTTATCTCTGATTTGTTACCTGTGCCACGTGCTAGCAAGGTGAGGAACAGGGAGAGAGAGCAGTTGAACACATGGATACAGGGATGGTGCAAGAGGGAGGGATTCAGATACTTGGATAATTGGAACTCATTCTGGGGTAGATGGGACCTCTACAAACAGGATGGTCTACACCTGGGGGGGGGGGGGGAAATTTGCTAATGCTCTTTGGGAGGATTTAAACTAATTCAGCAGGGGTTGGGAACCTGAATTGTAGCTCCAGTATACAGGAGGTTGAGAGTAGTGAGGCCATGAATAAGGTTTCAAGATCGCAGGACTGTACCAGCAGGTAGTAAGGTGGTTTGAAGTGTGTTTACTTCAATGCCAGGATCATCCAGAATAAGGTGGGTGAACTTGCAGCATAGGTTGGTACCTGGGAGTTCAGTGTTGTGGTCATTTCGGAGACATGAATAGAGAAGGGACAGGAATGGTTATTGCAGGTTCCGGGGTTTACATCAGAGAAAGTTGTAAAAGGGGGCGGGGGGGGAGGGAGGTATGGCATTGTTGGTCAAGGACAGTATTATGGTGGCAGAAAGGACGTATGAGGACTTGTCTACTGAGGTAGTATGGGTTGAGGTTAGAAACAGGAAAGAAGAGGTCACCCTGTTGGGAGTTTTCTATAGGCCTCTGAATAGTTCCAGAGATGTAGAGAAAAGGATAACAAAGATGATTCTGGATAGGAGCTAGAGTAACAGGGGAGTTGTTATGGGGGACTTTAACTTTCCAAATATTGACTGGAAATGCCATAGTTTGAGTACTTTAGATGGATCAGATTTTGTCCAATGTGTGCAGGAGGGTTTCCTGACACAGTATGTGGATAGGCCAACAAGAGGAGAGGCCACATTGGATTTGGTACTGGGTAATGAACCTAGTCAGGTGTTAGATTTGGAGGTAGGTGAGCACTTTGGTGATAGTGACTACAATTTGGTTAAATTTACTTTAGCGATGGAAAGGAACAGGCATATATACCACAGGGCAAGAGTTATAGCTGGAAGAAAGGCAATTATGATACGATTAGGCAAGGTTTAGGATGGAGAAGGAAACTGCAGGGTATGGGCACAATTAAAATGTGGAGCTTGTTCAAGGAATAACTACTGCGTGTCCTTGATAAGTATGTACCTGTCAGGCAGCGAGGAAGGGAGGGAACCGTGGTTTATTAAAGAAGTTTAATATCTTGTCAGGGGGAAGAAGGAGGCTTATGTAAAGATGAGATGTGAAGGCTCAGTTAGGGAGCTCGAGAGTTACAAGTTAGCCAGGAAGGACCTAAAGAGACAGAGAGCTAGGAAGAGTCAGGAAGAGACATGAGAACTCTTTGGCAGGTAGGATCAAGGAAAACCCTAAAGGAGGGGTGGGGAACCTGCGGTATTAAGGCTGCATACGGCCTTCTAGGCCATTGTGTGTAGCCTTTTGAATGAATCCAAATTTTGCTGAACAAATCTTTTTATTTTTATTTTAATCTTAAAATGAATGTATTTGAAATACCAGAGAGTAAAAGAAAATTCAACGAAATAATCCTCACAGACTGACTGCCACAATTAAAAAAATTTCGACATCTGCTATGCTCATGATTTAGTTATAGTGCGACTCTAGAATGTACGTTATCTTCCCCGCCTGACTGGCGCCACTACGCCAGTGTTTATCAACTTATGACAACAGTGCACGTGGCTTTCCATTTGAAGTGAAATTTGAGAATAGTTACACAATCTAATCGTATCAACATTTATATAATTGAAGTTTCTTGGATGTGGCTTTACAACATGAAAAAGGTTCCCACCTCTGTCCTAAAGCTTTCTATAGGTATGTCAGCAATAAAAGAATGGCTAGGGTAAGATTAGGGCCAAATGAAGGACAGTAACGCGAGGTTGTGCATGGAGTCCGAAGAGATAGGAGAGGTGCTAAATGAATTTTTTTTGTATTCACACAAAAAAAAATGTTGTCAAGGAGAATACTGAGACACAGGGTATTAGACTAGATGGGATTGAGTCAAAGAAGTGTGGCGCTGGACAAGCACAGCCAATCAGGCAGCATCAGAGGAGCAGAAGAGTTGATGTTTCAAGCATAAGCTCTTTATCAGAAACATTCATAAGAAGGAGATGTTAGCAATTCTGAAGTATGAAAACAGAAGTTCCCTGCGCTGGCTGGGATTTATTCTAGGATTTTCTGGGAAGCTGGAGAGGAGATTGCAGAACTTTTGGCTTTGATCTTAATGTTGTCATTATCTACAGGAATAGTGCCAGAAGGCTGGAGGATAGCAAATGTTGTCCTCTTGTTAAGGGGAGGAGTGACAACCCTGGTAATTATAGACCAATGAGCCTTACTTCTGTTGTGGGTAAAGTGTTGGCGAAGGTTATAAGAGATAGGATTTATAATCAACTAGAAAGGAATACTTTGGTTAGGGATAGTCAACATGGTTTTTGTGAAGGGTAGGTCGTGCCTCACAAACATTCTTGAGTTCTTTGAGAAGGTGACCAAACAGGTGGATGAAGGTAAAGCAGTTGATGTGTATATAGATTTCAGTAAAGCATTTGATAAGGTTCCCCACCGTAGGCTACTACAGAAAATACAGAGGCATGTAGTTGAGGGTGATTTAGTGGTTTGGATCAGAAATTGGCTAGCTGTAAGACGACAGAGGGTGTTGGTTAATGGGTAATGTTCATCCTGAAGTTCAGTTACTAGTGGTGTACTGTAAGGATCTGTTTTAGGGCCACTGCTGTTTGTCATTTTTATTAATCTCCTGGAAGGGGGCACAGAAGGATGGGTTAGTAAATTTGTGGATGACACTAACGTCAGTGGAGTTGTGGACAGTGCGAAAGGATATTGCAGGCTACAGAGGGACATAGTTAAGCTGCAGAGGTAGGCTGAGAGGTGGCAAATAGAGTTTACTGCAGAAAAATGTGAGGTGATTCACTTTGGAAGGAGTAACAGGAATTGAGAGTGCTGGGCTAATGGTAAGATTCTTGGTAGTGTGGATGAGCAGAGAGATCTCAATGCGCATAGATCCCTAAAAGTTGCCACCCAGGTTGACAGTGTTAAGGCGCCAAATGGTGTGTAACCCTTCATTGGTAGTGATTGTGTTTCGGAGCCATAAGGTCATGTTGCAGCTATACAAAACTGGTGTGGCCGTACTTGGAGTATTGCATACAGTTGTGGTTGCTGCATTATAGGAAGCATGTGGAAGCATTTAAAGAGTGCAGAAGAGATGTTCCCTGGTATGGAGGGAAGGTGTTATGAGGAAAGGCTGAGGGACTTAAAGCTGGTTTTGTTAGAGAGGAGGTCAAGAGGTGACTTAGAGGCATACAAGATGATCAGAGGATTTGGACGGGGGGACAGTGAGAGCCTTTTTCCTCGGATGGTGATGGCTAGCACAAGGGGACATAGCTTTAAATTGAGGGGTGATAGATATAGAACAGATGTCAGAGGTAGTTTCTTTACTCAGAATAGTAAGGGCATGGAATGCTCGGCCTGCAACAGCAGTGGACTCACCAACATCAAGGACATTTAAATGGTCATTGGATAAACATATGGGTGAAAATTGAATAGTGTAGGTTAGATGGGCTTTAGATTGGTTTCACAGGTATGCACAATACCGACAGCCAAAGGGCCTGAACTGCACTGTAAAGTTCTAACACTTGTATTTTTTAAATGGCAAATGTAAAGTGGATATTCCAGGAGTGATGCAGCTGGTCAAGCCACTCTGTTTCAAGCAAAACAATTTATTTACACACTGCAGTTGAAATATGAACAAAAGAGAACAACTATTTTGAAACCCAACTAACACAAAATCGCAACTTAATGAAGCTATTTCAATTCCCGCAATATCCCATAAACACATCCCTTGGCAAATGGTATATTCAAATGCAGGTTCTTACAGGCAGGAGAGATTTCAGAAAGTTCAGGCAAGACCTCTGTTGAAACATGGAACCTCTTTTCACTATAGAAACCCCTTTCATTGTACAACTGTTTTAAAGAAACCTAAAGGTTTCCTCTGATTGTTCACTTAGGTAGCATCTGTTGGCCATTTTGGCACAACTGACGTTACAACCCCTTTTGAAAGAAACCCAGGACAACATAACCTTGTTAAAAGTAGTCACACCAGTTTAATAACATCCTTCCAATAGCAGAATTGTATGTAGTACTCCAAATGTCTTTATCAATGTCTTGCACAGTTGTAATATGACTTCCCAACTCCTGTACTTAATGGTGTGACCGATGATTGCAAGCGTGCCAATGCCTCCTTCATCACCTTGTCTACCGGTGATGCCACTTTCAAGGAACTATGTACACATACCCCTAGATGCCTCTGTCTGACAACACTTCCCAGGGTCCTACCATTAACTGTACAAGTCCTGCCCTGGTTTTATCTTCCCAAAATGCAACACCTCACATTTATCTAAATTAACCTCTGCCATTCTATAACCCACTGGCCCAGTTGATCAATTTCCTGTTGTACACTTAAATATCCTTCTTCGCTGTCCACTATCTAACCCTACTAATCAATCTATCATGCTGAACCTTGTCAATGGCCCTGCTAAGGTCACATAGACAATGTTACCTTCTTGGGCACTTCTTCAAAACAATCAGGTTTGAGGGACATGATTTCCCACGCACAAAACCATGCTGACTACCCTTAATCAGTCCTTGCTTTTCCAAATGCATGTGGATACATTCTTCTTCTCTGGTTGCTCAGCTCAACTATCTGCATGTCACAGCTGAGTTCCCACACCCTCACCATTACCATACAGTGGGTTTCAAGCATTTGGCTGACTTGGTGCAAAGTGAGCTTGTTGCAAAAAAAATGGGCAGAAGCTAATTTCTGCTGGAAGTTTTCTCAATAAGATCAGAGGTAACTTGTGGAAAATGACAAGTGATGATTGCAATGTCAGAGTCATAGAGATGTACAGCACAGAAAAGATGTGATCTGTATGCACTTCAGTAAGGCGTTCGACAAGGTTCCCTATTGGAGACTGGTTAGCAAGGTTAGATCTCACGGAATACAGGGAGAACTAGCCATTTGGATACAGAACTGGCTCAAAGGTAGAAGACAGAGGGTGGTGGTTGAGGGTTGTTTTTCAGACTGGAGGCCTGTGACCTTAAACAACAGGCCATTTGAATTGAAATATTTTTTTTAAAAAAAGTGTTTGTTCTGCCTTTGAGTGTGAACGTTTAAATTGCATCAGTGTGTTAAGTGTGGGATTATTAAATGGCAAAAGAAATGCAGATTGTTACTGTAAATGTCTTTCAAATACTTAACTTTTTTCTAAAGTCTGCCTTTTAAGCATGCACACAAATACAGTCACATAATAATTACATTACCTGCTTCTCCAGTTGTGGTTGTGCTAAAAGTTCTGGAATGAAATCCAGGCATATGTGAATGGACGGAATTCCAGCCACAGTTAGAGGCAACAGTTCACTCGGGTAACCCTGTGTAAACATCACCTATAATTAATATTCTAATGATTAGCACTAATGACTATACCAATCTTTTTGTTAAATAAAAGTTGGAAAACGCAACAAGTCAGGTCCAATTCATGCAAAGAAAGAGGGGCCTAGATTTTCTGATGGCCACAGGCATTATTCCAGCATAGATGGGAGTTTCGCATGGGGACCTTTTTGAATCCCCATTACAGCAGAATCTGAAGGAATTGCCTAGGAAATTGAAAAACATGTTGTACAATTCCTCCATGAAATCCCTCTGCAAGTCTCCATTTAAAGCAGAGATTTGGGAGAGTTCTGATGAAATTAAGTAAGTACTTAACTCAGGAAAGACAGTCTGACTCACACTTAACTCACATCCTTGGGACCCAACAACCTTACTCCTCTCTGGAAGAGACCACCCACAGCCCTCGACAACCCCTACCATTCTCAAAACAAGATTTGGACATGATCTGCCTTGAGCCATTTCCAGGACTTACCCTAAACAACTAATGCTCATTTCAACCCCTACATCAAACTCAGCTGGTACCCTAACATCAAAAGTATCCAATATGCTGAAATTCTGGACCTTTACATTTCAGAATAGGAAGTGGTTGCCTTCCCCTAAAACTTCTGCACAATGACAGAATAGTCCGAAAGGAAATATGGTTCTGCATTTCTGAAGGTGTCTGATAAATTCAAATTGGCTCCTCATGTAAAAACAGGCAGAGTGGCTATCAGCAAGAGATTGCCATTCCTCAGAAAATCAGGCCCATAGTCAATATTTCAGTTCAATGAACTGATGAAAGGTAATGATCTGAAACATGAGGCTCCTCCATCCACAGATGCTGCCAGCTCTGTTTAATACTTTGAAGCATTCTGTGTTTTTATATCACCTTACCACTGCCTGCTCTGCTGGTGGGGGTGAACAGAAAATATGGATCACTTCTGTGTTCCCCTAGTGTTCAGACTAGCGTTCTTCATTTAAATTGTAATACCAAAAAGAGATTAAACCAGTCAACTATCTCACTGTTGTTATGAATTGTTTCAAGTACAAGTGCACACTTCGGAAATATGCTTTTTCCTGTGAAGCATATAGAGAAATACAAGAAATGCAACTTAACTATACAGTACTGACCTGAAAGTGAACAAGTTTAGCAATATTTGGATCTGCAATAAACATCTGATGCAGGAGACAGCAGATGAGACACTGCACTTCCCGGACATTGCTCAATAAAGTTGCCTGAGTATTCTCCAAAGGTTCAGTCAGATTGAGGGTTTGATCCTGCTGTTTCAGGACCTTTCCTGCACTATGTGATCGCTCCTCGTCAGTAAGCAAGCAGATTTCCAATAGAATTTGAACAGCTGCACTGTCCTGTAAAGGAGAGTTTGTTTATGTATGGCATCAGATTTACCTTTTCTGTTTTGAGTTGCCAAACTAATGCTATTACTGAAAGGCTGCATACAAACACACTTTTCTTTCAGTTTGACCTGATTTTGATTACTTGCAGTTTTTGCATATCAAATCCACACAGTTTTATGATTTTAAATGCATTGTCTCAAAGGGTAAAGATGAAGATTCAATAATAACTCATAAGGAATATTTCAAGTGGGAAACATTTGCAGGGCCATGAAGGGCTGGGACAGATGGAGAGGTGACGGTGGTGTAATGGTAATGTCACTGGACAAGTAATCCAAAACCTTAGTTAATGCTCTGATACATAGATTCAAACTCTAAAATAGCTAAAGGCATGGTTTGAATTCCCTAAGATGGGGAATTTCAAGACTAGGGGATTCTTGGAGTATGGAGAGACTGGAGTATTCCAGTAACGTGTGTATTTTTGATTTTGCTTTGTGCCTTGTAGGAGTATACCCAGATCTCTCTGAAGATCAACATTTGAAAGTTTCAATGTATGACTCTTTATTTTTACTACCAAGTGAATAATTTCACCTGTAGCCACATTATACTCCAGCTACCAACGTTGCCCATTCATTCAATTTCTTTATAACTCTGCAGCCTCCTTGTATTATCCCTTCACTTGAAATCTCACCTAGCTTTGTGCAATCAACATAGAAAAATTACTGTCTGTGCAAATTAATTCCAAATAGCTAAAGCTTCAGTACTATTCTGTACTGTACACTGCTAGAAAAAGCTTACCAACTTGAAAGATCCCAGTTTGTCCCTACACTGCTTTCAGTACCCTAATCAATCCTCTATACACACGAAAACTTTATTCTCCAACTACTTGAGAACCTTACTTGCATAATTTAACATTTTGTGTGCATCTTATTGAATGACTTATGGAAATCCAAAATATATAACATCTACCAGGTTCCCCATTACTCTAACCTCTTCATTACTCAGTTAAATCCTGAAAAAATGACTTTCGTAAAATCAGTGACGTAGAATAAACAGTTCAATTTCTTCTCTCTCCCTCAGTTCGACAATAGCAGTTTTACAATGTTAACTTCCAATCTGCTGGGACCAAAAACATTTAGCACCACTATTACTGCAGCTACTCCTTTTGGAATCATAGGATGTGGGCATGGGGATCTATCCACTTTTAGTCCCTTAACCGTCTCCAAAGATTTTCTTGTTGCCTTTGCTTTGACATTGTAACCTTTACCATGCTGCTCTAAATTCCATTCTCCTTCACCGAAAGATGAAGAATACAGTCAGTTACTTCATTACGCATACTGGTTTACACTCAAGATGCTGCAGCATACACCATGATGGTTTGGCCAAATGGCATCCTTCTGCACCATGATCATTCTGTGATCAGAATGTGTTTTACCTGGGCTGACAACAAAGCATTTTTTAGCTCCTCTCTTGTGACTTCTGGGGCTTCAGGTTGCCCAACTACCCCCATGGTGTTATTCTGATATGGTTTGCTGTCCTGATCCACATTCTCCTTCAAGTGAGCACTTAGGTACGCTTTTGAAGCTAGAAGGTATCCATTAAGCATGTGCAAGGTAATGTCCATTAACGGAGGGCACCTTGGAATAAGACACAAATATTAAAGACATTGAAACAACAGATTATCCTTAAAATAGTAGACATGGAACATCATAGATCCATTCAGAAAATGTGCATTTGGCTTTCATATTTCAATGGAAGTTGGGGTAACTAGGGCTCAGTATTAGTCCAATTGATCAAGATCTCTTTGTAATCTTAGATAATGAAAGTTATCGACTATACTACCAATTTTGGTGTGATCCAAAAAATGACTAACCATGCCTAAATTCTCATCTAAATCATTTATATAAACAACAAACAAAAGTGCACACAGCGGAGATTCTGGCACAACACCACCAGCTGCAAGCCTCCAGTTCAAAAAACAATCCTACAACACCATCACTCTTTGTCTCCTACCATCAAGCCAATTTTGTATTCAGTTGGCAAACTCTCCTTGAATCCCAAGTCATCTAATTTTACTAATTAGTCTACCATGTGGAACCTTTCAAAGGCTTTACTGAATTCCATGTAGACGATATATAGATCTGCCTCAAACTTTTTGGTTACGTCCTCAAAAAAACTCATCCCTTACACAAAGCCATGTTGACTAACCCTAATCGTACCTTGCCTCTCCAATTGCATGTAAATCCTAAGTCTCAGAATTCCCTCCAACAATGTACCCATCACTGATGTCAGACTCACCATCTAAAGTTCCCAGTCTTCTCCTTACAGCCATTCTTAAATAAAGGCACAACATTAGCCACCCTCCAGTACTCTAGCATCTCACCTGTGGCTCTAGGTGATACAAATATCTATTGTAGAGGCCCTGCAATTTCTATCCTAACTTCCTGCAACATCCTGGGATACATGTGATCAGGTTCCTGAGATTTATCCACCTTTGCGTTTCAAGATGTCCAGCATCTCCTTTTATGTAATGTGGACTGTTTTTAAGACATTAGTATTTATTTCCCAGAGTTCCCTAACCTCCATTTCTTTCTCCACAGTAAGAGCTAATGTTAAATATTCATTTAGTATCTCTCCCATCTCCTGTAGTTCCACACACAGTTGACTTCACTGACTTTTAAAGGGGCTTTATGCTCTCCCTATTTGCTCTTCACGTAAAGTAATTAATTAATGAGAGGATCTTGAAAAACTGAAAATTTACTAGAATGTTCATGAATAGGACAGGGCCCATTTGGTTGAGCAAGTCCATCACTATGAAACAACTTATCTACTGAGTCAAGCATCCTGTGGCTATTGGTGGCTCACCTGTACACTCTACGGTCACATCGCAATACAATCAGTGGATCAATCATCAAGTCATTCTGTGTGTATTTCTGCTGGCGAAGCAGTTTGGGTTTTGGCTGCAAGGCATTCACTGTCATCACCCACAGCCTTCAAAACAAAAACATGACATTGGCTATGTTTCATAGGTTATTGAAAGCCGACAAGGCGGTAATCAACCAAGATCCTTATAGAATGAAGCCATTTTTAATGTGCTCTTCTAATAATAAAGTGCTTTAAAATGAAAGTTTGGAAGTAATTAGAGTGATTAAGCAAGAACCATGATGCAGATCCTAAACATTCACTTCACATTCTGCATCTTAAGACGGATAGGTTGATTTAAAAATAACACTGCAGCAATGCTTACTAGTCAGTCAGTGTGAAACGGCCGAGGAAACCGGGAGAGTCCAAGTTGGATCCTTAATCACAGTTTTGTTAATTGATCTCACTTTAAGCTCTACAATTATTACCACCAACTTGTCTTCCCCCTCTAGTCCAAGAAACAAGGTCCTACTCTTGATTATTTTCTTGTGAATACCTTTGGCAAAAATGCATGGTTGAATGTCAAGATTAGATTTTGTAGTGATGCTTTTCATTATTGCATACCCTATCAATGTTCACCTTCAAAGGATTACATATTGCAGACTGCTCATTTAGAAGAAGCAGTTGTGTTACAATTGCAACACAATTGTTGTGTTTATGTCTTGGCACTTTTTATAAATTTGAAGTAGAACGAATGGGATACCATGAACTACACTCTGCTGACATCTGCCTGATAGCATGTCTTCTGGTTTCATTGTTGAAGATTTGATAATGGCAGCAGCTTGAGTTAATAGTGGAGACAGACACACCAATGAATCGGCAAGTGTTGAAAATATTAAATTGTAAATACCTTAAATGACCACTTAATTCCAAGATGGGGCATAGGTTTAGGGCGAGAGGGGAAAGATATAAAAGAGACCTAAGGGGCAACTTTTTCACGCAGAGGGTGGTACGTGTATGGAATGAGCTGCCACAGGATGTGGTGGAGGCTGGTACACTTACAACATTTAAGAGGCATTTGGATGGGTATATGAATAGGAAGGGTTTGGGGAGGAATATGGGCAGGCCCGTTGGCAGGTGGTACTAGATTGGGTTGGGATATCTGGTCGGCATGGACGGGTTGGACCGAAGGGTCTGTTTCCATGCTGTACATCTCTATGATTCTATGTACAAAAGGTAGGCTTTCAAGGATAATTAATTAGCATTTCTACCTAGATACAAGGTCCATGTAATTCATATTACCAAGGAGATGGATGTGGAAAAAACCATTGTGAAGATCATTGTAAAGCTATGAAATATAGGATCTGGGGTGACTTGACAGGGCTGGTTGTGGAGAGGAAGTTTCTTTTCATGGGAGAATGAAAACTAAGAGGTTGTTCATTTAAAGTGGAGATGACACATTCTTTTCTCAAAGTTGCATTTTTCTGGAACTCATCATGAAAGCAGAGTCTTTGAATATTTTTAAGGCAAAGGTGAATAGATTCTTGGTAAGAAAAAAGTGGTGAAAGGTTATCAGGCAGGGATGTGGATGAGGTTATAAATATAACAGCTCTGTTATAATTATTGAATGGTACAGCAGGATTATGGAGTTGATGACCTACTCTTTCCCCTTATTTGAAGATTAGTTTACAGGCTGATTATCTGTTCTATCACTGTTTTGAGTCTGCCTGGAATGAGAAGGAACACCTAAAGGCCAAAAAAGTCTTTGTTATTTGCAGTCAGGAATGCAGGTGAAAGCTTATGTTCAGATTCAGAACCAAAACACAATGCTCATGTGGAGTTAAAATAAGGCTGGAAGTGTTAGCAAGCTTGGGTGATAGGGTCAGTCCACAGGAAAAGAAAACCTCAAGTCGTAGATTGCAGGCTGAGAAAACAATAGGAATACACCTTCAATATCTTAAAATGGGAAATCTTTACGTTCCAATCATTGAGCTACCCAATGGAAGTTTACATTTCTTCCTGAAGAAATTTAGGGGCAGCAGAGTGGCTCAGCGGTTAGCACTGCTGCCTCACAGCATCAGGGACTCAGGTTCAATTCCTGCCTCGGACAACTGTGTATGGAATCTACACATTCTCCCAGTGTCTGCGTGGGTTTCCTCCAGATGCTCCGGTGAATTGGCCATGCTAAATTGCCCATAGTGTTAGGTGGCTTAGTCAGGGGTAAATATAGAGTGGGGGTCTGGGTGGGTTACTCTTCAGAGGGTCAGTGTGGACTTGTTGGGCTGAAGGGCCTATTTCCATACTGTAGGGAATCTAATCTAAAACTTTATTGGGGTCCATGGGAACCCTAAAGTGAACTGTAACCAGCACGAGTTGGTATCTTTAGAAAAGGAGAGGCTAATTGCAATTACTGGCTTGGATAACATATTTAAAACAAGTGATCTGAACATAAACAACAGGTATTTGTCTCAAGTTATATTAATGAAATCTCAGTTACAACGTCAAAGCTCAAGTCAGTCTTTGCTGATGAGAATTAGTCTTGGCAAAAGAATATTTGCTGAAGCTTGTCAGGACATTTACATGAAAAAAAACTGACAAGACTGATATTACTTATAGTGTGGACTCTTGACCACTCAACTGAGCAGAGTCCCTTCTGACTGAATATAATATAGGTGCATTTTCTAATTCATGACAGTGGGCGGTTATAAAATGGTAAACTTTCACCAAAACACAGTTTAGAAAGATGACAATAAGCTGCAGAAAGAGCTTTTATCGATCACCTTCTGTCAAGATTATTCAAGGCAATTATGCTTAACACAGAACATAAATTAAGTGAGTCATTAGGTAATAAAGACACTGCTACCTCCTTGGCATAACGGTGTTGAGAAGCATCCAAAGCTGGTTTACTGTCTGGAGAATTCGTCGGGGAACATCTGAATCAAGCAACCGATACAAACCCAACATCAATGCTTCTGCAAATGGGATCAGCTCACTGGCAGATAATAGCGTCAAGTCCTCCAAGGTCTGCATCAGTTGAGTGTAATTGGTAGAAGCCGACTGGAAAGCTGGAGATGACAGGATCAATGGAAATTGTACAGCAGATAAGTGAGTGATACAAAGAATGTCAAAATGCAGGTTAAACCCTCAAATATCAGGCAATTACCAAAAAAAAGTAATCAAGATGAAAACAATAATAGATTTGCTACAAGCAGCAAACTGATATAATAATATCTGTGCACAATACCAAAATACTCTAATTGTGAAATGGTCAACAAAATGTTGTTTTACTAGTGATTTTTAAATGATTTATAGATATTATCTGAACTCCTTTGAGGTACCTGTGGTTTGTACATGCAACTACAAGTCAGTTTTCATGCCAGTACCTTCCTGCAGCTTCTTGGGCGTATGGCGTTTGGCCCGGCTGGTTAGCAGCATTCTGGAGAGCAGTGCCTCTGTGCCAGTCACTTCCTCCTCACACATCCAGTCATCCACCATACACAGGTGAGGATAATTCGTTGCCAGCAAACGCAACAATGCAGAATGAAGGCCTGGCGGACAGGGAAAACCTCAAATCAGGTCAGAACATGCTTTGTTGCACACAGATATAAAATTCAAGAAAATCACAATCAACAGTTATTCTTCAGTTACATCAAATGACCACTTCTCCCACTACTCCTTATTAGGTCATACATTGTTTTAGATGGTTTCTCTGGAAGCCCTAAACAAACTCTTGATGAATAACCTGCTTTACGATGCTGTATTGTGCTGAGCTTAAACCAATCAGTGCAATTCCTCCTTCTAGGGTTTCAAACTTTTCACAACAATCTGCTCCAGATTGGAAACACCAAATGCAGATAAGTGTTCAATCTGTGAATTCCTAGTCGCTTGTTATTTAAATTCTGAACCTTGCATCGGTCACGATCTTTCTATCCTTGATCTCTGGTTGTGTAGTATGAAGCCCTACGTAAGCTCAAGGAATAGATCCCATTCGTTGGTTTCTACTTCCCAGACTTCCAGTCATGTTTAACAGTTTGAGGCCCCGAAAACCATCAACCCTCATTACATAATAGTGCTTTTCACCCTATCATAGACCTCTTTTGTACCTTTCCCCAGACGCTGTGCATATCACTTCCTTCAAACCTCTTACGTTGCTAACTCTTCCCAGTTCCAATGGAAAGTCCCAATTTTAAATTTTAACCCTTTTAACTTCACCGATGCCACCAGAGGAGAGTTAATGTTTCAGGCCGAGTGACCCTTCCAGCATTTCTGTTTTATCAAAATTTAATCCCATTCTCATCAAACATCCTGCACTGGCCCATGGCCAGCTAATGAGAGATAGAATTCCAGCTGTTTCTTACCCTCCATTCTCCTGGCTAAGAGTACCAAGTTCAATTTTAAGCATTCAAATGAGTTGTTTTGGTACAAACCTGAAGAACTACTGGGTAACTCTCATCATAATTCTTAGAAATAAATTCCAAAACAACTTCATTTTTACTGGATGTGTCTCCAAATACATGCAGCTAAATATAATAAAAGTACAAGGACTTTGTTAGAATATGTTTAGATCAGAACCTGTGGATTCCAACTGAGTCTGAACGAACAAGTGAAGCTTCTACATTTACCTCCGAGCTCCTGTTGAAGCCCCTGTGCCTGGCGAATTAAATACTTGATAGGAATCTGATCCATCAGTGCTGCAGAGTAAGACTTGGGTTTCTTCTGAACGGCCGCTATTAGAAATGTGGAAGAATGAAGAAAATAGTCAGCATATCCACCAATGAACCATTTCACCAAGAATAGTCTGAATAGTAATCCTAAAATATTAATGTTTAAAACAAAACAGACAAAAATTCCACACTTCAAGTGAAACCAAATCTTCATGGATCAAAAGAATCAGAGTTAATGTTTCAGGTTTAGGGACCCTTCCTCAGAACACTCAGATCTTTCTGAGGAAGGGTCACTCGGCCTGAAGTATTAACTCTCATTCTCTTCACAACGTTGCCACACCTCCTAAGCTCTTCCAGCAATCTCGGTCTTTGATTTACAGAATCCACAGTTCTTTCAGTTTTTCTTCCTTCAGGCAACTCAGTTTAAGAACTGTTGATAGATACCTATCCAACAAAGCAACAATAAACATTACAGCGCACTGCAGGACACCTAAAAGGGCTTTGCAGCTAAGGAAGAACTTTTGAAGTGCAGCCACGGTTGTAATGTGGGAAACGTGACAGACAATTAATTTGGGCACAAGAAGTTCCTCACACCAGAGCAAGTAATCAGTTTTTATTTGCAGTGTTGGCTGCGATTTAAATATTAGCCTAGTTGTCAGGAAAACATTCCACTCTTCAAAAAACACTGTGGGATCTTTTACATCCACTTCAGAGAAGAGTTAGACCTTTGCTTTAAAGCTGCATCTGAAAGATAGCAGTTGTGAACCTCAGTACTATACCGAAAGGTCAACTGGATTTCATGCTCACGTCTATGGGCAAGAATGTAAACCTACAGCCATGGGTGAAATGAATAATTTGTGTCCTCGTTCTGTCCAGGAAACATATTTAAACTGTCCTGTTTATGTTCTGCAGGCTAGTCTTCTGAAAAAGTGACAAATATTTTTAAAATAGATTGAGCTCGGCTACAGATTCAGGAATTATGAAAGTTCCTCAAAAGCTGACCGACAGTGGGTGCAATGAGGAGGGCGATGTGGAGGAATCTGACCATCTCAGAATACGTGCATGTGCACACACCTGCCTTTACCTTGAACTGTAGTTACAGGAAAACATCTCTGGGCTTACAAGAAATGTCAAAATGAAACAGAGGCAGAAATGTACACATACCTAATGGTTTCACATTGGCTAGCAGAGTCTCCTCATACGACAGTGTGTAATAGAGAACCAGAAGCTGGGCTGTGATGCTGTGCCTTTGTCGACATCGGTTGTTCTCTCCCTTTTCACAAATATAGGAAAATTATTAAAGTGGCTCCTATGAATTTATTGATTTTGTTTTTAAATGCTCTATGCCTTTGCAACTTTTCTCAGTCTCATCTTCAGTCACAACTTCAAAACAAACCGGCATTTAACCATAATTTTTAACAGTGATACAGTCAAATCATTTGTTACATCCAGGATTAAAACAGAAGGAATGTTCAGTGGAATGCAAAATCTTCATTGGGGTGGAATGTTTCTCATTTTGTTTTAGTCCCAGCAGCTCTACTAGAATACAAGCCAATAAATAGAAAATTAAACTAGTTCCAAAGTAGTCATCGCAATTTTATACCAACAAATCAATTTAACATACATCATACTGGATTGCACAATGAGAATCGAATTTAATGTTCCTATTCATTAAAAAGTGGGCATTTAACTTTGATTCCCAGTTGGGAGCTTGAAAATTTTTATAGCCGTATACTGGGGTATGGGTTCCAAGTTTAGGTCGACCATGCAATTTTTTAGGTGTCATGCTAAACCTAACTATCCTTATCTGTTATGTGCCATTTACACTCGTGCACTGCCGCAAGGATGTCATTCCCTGAATACCAATCGGGTACAAAGATGCTCACCCGATGCCCCTTCAGTTGCCCAAGCATAACTCAATGTCGACCGGATCAAATATATGACTTTCATGGTTTGTTTGGCTCAGATATAAAGGACTGGGATTTCTTTTGCTTAATGCACCAGTTCACAAGACAATATGGCCAAGGGCTAGAAGCAGAAAATGGTAACACTGCATAACTTCCTTCTTCAATTTGTGACATCACTTTCTCAGTAAAGACACTCATATACACTGCTGAAACAAGGCAAAATCGGAACACGTGATGTTTTTAAAGAGACATCTGGTCAGTGAATCTGAACTGTGGCAGGGTAGGAGTTCAGAAGGGTTAGTACATGAAAGATATAGCATTTATTTAATTTATACAGAATATACCACAACTTCTTCCTGAATACACAAAAAAAAATGATGTTCTCACCCAAGTGAGGCCATTGAACACATTGAGGACTTCCTGTTCGGTGATTGGTTGGTTTGTAGCTTCAGGATTAGCCTTGGATGCTGGCGTCAGAATGGAGTTGATGTAAACATCGATTAGAGGAATTAGCTGAGGGTGCAGAGGGGTTGTTGTTTCACACATTTGTCGGTAAATCCAATCCTAGAAGTGTGACCCACAAAATATTAAAAATGTAATCTCTATTCACACCAGATTTGAAAGGAAACAATTACAAAGACTTTCTGGGTATTAAAGATCAAGCTGCAGTCAACAGTGTCCAGCATTCTATATCTCTTTATTTGATACTATTTTTAACTTGCTTCATTATCCATTTCATAAAGTTTCTTTCTCAATAGATTGTCAGCAGTTATTTAGTATAGATATTCCACATTCATATCTCCCATGACCAACATCACAGTAAAGGATAAGGAAGAGAAAGTGACTTCATATTATGCAGTAATCCTTTTCTGTAGGCAGACTATTCTCTCTGCTTTATGGTAGAAAGTGACATAGATCATTCATTTACATGAGCTTTTCTGCATTTTTCAAATTGTTGCGAAGAGGACATTATATGTTAAATTTAGTGTTGCTCTCAACAATTTAACCTCGCTCTCTCTCTCAGCATGAGGTATATAAAGGATTTCACAGTGCTTCAATCCCTCAGTCAGGATGGCACTCAACTTTCGAGTACTTACACTTGTGCTGTTAAATAGATATTGCTTGGTGTTGAGGGAAAAAAAAAAGAGAGCTTGATATCAAGATTATTTACTAACTTTCTCGGTTGTCACTAAAAGGTGCAAAATTTTGATTTATTTACAGTGGTAATTAGGACCAGCAGCTAGAATACCAAAATGTATGTAATGATGCTGGGTGACTTGATTAAGAAATAGGAGACACACAAACAATGCAAAGGATAACCGAATTAAATGGGAAAGGCCATTGCCATATTGTTGATGGCCCCAAACATTATCAATTCACACCACCATCTTGCCCGCATGAGCCATTTATGCAGAATACACACTGCGGAAGGAGAATACAAAGTCTCTGCATTGCAATTACTGTGCAGAAACACAACTATCAGCTTGTCAGAGGCTGTAACTGACAATGAAAACATATATAAACTCTTCCCCACTGAGGTTCAAATGAGTGGAGACTGACTGTCCAGTGTTGGCTGCATGCATAGAAGATACCACTTGACTATTGCAAATTGACCCTGAATGTTGAACTGTGAAAACAGCATTTCTCATAGCCTTCACTACGGTGAAACTTCATCACCAACATAAAATGGAAATGTTAACCAGCTAATTTTAAACAATATTTTGATGTAAGAACTTCACCAGTTTAAATTATATATTTAAAATGTATTTTTTCTAATTCTAGTCTTGTACAGAACATCGTGGAATAAAGAAACAGCCTGATTAGGCAAACCAGTTCATGTTCCACAGAAGCTTATTTTGCAAAGCATGCACACTTGCTGTCCACAAAGGTTTGTTTCCTGTTATCACTTAAGTTACATTTGGATGTCAAAGCTTACAATTAAAATTTGCTACGTAACAAAATTTTCATGTATTACAAAATACTTGCTGACTCTGGCCACTGGAGTGTCTGAAATCTCCTTCCCTCCTCCATCAATATCTCAAATAATAATAAAAAGAATCTTACATTAATAAACTAACTGCATAGAATGTCATAGGCAAAATACAAGTCCATATTATATAAAGAAATGATATTTCTGAAAATAAGAAATGCTGTAAAAGGCATGTCACTACCTTGATGGAAACTTTGTGCTTAGTGAAAGCACGACTTCTTAACAACTGGTAAATACAGTGTATAGGCAAGAACCCAGTTATGGTAGCACTCAGGTTGCTGGTTACAGGTACACGTACAGCATGAGCAGTTACTACCTGGAATGAGAAAGAATGACAAGAATGTGATTAACTTTGAATGTTAAAATTTGAACTCATTTGTTAAAATGTACAGTATCAAAATTTATCCTACATCTTGCATTGCACAATGGTACCAAGGAGATTTCTATTTGTCATCCTTCTTTCCCTCTGACCTTAGGCGCCCAGAAAGTGCTGAGGTACTGGCCAGACAAGAATTAGCAGGGTAAAGCATTACTATGCAAGATCCAATAACAGATTATGAACAGGCTCCAGCAGTTCTGGAAATGTACTCTCTTAACAGCTGGATATTCCACAAAATAATTAGAACACCATGAGACCTATGGCCCACTAGATGTGCTCCATCACTCAATGGCTGATCTGATTAACTCCACTTCCATGCCTTATCCTCACAATCCTGGTTTCTCTTACTGATGAAAAAAAAAAATCAGTCTGTTTATCTCAACATTGCAAAAAATGAAATGACTGAGCATCGATAGCTCCTTGTAGTAAAGAATTCCACAGGTAGAATATCCTTGGAGAAGAAATTCCTCATCTGTCATAAATGGATGACCCCTTACTCTCAGATTACATCCTCTGGTCCTAGGTCCTCCCACAAGCACAAACAACCTCTCCACATCTATCCTGTCAAGTCCTGTAAGAATTTTATTGGTATCAAATCTCCCTTCATTCTTCTGAACTCCAATGACTACAAGCTTAACCTTGCCTCTCAGGAAAACTCCTCCATACCTGGAATCAACCTAGTGAACATTGTCTGGACTGCTGCCAGTGCCTGTATATCTTTTAGATAAGGGAACCAAAACTATTCATAAAATTCCAGGTGTGGTCAGACTACTACCTTGTATAGGAGAAAGTGAGGTCTGCAGATGCTGGAGATCAGAGCTGGAAATGTGTTGCTGGAAAAGCGCAGGTCAGGCAGCATCCAGGGAACAGGAGAATCGACGTTTCGGGCATAAGCCCTTCTTCAGGAATGGGGTTTGTAGAGGGAGGAAGAGAGCTTCTTCAAGGAAGGCATCCTTGTAAGAGGATTCGCAGTAGGTTGAAATCTTTGAGGAGAAAGTGAGGTCTGCAGATGCTGGAGGTCAGAGCTGGAAATGTGTTGCTGGAAAAGCGCAGCAGGTCAGGCAGCATCCAGGGAACAGGAGAATCGACGTTTCGGGCATAAGCCCTTCTTCAGGAATGGGGTATCGACGTTTCGGGCATAAGCCTTTCTTCCCCATTCCTGAAGAAGGGCTTATGCCCGAAACGTCGATTCTCCTGTTCCCTGGATGCTGCCTGACCTGCTTTTCCAGCAACACATTTCCAGCTACTACCTTGTATAGATTAGCAATACTTCCCTATTACACTTCATTCCTTTTGAAATAAAGAACAACATTGCATTTGTCTTACCAATTATCGACTAACTTGGATACTAGCCTTTTGTAATTCATGCACAAGGACTCCCTAATCCTCCTCTGTTGCAGCTTTCCATAAACTTTTCCTATTTTCCGCTCTTCTATTCTTTCCACCAAAGTGCAAAACCTCACATTTCTCCACATTATATTCCACTTGCCAAATTTTTGCTCACTCACTTGCCTTTATCCTTCTGTGGACCTCACAACTTGCCTTCCACCTAATTTTGTTAGCAATAGTACATTCAGTGCTATCGTGAATCTCATGAACATATATTGTAAATAATGGTGGCTCCATTGATACTTGTGGCATTTCACTAGTTACAGGTTTCCATCCTGAAAATGACTAACAGAATAGAGTTGGGATAATGTAATGAGCTAATCCTTATCTTATGCTAAATATACTATCCCTAACATTATGGGCTAAATGCTATTCAGTAGGATGGGGTTACAGAGGCAGAATGAAAGGCATTTTTGCATTTTCACACAGACTGTAAATACATAACTAAACAAAAAAGGTGATAGCAAAAATCTTTAACAAGACAATATAGAAAGCAAGAACTTGTATTTCTCAGCACTGGTGTAGGAGGAAGCATTTTTGGTTTCCCAGTTGATTAAAATATCCTACCTAGTTGGTGTTTGGGCACTGGGAACTAGGTGGCATTTGCACTTTCTTACATAAGACTTAATGTTTTTAAAAAAGTAAATGTTTCTATTGAATTTGTCTGTGTTTCACACTGTGCCTCCCACACAAGCAAAGGTAAAGCCATTTATATTCGTAGACAGTTCATACTTGTTTGTGTCCAATTACAACTTTATAAGATTTTCCTTCTAGTCTACACCTACTACTTCTCACTCATGCTGTGAAAACATTCCAACACAATCCGGTTGTGGTGGTGGTGGTAGTGGTTTACAGGAAAGCTGAGACCAACAGCACAGTGAGTCACCAATCAACTAATCATATACAGGTTTCATGTGAGATTCACTGGATAACACAGGTGTGAGAATTCAGTTCACTGCTTCCCCTTGCAAGCTTAATATTGTGACCACAATGTTGCCCCATTACCAATCAGTTAACTCAATATCAGGATTGAAACCGGCACCAATTGGATCCGCATGGCTTAGGTGACTGAGAAAAGTAGAGATTTCTTATCAGTGTATCATCGTCATATATAATAACTATATTGGAACGCAAAGGCAATGCTCTAGGTTGGAAGATATTAAGCTGAAGTCCTATTAACTCTATTTTTTAAGATTACGATATCCCACAGCAATTTCAAATCATTCCTGGAAAATGGTGCTCCCTCAAATCAACATTGCCAAAAACAGATCAACTAGTTATTCTGGATTAGTGGTGCTGGAAGAGCACAGCAGTTCAGGCAGCATCCAAGGAGCAGTGAAATCGACGTTTCGGGCAAAAGCCCTTCATCAGGAGGGCTTTTGCCCGAAACGTCGATTTCACTGCTCCTTGGATGCTGCCTGAACTGCTGTGCTCTTCCAGCACCACTAATCCAGAATCTGGTTTCCAGCATCTGCAGTCATTGTTTTTAACTAGTTATTCAGCTCATTGCTGTATCAGAGTGGGGAGGGCATTTTTACACATAGTTCAATGACATAGGTCCTCAAACTTACACATTTTGATGTTTCAGTGAGAGGTTATAACGCCTGTGCAAGTTCAATTTCTTTTTCCTACATTTGCTGAGAAACAAGGCAAAGTGAAGAGAGTATAGGTGAAATTCTCAAGTATAATGATTTATAATTCGAATAGAAAAGAATTGAAAACTTTACCAAAATCATCCTTGTGTATGAATGCAAAGATAAAAAATATGTGCAAGCTGTGGGTTTACCTGCTCTGTAAATATTTCCTGTGTGAAGATGGTTTTCATTCTGTTCAGTGAACTTGGTTTAATGGCAATCTAAGACAGACATTATAAAAAGGTGCTTATTGTTAGTTTTAATGCAGAAAACAAGACCAAAAACAGCAGCACCATTGCAAAACGGCCCCAACAAGCAAAGTTCCATCTACAAATGTATTATCTATGAATCATTTTCTGATTTCATATTGCTGATATGTCCAAAGCAACCGCTGGTGAAGGGAGGTTCCCTTCATGGACAATGCAGACAATTTATTTTTCAGAGAAACCTTCACATATGTCAGTTACTATCGGACATTGTTATTCCAATGCTATTCAGGCTGACGTCATATCCTTCACAAATGTGAGCTAATCTAAAACCCATATCCTCATACCGAATTCAACATCTGTAACTTATTAGGGTGTAATAAGTTCGAACAGGAAATGACATCATCACAAACCCAAGGAACCCCATCCAGGAGAAAGCTATAAATAGAAAGCAGGAAGTCGCCACTGATGATGTTACCTAGCCAGGTAATGAAATGTCTGGATATCAAACCTACAGCTCAGTGAGCAAACCTACACGCTAAACCTCAACCTGAGCTACAAACCTTGCATCTGTAACTTTGTTGAACTACACTGGCTCCTGATCCCACTATATTAAGTTCAAATTGATGATCCTTCTGTTTAAGTCCCATTGGGGCTATATACCTTACCAAACTGATCAACCTTTCTAGCCCTGCTGCCCTTTCTACTTGTATCTAACTCTCCATTATTTTGACGTGCCCTCTCCTTGTGCCCCACAGTTAGCAGCATGTCTTAGCTATCTGTGTCTCAAATTCAAAAACTTCTCCAATTTACTATTCTCTTCCAAAAACCTTTAACACCCACCTCTAGCTAATGTTTTGGTGACTCTCATTTGCTACCCTTTTCTTTATCTTCACTTTTGTATGCTGAAGATGCAATTTGAATAATATTTTATTTTATTGCAACATTCTTCTTCAAATCACATTGCGTATCTATTACATTTTTTGCTATTGCACCATCCTTCAGTCTGAAGGGAGACAATTTCCCTGCTTCTGGGAAGCTACAATCAGCTTCAGACAAGGAGGAATTAGAACTCAGATGGCTCAACTCATGCTTCCATTGATCTCTCTTTCAGGGTAGGAGAGGAAAATGCACCCACACTCTCATTCCACGCTCATTTTTATTCCCAGTGGAACAGGCAAAATTAAAAACTAGCTAAAAGGAAAATCTTGAAAACGCTGATGTTTACCACTTGAGGATAGCACATCAACATCCTACCATCATGTAATTCCTGTTCCCTCCCTGCAAAATACAGTTTCTATTTTATATTAAAAAGTCACAAATGTTTTCCAATTATTTTGTACTTTATTAGTAACACATAGAGTTTAAATATTAGTCATGAACAACTGGAAATTATTACACCTAACAGCCATAGCACCACCAAAAACTTTCAATATTTGCACCAATGTTACAGCACAACCTTTGGCCCTCGTTCAGATGTTACATATACCCTGACAAAGGGAAAAGCTTTCAACTGCAACATGGGTTGGTCACTTACAAGTGAAGGACAGTTATGGGTGAACAGAATGAAAAGTTAATGTATTGATACAAGTAGCTGCTTGAAAAAAAAAGTTTTAAAAGATTTCAGCTAAAGGATAACTGATTTTATTTTCTCAACTCCCATAAATTACTACAGGAAAAAGGATAAAGGCACACTTACCTTCATACCCAAAGTGGAACAGACCAAGTCGATGATGGCACTGAGCTGATTACTATGAAAGTACATTGCAACCAATAGCAGCATCTCACCAAATGAAGCAGAGACCCCTGTGGTACTTGAAATTACACAAAAAAACAAAGTTACGTCACTCCAGCCAATTGTAGTGGATAGGCCGTAATTCTTTCATTGTGAAATTTGAGATCTGGACAATACGGTGAAACACATGACCCTATTTTCTAAGCCAGCTCAGGCCGTTGGAAAGAGAATCATTTCGCTGACACCATTTCCTTACTCTCATACTTACTTGACACATCTGGCACAACACAACAACTGCAACGCTGCTCTCTGGCTCTGCAAAAATTGCTCAATTTGGTCATTTGGAAGTGTGCAGGGTATAGTTTAGAATCACACTTCAACTGCTCCTGATCAAGTTCACATTAATTTAAAATTCTAAGCACAGTTCATTTTACCGGTTAAAGGCTGAAAGCACGTACCCAACAGTGAATCTCACCTCTCAAAATATGCCTCCTCCCTGATCATCCAGCTTAACCACATTACAGTCATTTGCTCCTGTTCAGGGGTACTGAAAAAAAAAGTTATTTGTAATGTGAAATTCTGAACACAGAAGTCAAACCTGCATCATTAGCAATGTTTGGGACCTCCTCCTCCTCGTCTCCCCCACCACTTTGACAATGGTTATCAATGATCATATATAATTGATAAATTAACAAGAAACTTTAATTCAGATAGGACTCAGTCTGTAGAAAGGTCTAAAAATGCTTCCAACACTGGATTACTTTTCTTAAAGAGTTGTTGTTGTTTGCTTTGATGATCAACTCATGACTTTGTTCATTGGCAGTGCAGGTCAAAAAGGGGTTTTGCCCAGGACAATCTTTCTTGCACTGTGTACAGCTTGACAGCTCCTTCTAACCCACTGTCTAGAAGGAGGTTAGTAGGTACATTGAACATGGAACATTACAGCACAGAAAAGGCCCTCGGTCCTCAATGGTGCGCCGACTTATTGAACCAATCTAAAGCCCATCTAACCTACACTATTTCATTTTCATCCCTGTGTCTGTCCAATGAGCATTTAAGTGCTTTTAAAGTTGGCAAGTCTATGACTGTTGCAGGCAGGGCATTCCATGCCACTACTACTCTAAGTAAAGAAACTACCTCTGACATCTGTCCTAAGTCTATCACCCCTCAATTTAAAGCTATGTTTCCCCCCACCCCCCCTCCGCCATGCTAATCATCACCATCTGAGGAAAAAGGCTCTCACTGTTCAACCCATCTAACCCTCTGATTATCTTACATTCTCAACTAAGTTGCCTCTCAACCTTCTTCTATTGAAAATAGCTTTAAGTCCCTTAGCCTTTCCTCATAAGACTTTCCCTCCATACCAGGAAACATCCTGGTAAACCTCCTCTGAACCTTTTCCAAAGCTTCCACATCCTTCCTATAATGTGCTGACCAGAACTGTATGCAATACTCCAAGTGCGGCCGTATCAGAGTTTTGTACTGCTGCAGTAGGACTTTGGTAGAGTGATTGCGTTTCGGAGCCACAATAAAAGCTAACACACCGTATGCCTTCTTACCAATCCTATCAACCTGGGTGGCTCAGTGGTTAGCACTGTTGCCTCACAGTGCCAAGGTACTGGGTTTGATTCCCACCTTGGGCAACTGTCTGTGTGGAGTTTGCACATTCTCCCAGTGTCTGCGTGGGTTTCCTCTGGGTACTCTGGTTTTCTCCCACAATCCAAAGATGTGCAGGTCAGGTGAATTGGCCATGCTAAACTGCCCATAGTGTTGGGTGCATTAGTCAGGGGTAAATATAGGGTAGGGGACTGGGTCTGGGTGTGTTGCTCTTCAGAGGGTCAATGTGGACTTGTTGGGCCGAAGGGCCTGTTTCCATACTGTAGATAATCTAATCTAATCTCTTCAGAGGGTTGGTGTGGACCTGTTGGGCCGAAGGGCCTGTTTCCATACTGTAGGTAGTCTAATCTATGTACATGGACTCAGCTCTCTCTGCTCATCTACACTACCAATAATCTTAGCATTAGCTTAGTACTCTTTGTTACAGGGATTTAAACACACAATATTAGTTGGTAAATTAAAACTGAAGAAATGTTGCAGATTCACATAAAAGCAATTTTCAGCCAATAATCATTCAAATAGAATACAATCAGGGTCTCTCAGCATAGCTGAGCAGCTACTGTGGAAAAGAAATCTTGACCTTGGCCATAAGAACTGCAGAATTATGTGCTCATTTGGTCAGTCTTGAAAAAGGCACCAGTCAGCTATTTTGTACAGGTACTTGTAGACACGTAAACTTAGCTGTACATTTTTTCAAAGAGGCAGAGATTCTTTGGGTCAGTCATACCGATAACTGTCTCACTCTGCATGAAGGACATGATTGGTTAACCTGACCCAAGATACCAGTCAATGATACTCCAATCCAGCCACTTTGAAACCTGGGCATAACACTCTCTCAGGTTTGTAATCCTTCCTGTGGAGGACTTATGCCCGGAACATTGATTCTCTTGCTCCTCGGATGCTGCCTGACCTGCTGTGCTTTTTCCGGCGCCACACTTTTCGACTCACGAGTTCATGGAGGCAGATTTAATCAAGACATCTGAAATGTTATCTAGAAAGGAAGAGCATGCCGGGTTCTGGGAAAATATGGTGGAACTGTGTTATGTCTGCATCGGCTCTTGCAGTGAGCAGTTCACATATATATGGCATATGATTTCAAAAGTATGCATATCATCTGTAAATCAGGTAGAACATATTTGTGTTAACTGTTAATTGTTACAGAAATCAAATAAGTTGTAATGGAGACCACATATCAAAGTGATCCCAGGACTGTAACTGAATCAAAAGGTTGAAATTGGACTGTAAACCCAAGGATAAATATGTAGTTTAGACCATCCTTTGTAACTAAGGATTAGACAAGAGTTATAAAATATTGTTCCCTCATTTTACCGGCTGTGTCTACAATGTTGATTTCCAATTATTCGGTGCTGTCAACAACTGCTAAGTGTGAATGCAGATTATCAAGGCGTGTTGTGTCCTTGTTGCTTGATGACAAGGTTTATTGAAAGATAAATCTGTAGCTAATTACCAGAAAATTCTGTTCAGCAAATATATTTACAACCAAATGTCAAATCCATTGCTGTGTTACAACTGATGGACTTGCTTTTTGTTTTCCTTCAACTGTCAATTTCCTTCCCTTATCTTTTGCAGGCATGGATTCTTATATAATTTACTCCAAGATGGTCTTTTCATTTATGATTGCTCATTTACAGCGAAGTCTGATCTTATTCAAACAAGATTTTCCACACCTGTGGAAGGATGTCACTAAGTAATGCATTATGACAAGGACCTTGACTGAGTTTATCATTACCTCCACCACCAACACTCCATTCCTCCTTTAGAGACTTACCTGACTAAACTGGGGAATGCCAGCAGCATGCAGAAGGACAAAGACACAAAGCGGACACCAGCTGGAGTTGCCGGTGGGCGGCTTGTCATCAGCTGTAAAAGCTGCTCAGCTTCTTCATCGGTTGGCCTAGTTGACAATATCACACAAGGCATTACAATTCTATACTGCAGAAAACACAAAGTGCTGCTGACGACACATGAAGTAGAATTGGACTTCCGATAGAAATGGTCATTTGGGTCTGTTAGCTAAATGCCTTCTCTTTGGTCCATGTGATTACACAACTAATTACCCCATCACTAACCCAAGCAGGCATCAGCTAACACAGTATAGTCTAGAGTTTGGGGCTGGAACATGCTGCCCTGTCTGGCTTGTTAGATCCTTTACGTGTACAGTCTCACCAATGACATATCCTAACTTCAAAGTAACAGACCCACAACACAGAAGTCTTAAAAATTCATACGTACAAGGCGGCTATGATCTCTCCCAACAAACACCACATGATTAACTGTCAAAACTGAGTTGCAATGGTTGGTTACAGAAATTTTTGTTTCTAATTAACAGCATTTTTAAAAAAACTTCTGAAGCTATTAACTGTTGCGGTGAAATGTGAATTCACATTTTTAACCTGCATACTGGTTTCCTTTTCTAGAAATGCTATGTCACCAGCCTACACATGGTATCCCTAAAACAACACCTGCTCAAAAACCTTTCATATACTATCGCAGTTCATACTTGAGTCCAGCGATTCCCATCAGTGCACAGTAGAGCCGCAACATTGCGCTAGCTTTCACCACGTTTTCCTCCTTCAGTGCTGAGTATACCGAAATATTAGGTTCCATGTCAGTGTCTGCAGTATCCTCACCAATGCGACCACTGCTGACCGTCGGGAGAATTGCCATTAGTTCCAGCAGCAGCTGCCGTCTCATCTGCCATAGCACCGAGCTACTGCGTTCCTTCTTATGCTGTGTAACAGAAAAACAACTTGAGAATTACACTCTGATCTCAAATTTTTTACTGGATTGGAGAATACATCATCAGAAATTTATTAAGTATTTGAAGATTATCTCTACAACCTAAGAACACATGAAATAGAAGTAGGCCATTCTGCTGCTCAAGCTTGCACCAGTCAATAAGGTGAGAGCCAAACTTCTACCTCAGCTACACCTTCCAACACTACCTAGGAATGGTAGCATATGGTGTTATTAGATTAGTAAGCCAGAGACCTGGAGAAATGAGTTCAAATCTGATTATGACAACTAAAGAAAATTTAATTTGATTAATTACAAAATCTGGTATTAATACAAAATTATAAAACTACCAAGTTAATGAAAAAACCCATTTGATTCATTTATAGTTTTCCTTTGGGGAAAGTAATCTGCCATTCTGACCTTCATCCTTAAACACTTCCACCAATTCCGATTAGACCCCACCACCAAGAACATCTTCCCCTCCCCACCCCTCTCTGCCTTCCGCAAGGACCGTTCCCTTTGCCAATCCTTGGTTCGTGCCACTCTTCCTACCAACCCCCCCAAAACCCCCAGGTACCTTCCTCTGCAACTGTAAAAGATGCAAACTCTGCTGGCACACCACCTCCCTCACCTCCACCCAGGGCCCCAAACAGACTTCCAGGTGAGACACGGGTTCACCTGCCTCTCCTCCAATCTGGTTTACTGTGTCTGATGCTCCTGATATGGTCTTCTCTACATTGGTGAGACCAAACAAACTGAGGACACAAAAGGGATCTTGATCAGATGGGCAAATAGACCAAGGATAGGCAGATGAAGTTTAACTTAGACAAATGAGAGATGTTGCATTTTGGCAAACCGGGATGGGACTTACACACTTAAATGGTGAGGTCCTGGGGAGAGTTGCCAAACAAAGAGACCTTGGGTGCAGGTTCACAGTTCCTTGAAGGTCGAGTTGCAGGTCGACAGGGTGGTGAAGGCGGTATTTGGTACACTTTGAGTGCATTGAGTACAGGAGTTGGGAGGTTATGTCACAGCTGTACAGGATATTGATTAGGCCACTTTTGGAATTCTGTGTTCAGTTCTAATCTCCCTGCTATAGCAAAGACATTGCAAAACTTGAAAGGGCTCAAAATGGATTTACAAGGATGCTTGGAATGTTTGAGCTAGAGAGAGGGGCTGAATAGGCTGGGGCTATTTTCCCTGAAGCATTAGGGGCTAAGGGATGACCTTACAGAATTTTATAAAATCATAACGGACAAGGGTAGGGGAATCCAAATCTAAAGGGCACAGGTTCAAGGTGAGAGGGGAAAGTTTTAAAAGGGACGTAGGGGGCATTTTTTTCATGCAGAGGGTTGTGTGTGTATGGAATGAGCTGCCAGAGGTGGTGGTGGAGGCTGGTACAATTGCAGCATTTAAAAAGGTATCTGGATGGGTGGAGGAATAGGAAGGGTTGAGAGGGATATGGGCCAAATGGGACTAGATTAATATCTGGTCAGCATGGACAAGTTGGACCAAAGGGTCTGTTTCCATGCTGTACATCTCTATGACGATGACTGTATTTCGCCGAGCATCTCAGGCAGGCCCACAGGGGTTGACTTGACCTCCCAGGCACTGCCCATTTTAATTCCCCTTCCCACTCCTTTTCCGACATGACTACCCCTGGCCTTCTCCATTGCCACTGCAAATTAGAGGAACACCACCTCATCTTCTGCCTGGGCAGCTGACAGCCGAGACGACTCAAATAACCTCCTTTCCCATTCCCCGATTTGATTTCCAGCCCCTCCCCCTCCCTTCCATTCCTCTGATCGACCTTTCCTTAGGTCCCAACTAGATTCATTCCTGTCGTTGACCAACCAGGTTGGACTCTCTCCCTGTGTTCACCTATCCCTACCTCACCACCCCGCACCCCCCTCCTTTATCTGCAGCTCCCCTTACACTCTCACCCAGTCCTGAAGAGGGGTTGCATCTGAAACATTGACTTCTCCACCTCCTGATGCTGTCTGGCTTGTTTGTTTTTCCAGCCTCCTGCTTGTCTACCTTGGATTCAAGCATCGGAACTTTTTTTGTCTCATTCTGACCCAGTCTGGCCTACTTGACCTAAAATGCATCTGTACACCACAGCATACATATTGCAGTGTTTTGTTGCGATGTGTGGCATTAATAATATATTAAATGAGATAGTTTCAGAACAGATAGATTAAAAATAGGACATTCCCAAGGCACTGTGAGCCATCAATACCACCAGGTTTTATTCAACTATAACCTGTAACCTCATGTTTCTGCATATCTTACCACTCAATTATTACCATCAAGCTAAAGGACAACCCTGGTTTCATGTAGGGCATAGGAGAGCTTACCTAAAGATTTCAACCAGGCAAATCTACAGCAAAGGATGACATGAATTTCAACATCAGAAATAGCAATTCCATAACCAATGGCGAGGTGAGTGTGACTGGCCTCGACAGCAGGCAGTATTTGTCCTAATATAACATCAAGAAACACTTGCAAAATTGTAATCAATGGAATCAGGGTAAAAACTTCTCATAGCTAGAACAACCATCCCAAGTAAGATGGTTATGGTTGTTGGAGGTAAGTCAACTCAGCCAGAGGACATCGCTGTTGGAGTTCCTCAAAGTAATGTCCAATGTCAAAACATCTTCAGCTGCTCCTTCAACAAACTTCCCTTCAGCTCAAGATCAGATGTGGAGATGTCTGTTGATGATTGCAAGGAGTTCAATGCTATTTGCAATCCCTCTGATACTGAAACAGTCTGTATCAACATTCACTAAGTTCTGTATAACATTCAGATTTCAGTTGATAAATGGTTAGTAATATTTACACCAGACCAGTGCCAGACAATGACCACCTTCAAGGAAAAATCTAATTAGTTACTCATGATATTCAATGGCACTGCCATAAATATTCTGGGGTTTCCACTGATCAGGGCCAGGGTTTAGATCAGAGTGGTGCTGGAAAAGCACAGCAGGTCAGGCAGCATCCTAGGAGTAGGAAAATCGACGTTTCGGGCAGGGCCAGTCATACAAACACAGGACAGGGGCTGGGCATTCTGCAAGTAAATTAGCTCCTGACTCCTCAGAGTTGGCCACTATCTGCAAGGAATACATCAGAAGTGGGGGTGGAATACCTTTGCCTGGATGAGTGCAGATCCAACAACAGTGAAACTTGAATCCGTGCATGACAAGAAGCCACTTGATAGATACCCCATTTATTTTGTAGACCACTGATGCATAGAAGTAGTAATGTACCATCTATAAGATCATCTTCCAAACCCTGACCTTCACCACTTAGAAGAACAAAGGCAATGGCAGCTCAGGTGCACTTTCAGCTGCTGGTTCCCCTCCAAGCTACATATCACCTTGACATGGAAGTATAATTGCTGTTCCCTTATCATTGCTACATCAAAATTCTGGCAGTCCCTCCCTAACAACACAATGGCTGCAGGCCTCAAAGATGGGCTCATTACCACCTTTTCAAGGACAATAAATGTTGGCCTTACAAGAAAGTTGTGCACCCCATGAATGAATATAAATAGAAAACCCATATCACTTAATTCCCTAAAATGAAATTCCTCACTTGAGGTTATCAAACATTTCTGGACCGGAATGAGAAAGAAGAGTGACCAAGTAAGTAGTTAAGTAGTACTTGAATAAACAGTAGCTGGAGGCAGATTTGCTGTCAAATGAAGGGAAGAAGTGGAATTACACTATGTACAGTGCAGAGTATGCTAGCTGTCTCACCTAGGAGGTTAGCACTGATGGAAGAATATGGAGTGTGGTAAGAAGATTGCTAAGAAGCAAAAAGATTGCCAAGTAGATCCAATGTTAGAAAGGCTCGTGGTGGGCACCTGCAGTCATTCAGCATGGAAACAAACCCTTCAGCTTCAACTCGTCCACACTGACTATGCTCCCAAGCTAAACTAGTCCCGTTTGGCCCATATCCCTCCATACCTTTCCTTTCAAGTGCTTATCCAAATATCTTTTAAATGTTGTAATTGTACCTGCATCCACCACTTCTGGCATTTCATTCCACACACTAACCACACTCTATAAACAAGTTGCCTCATGTCCTTTTTAAAACTTTCTCCTCTCATCTGAAAAATATGTTCACTCGCTGAGAACTCTCCCATCTTAGAGAAAAGACTTTTGCTTTTTTAAACCTCGTCTCTGCCCCCATGATTTTATAAACTTTATAAAGGTCACCCCTCAACCTCCTATGCTCCAGTGAAAAGAAGTCCCAGCCTATTTTTAAAACTCAAACCCTTCAATCCCAGCAATGTCCTTTTAAATCTTTTGAATATTTAGTTCAATCTTATTTTGTGAGATAGGAGGTTTTAAAACTAGTTTTAGTAAGATTAATTAAAAAAAGATTAAAGAAAAATTTACGATGTACTTTAATGTGTCACAATTTAATTGGGGTGGGGGTCAGCGATTACTACCAGTTCCACCAATGACAGTGCTTGAGAATTATTGACCTACAAGAATAATGTCTGAAAAGCTTTTCACTGGAATCTTCCCGCTACATGTCACCATTACCTTACCCTCATCACTTGAAAGTGAACACTTCTGAGCAATTCTCTTTTTTTGTTGAAGACTCACCTCCACTTGCTGCACTGTACACTGCAACTTTCCTCAAGGTGTAAAGGGATACAATTATATTATTCATCAAAACTCCTTCTTTGTTCCGTGACTAATAACAATCTACATTTATGTAGCACCTTTAAGAGAGCAAATGTTCCAACATGCTTAGCAGAAGCATTGTTCAACAAAGAATGAGCCAAAAAGGTACCAGCATGGACACCTGAAAGTTTAGTCAAAGGAAAAGGCTTTAACAAATATCTTAAAAAGATGGAAAGAGAGGGGTAGAGAGAAAGATACAGAGACAGAGCAATTTAACATACTTAATTTGGAATTCAGAGCTTAGGGCCAAGGCAGCATAAAGTGCAATTGCAAATGACATTGGAGTTGGTGAAGAGGAAGGAAAGGGTGGACAAGAGGTCTGGGCCCAATGTAGAATTCATGAATGGTTGCAGAGCTGTAGAGTGTTTCAATGATAGAGAAGAGTAATATTATAGAGAGATCTGATTATGAGGTGAGAAGTTTAAAAATGATGTATTGTTTGACTGCAAATTAAAATAACAGCAAGAACAGCAGCCAATGGCGAACAGATACAACCTTGAGATAACGAGGAAAAAACAAAGGTCAAGAGGCAGAAAGTTTTGGATGGGGAGTTCCTGAGCTTAGGACTCCAAAAAGGTACAGCTGCCAATAGTAGACTGATTGAACTTCGGATGTTTAAAGGACAGATTTTGAGCTTGTGCGGGAATTCACGCTTTTCGGGATTCAAAATGTAAACTCCAATGGGATATAAACACAGGAGCCATACAGAGCTATTTCAGTGTCCCTTGCAGTATTTTAAAAACGTATCAGAATAAAATTAAATGAGGAACACAGTCATCAGTGTGTGGGGTATTTTACAGATCGGTTGAAAGCTTGCCCAATAGAACATCAATATTGCAAATAAACTCCTTTGGTTTTTCACACTCACCTGCTGCCCATTGCGGATGAACATTCCAAACCAAGTTCGTACTTTCGCATTAGTTCCTAGCAGTAAACCACTAACAAAGGAGACCAGGTCAGTGACAGTATCTTCAGAGCCATCATTCTTGCACTGATCCAGGGTCAGGGCCACTCCAAGTCCTGGAAGGTGGCATTCCTCCACCTGTTACACAATTCGAGATATGGGATAACAGAAGAAAATCCAGGATCAGAAAAGACCATTCATCTCATTCCAATCACAACAATCATTTCATATTGGGACACTGTCAGTGTGAAAGGGAACGCTGGTAGGTATAGGCAATGCTGGATGACTAAAGAAATTGAGGGTTTGGTTAAGAAAAAGAAGGAAACATATGTCAGGTATAGACAGGATAGATCGAGTGAATCCTCAGAAACGTATAAAGAAAGTAGGAGTATACTTAAGAGGGAAATCAAGAGGGCAAAATGGGGACATGAGATAGCTTTGGCAAATAGAATTAAAGGGGAATCCAAAGGGTTTTTACAAATATATTAAGGACAAAAGGGTAACAAGGGAGAGAATAGGGCCCGTCAAAGATCAGCAAGGCGGCCTTTGTGTGGAGAAACAGAAAATGGGGGAGATACTAAATGAATATTTTGCATCAGTATTTACTGTGGAAAAGGATATGGAAGATATAGACTGTAGGGAAATAGATGGTGACATCTTGCAAAATGTCCAGATTACAGAGGAGGGAGGAGTGCTGGATGTCTTGACATGGTTAAAGTGGATAAATCCCCAGGACCTGATCAGGTGTACCTGAGAACTCTGTGGGAAGCTAGAGAAGTGACTGCTGGGCCGTTTGCTGAGATATTTGTATCATCAATAGTCACAGGTGAGGTGCTGGAAGACTGGAGGTTGGCAAACGTGGTGCCACTGTTTAAGAAGGGCGGTAAAAGCAAGCCAGGGAACTACAGACCTGTGAGCCTGACCTCAGTAGTGGTCAAGTTGTTGGAGGGAATCCTGAGGGACAGGATGTACATGTATTTGGAAAGGCAAGGACTGATTCGGTATAGTCAACATGGCTTTGTGCATGGGAAATCAAGTCTCACAAACTTGATTGAGTTTTTGAAGAAGTAACAAAGAGGATTGATGAGGGCAGAGCAGTAGATGTGATCTATATGGACTTCAATAAGGCGTTCGACAAGGTTCCCCATGGGAGACTGATTAGCAAGGTTAGATCTCGGAATACAGGGAGAACTAGCCATTTGGATACAGAACTGGCTTAAAGGTAGAAGATAGAGGGTGGTGGTGGAGCATTGTTTTTCAGACTGGAGGCCTGTGACCAGTGGAGCGCCATAAGGATCGGTGCTGGGCCCTCTACTTTTTGTCATTTACGTAAATGATTTGGATGCGAGCAAAAGAGGTACAGTTAGTAAGTTTGCAGAGGACACCAAATTTGGAGGTGTAGTGGACAGCGAAGAGGGTTACCTCAGATGACAACAGGATCTTGACCAGATGGGCCAATGGGCTGAGAATTGGCAGATGGAATTTAATTCAAATAAATACGAGGTGCTGCATTTTGGGAAAGCAAATCTTAGCAGGACTTTAATGGTAAGGTCCTAGTGGGTGTTGCTGAACAAACAGACCTTGGAGTACAGGTTCATAGCTCCTTGAAAGTGGAGTCGCAGGTAGATAGGATAGTGAAGGCGGCGTTTGGTATGCTTTTCTTGATTGGTCAGAGTATTGAGTACAGGAGTTGGGAGGTCATGTTGCGGCTGTACAGGACATTGGTTAGGCCACTGTTGGAATATTGCCTGCAATTCTGGTCTCCTTCCTATCGGAAAGATGTTGTGAAACTTGAAAGGGTTCAGAAAAGATTTACAAGAATGTTGCCAGGTTGGAAGATCTGAGCTACAGGGAGAGGCTGAACAGGCTGGGGCTGTTTTCCCTGGAGCGTCGGAGGATGAGGGGTGACCTTATTGAGGTTTACAAAATTATGAGGGGCATGGATAGGATAAATAGACAAAGCCTTTTCCCTGGGGTCAGGGAATCCAGAACTAGGGGGCATAGGTTTAGGGTGAGAGGGGAAAGATATAAAAGAGACCTATGGGGCAACTTTTTCCATGCAGAGGGTGCTACCTGTATGGAATGAGCTGCCAGAGGATGTGGTGGAGGCTGGTACAATTGCAATATTTAAGAGGCATTTGGATGGGTATATGAATAGGAAGGGTTTGGAGGGATATGGGCTGTGTGCTGGCAGGTGGGACTACATTGGGTTGGGATATCTGGTCAGCACGGACAGATTGGACTGAAGGGTCTGTTTCCATGCTGTACATCTCTATGACTCTACGCCTTTCTCCAGTTGATTAGTGAGAACCACGTTCCTACTGCCCCATGTTTTGAAATATAAAATTAAAAAACAAAATATGTGGTATCATAATGGCCAGATGCTTGTGTTTTGGGTGGAAACTGTGACTTAGATGTAAATTAACTCAGAACTGCTTCACTTTCCAGCAGTTTATTGCTTAAACTTGTTTGTGCATTAAGGCAATGTTTTAGTGGTTGAATATAGCACAGAATGCAACTTAAAGTTTTGCACTAAAATATATCAAGGACTATTTTAAAGAGTGGTAACCTGAAGGAGTTTATTAATGTAACCAAAAATGTATTAACCATTAAAAAGCCCTTTGAAGAAAATAATTTTAATATTTGAAAATAACACAAATTTTATGATTTATTATTGGCGCAATAGTAAGTATCTTAGGTCTATTAAAAAGACGATATTTTTAAAAAAGCAAGAGCCTCTGTGCTCTTGCAGCCAGTTGTGGTGGATCAATGTCTAAATGTTTTTAAGAAAATATAAACATGAAGGAAATTACTTGCACCTGAAATTCCTTGATCTTTTGTGCTGGTTTGCCCAATTTTGGGCAAATTACTCTGGCATCCTAACAAAAGTCCAGACTGTTGTCTCCACATAACACTTAAACCATATCCTCAACAGATACGGCTTCCTTATAATTTTTTTTGAAAAAATTAAAAACAGTGAAACTTACACATATAGTAATAGCTTAAGTAAAGCTTTCAGAATTCAAACACAAGATGTGATGACTATAAATATGTATAGCTTTTTTTTATATTGACAAGAATCTTCAGCAATGCCTCCACTCAGTAAATACATTGCATCATCTTTCAGTGTTGCCATTCACTCCATTTGGGTGTATTTGACAGATGAATGTGAATGAAAATACACTGAGAGTCACAGTTATACAGCACAGAAACTGATTCTTTGGTCCAACTAGCTCATGTCGAACAGATATTCTAAATGAATTTATTCCCAGTTGTCAGCATTTGGCACATACCTCTCTCAACCCTTCTTATTCATGTAATCATCCAGATGTTTTTAAACGCTGTAATTATTCCAGTCTCCACCACCTTCTCTGACAGCTCATTCCATACATGCACCATCCTTTGCATGAAAACGTTGCCCCTTAGGTCCCTTTCAAATCTTTTCACACTCACCTTAAACCTATGCCCCCTAGTTTTGGATTCCCCTGTCCTGGGGAAAAGACCTTGGCTGTTCACTCTATCCATGCCCCTCATGATTTTCTAAACTCCTACAAGGCCACCCCTCAGACTCCAATAGTCCAGGAAAGCCCCAGCCTATTCAGCTTCTCCTATTCAGCTCAAACCCTCAATCCTGGCAAATCCTTGTAAATCTTTTCTGTACCCTTTCAAGTTTCACAACATCTTTCCTATAGCAGGGAGATCAGAATTCCAAAATGCAGTATTCCAAAAGTGGTCTAACCAATGTCCTGTACAGCCCAACATGACCTTTCAATTCCTATAATCAATGCATTGACGAACAAAAGCAAGCGTACAAAACGCCTTCTTTATTATCCTGTCTACCTACAAGTCCACTTTGAGGGAACTATGAACCTGCACTCCAAGGTCTTGTTTCTCAGCAACACACCTCAGGACCTTACCATTAAGTGTATATGTCCTGCCCTGTTTCGCCTTTCCAAAATGAAGTACCTTTTATCCAAATTAAACTCCATCTGCCACTCCTTGGTACACTGGCCCATCTGATCAAGGTCCTGATGTACTCAGAGGTAACCTTCTTTACTGTCCACTACACCAATTTTGGTATCATCTGCAAATTTACTAACCATACCTCCTATATTCACATCCAAATCATTTACACAAGTGACAAAAAGCAGTAAACCCAGCACTGATCCTTGTGGCACACCACTGGTCACTGGCCTCCAGTCTGAAAAGCAACCCTCTGTCTTCTACCTTTGAGCCAATTATTTACCCAAATGACCAGTTCTCCCTGTATTCCATGTGATTGAATTTTGTTAACCAGTCTACCATGCAGAACCTTGTCAAATGTCTTACTGTAGTTCATATAGACCACTTCCACCGTTCATCAATCCTCTTTGTCACTTCTTCAAAAAAAAAACTCAAGCAGGTTAGCGAGACACAATTTTGTATGCACAGAGCCATGCTGACTATCCCTAATCAGTACCTGCCTTTCCAAACACATGTAAATCCTGTTCCTCATAATATCCTCCAACAACTTGCCCATCATGGATGTCAGGCTCATTCATATATAATTCCCTGCTTTTCCTTACCACCTTTCTTAAATAATGACACCACATTTGCCAACCTCCAGTCTTCTGGTACCTCATTTGTGGCTACTGATGATACAAATATCTCAGCAAGGGGCCCAATCACTTCCCTGCCTTCCCACAAATTTCTAGGTTATACCTGATCAGGTCCCAGAGATGTATCCACCTTCGTGTTTTAAGATGTCCAGCACCACCTCTTCTGTAATAGAGACTTTTCAAGATATCGCTATTTACTTCACCAAGTTCTCTAGCTTCCATATTCTTCTTCATAGTAAAAACTGATACAAAATGCTTGTTTTGTATCTCACCCATCTTCTGCACTTCCAGACATAGGCAGCCTTGCTCTTCTTTAAGAGGCCTTATTCTCTCTCTACTTACCCTTTCATCTTTAAAAGCTATCTCGTGTCCTCTTTATGCCATCCTGACTTCTTCTCAAGTTGAGTAGATTGAAACCATGCACTACTCTACTCAGCTGTTGCATGTTGGTAAAGCTCAGATATGCCAGACTGCATTGCCCATTTGACTATATCTCAATCGCTTCAAAGGATGCACTTTTTGATTTCTTAGGCACCTCTGCAAAGTTTACAAAATGCAAATAATCTCTTACCACCATGGCTCTGACATTTAAGGCTTGGGAAGGATTCATTTTGCACAGCTGCCGAAGCGTCTCAGTTCTGCGACGACCCCCAACACTCTCTTCATCCTGTCGCTCACCATTTTTTATTAAACCCCTGCAAACTGAACAACAGAATGTGTTACTTACAAGCCCACAATACTATCTAAACTCCTGATTTTCATCAAGTTATTATTTCATCTCACTCTAATTCTATACTTAATTACTATTTTCCTTCAATTGCGTGAACTTCCCCAATTTGCTCTGCACCACCTCTTGTCAACTGGTAGACAAAATGTTCAGACATTTTGTAGCTTGCAAGCAGTCACTAGAAGGGAGCGTGGGGAGAGCATAGGAATGGAAGAGAGGGAAGTAGGCATTAGCGAATGGCCCATGGAGACTGTCCCATCACTTGATACAATCACAGCTGACTTTGGGCTTTCACTCCACTTTTTGTCTATTGGCTATATTGCTTGATGCTGAGACATCAAACATCTGCATATTTCAGCCTTAACTATATTCAATAATGAATCACTTACGACCTTCTGAAATTTCAAAGGATTCACAATAATCCAAAAAGCAAAACATCTCAGCCCTTAACAGGTGTTTCTTGTTTTGAGACTGTCCTAATTTTAGTTTTCTCTAGTTGGAGCATCTACCTCTCAGCGGTCTACTCTTTTCAGCCCCATTCAGAAATTGATATCTTTCAATTAAACATTCTCATTCATCTAAGCTTTAGTTTACTCTATTCTCTTATGATAGAAGAAAGGGGATCAAAGGGACCAATCTAGTGAACCTTCACAGCATGGTCTCCGATGCAAATATATCTTTTGAAAATGGAGACCAAAACCACACACTGTGTTCTAGGTATTACCTCACTAAAGCTCTATTCAATTGTAGCAAGACCACATTACTGTACTCCAGTCCCACATTAAATGAAGGACAACATGCTATTTGCCTTCCCAGTTGTATGCTGTACCTGCATGAAACTTCCTGCATTCTTAAAAGGCTCTTCTTCCATACAAACCTAATGACAGTGAATCAAATAAATGTCACTCCTAGGTGACATTCGGAACTTCTTTATAAAATGATGATTGACAAAATATCTCTCTGTGTGAAATGATGACAAAATCCCCAAGCTCATCACTTGGACATCCTTCAGGAGGTATCATCATGGTACATGTGACACCTTGCAAAAAGCAAAAAAAAAATTCAGCTATAATAATGGATGACTTTAATCTGATGCAGATTGGGCAATTCAAATCAATTATAGCATTGGGGACAAATTCCTGGAATGTGTAGATGATGGTTTTGGATCAATGTTGAGGAACTGACTAGAAGACAGGCCATCTTATGACTGAGTATTGCGTACTGAGAAAGGAATAATTGACAATCTAGTTGTGCAAGGCCTTTTTCATGGTGGTGAAGGGGGAGTCAACATTATATGAAAGAGTTATTTATTGAGAAGAAGTGGCAAAGTTGATTCTGAGACCAGGGTATGAATCCAAATAGGGGGAAACTAATGGCATGAAGCACGAACTGGTTATGATACACTGGGGAGCATTACTTGAAGGGATGACAGTGAATAGGCAATGGCAAACATTTAGAAAATGCATGGAGGAACTACAACAATTGATTATTCCTGTCTGGCACAAAATTAAACCTAGAAAGTTGGTCTGGCCATGGCTAACAAGGGAAATTAAGGAAAGCATTAGATCCAAGGAAAGCAAACAAATTGTCCAAACATACCTGAAGATTGGGAGCATAGTTAGATTTTAGCAAAGCAGGACAAAGAGATTATTATGAGAAAAATAGATTACGAGAGTAAACTTGTGAGGAACATACAAAGTAAAAGTTTCCATGGGTGTGGAAAGAAAACAAAAATTAAGGAAGACACATGTAAGCCCTTTCTTAGAAGCAGGGGAAATTATAAAAAGGAACAAAAAGATGGTAGACCCATTAAATACATTTTTTTGGTTCTGTCTTCACAAAGAAGGATACAAATAATGTCCCAAAACTGTTGGGGGAACACCAGGTCCAGTGAAAGAGAGGAACTGAAGGAAATCAGTGTTAGTTGAGAATTGATTTGGGGGAAATTGATGGGAATAAAGGCTGACAAATCCCCAGGGTCCAATAATCTACAACTCAATATTTAAGCAAGTAGTCCCTGAAATAGCAGATCATCCTTCAAGATTCTAGAGACTCTGGAACAGTTCCTAGGAATTGAATGATTGCGAATGTAACACCATTATTTTAATTTTAAAAGATGGTAAAGAACAAGGGGAATTATAGACCAGTTAGCCTGATATCAGTAGTAGGGAAAATGGTAGAGTCTATTATAAAATATTTAATAACAGCACTCAAAATAGAGACAGGATTGGACAAAATCAAAATGAATTTACAAAAGGGGAAACCATGTTTGACAAATTTTCTGGAATTTTTCAAGAATGGAACTAGTCGAGTTGATAAGGGGAACCAGTGGATGTGGTTTACTTGGGCTTACAAAATGTGTTTTGTCAGGTACCACATAAGAGATTCATATGTAAAACTAAGTGCATTAGATTGGGGGTAGCATACTGACATGGATGGAGAACCGGTTGGCTGACAGGAAACAAAGAATAGGAATAAATAGGTCATTTCCTGAGTATCAGCCAGTGACCAGTGGAGTATTGCAGGGAAGCATTTTGTTCCCAACTATTCACAACATATTAATAATTCAGCTGTTGGAACTAAATGTACTGTCTCTGACACAAAGCTGGGTGGAAGGGGAAACTGTGAAGAGGATGCAGAGATGCTTCTATGTGATTTATAAGAGTTGAGTGAGTGGATAAATGTATGGCAGACATGATGTAGTTAAATAGGAGGTTATTCACTTTGGTATCATGAACAGACAGGTAGATTTTCTGAATGTTGATAGCTTGGGAAAAGGAGAGGTGTAATGAAGCATATGCTTGCACACAAGTTGCTGAAATCAAGCATGCAGGTGAAACAGGCAGAGAAGGCAAAGATTATGTTGATTTTCATAGCAAGAGGATTTGAGGACAGGAGCAGAGATGTCTTTCTACAGTTTGCCTTGGTGAGACCACATCTAAAATACTACAGTACATGCAGTTTTGGTCTCCTGAGCTGAGGAAGGATGTCCTGGTTATGGAGGGAGTGCAACAAAGGTTTACTACATTGATTCCTGAGATGAATAGGGCTGATGCAAGACGACAGAGTGGATCAGTCAAAACTATATTCACTTGAGTTTAAAAGAATAGGAGGATAGGAATCTCATGGAAGCCTTTAAATTTGAACAGGACAGGGTAAATACAGGAAGGACGTTCCCGATGACGGCAGGTAGACCAGACCAGGGGTCAAAGTCTAAAGATACAGGGTAGGCCATTTAGGAGTTGAAGAGAAATGTTTTCAGCCAGATAGTGGTGAGCCAGTGGCATTCACTGCCACAGAAAATGTTTGGAGGCAAAAACATCTAAAGTTTTCAAGAAGATAGGTATAGTTCTGAAGGCTAAAGGCATCAAAGGATTTTGTGGCAAAAGTAGAAACAAGGTACCAAAGTAGGTGACTGGCCACGATCACATAGAATGGTGGAGGAAGTTTGAAGGGCGAAATTGCCTTCTTCTGTTCCTATTCTGTGTTTCTATCTCAACCCTAATACCGAAGCAAATGATCTTTGCAAAGATGAATACATTTCTAAGAATAAAATTGAATTTTAGTACATTATTTTATTCTTGGTCCTTAGACTTTCTCAAGCCATCACAACATCAGTAAAAAAAAAAAGTGTTAAAAGAAAGATCATTACCTTCATTGAAGCTGTCAGGAACATTGGCCACTAACAAACACATAAACCATGATCCATTTCGTACATGAAGCAAAGCCTCAGCTACTTCAGTAATTGGCAACAGTGATGGAAGTTCTGAGGGAAGAGAAATAAAGCACCACACAATTTATATTATAACATTACTGCATACCACATGTGCTACCCAATGGCTTTACTCTGAAACATTAAAATGATTTTTGCACCCAAGAATTTGTATAATGGCACATATATAGTTTGGATAAGCAAGCAATTCACTTTCTCCAAATATGCAAGTTATTTTCAGGATATATAATTGGCTTAACAGTAGGAGACAGAGGGGTGGTGGAGGGTTGTTCCTCAGACTGGAGACCTGTCACCAGCAGTGTTCCACAGGGATTGGCTCTGAGTCCTCTTTCGTTTGTCATTTATATAAATGATTTGGAGAACACAGAAGGCATGGTTAGCAAGTATGCAAATTTCACAATCTGGTGACATAGTAGACAGTGGAGAAGGTTTTCTAAGATTACAAAGGAATCATGATCAAATAGATGAATGGACTGAAAAATGGAAGATTGAGTTTAATCTGGACAAATGCTAGGTATTGCATTTTGGTACAACAAAGAAAAGTAGGTCCTGGAGTAGTGTTGTAGAAGAGAAGAACCCAGGGATTCGGGGACGTAATTCTTTGAAGTTTGCGTCATATATAGACAGGGTGGTTATAAAAAGGCATTTGGCATGCTTGCCTTCATTGCTCAGTCCTTGAGTATAGGAGTGGGAAGTCATGTTGAGGTTGTACAGGATATTGGTGAGGTCTTCTCCGGAATACTGTGTCCAGTTCTGGCCACCTAGTTACAGGTAGGATATTAGAGTCATACAGCATGGAGACAAGCCCTTTGGCCCAAACTGGTCCATGCCGACCAAAATGTCAGTTCACGCGAACCCCATTTCCCTGCATTTGGCCAATATCCTTCTAATCCATGTATTTGTGCAAATGCCTTTTAAATATCGTGAATGTACCGACTCAATCACTTCCGCTGGCAGTTCATTCCATATATGTACCACCCTACATTTAAAAAGTTGGTCCTCAGGTTCCCATTTATTCTTTCCCTCCAACTTTAAACTGATGCCCCTCGTCCTCAATTCCCCAACCCTGTGAAAAAGACTGAGTGCATTCACCTTATCCATGCCTCTTATGATCTTATATACCTCTATAAGGACCCTTTTAGTCTCCTACATTCTAAAGAAAAGAGTCCTACCTTGTCCAACCTCTCCCTATAACACAGACCACTGAGTCCAGGCAACATCCTTGTAAGTTTCTTCTCTACTCTTTCCAGTGTAATAACATTCTTCCTATAGCAAGGTGACTAAAACTGACCACAATACTCCAAGAGAGGCCTCAACAATGTCCTGTATAACTGCAACATAACTTCTATACTCAATGATTATTTATTAAACTGAAGAGGATTCGAAAGAGATTTATCAGAATGTTGCCAGGTATGGAAGGTTTGAGTTATAAAGAAAGGCTGGATCTTCTCTCAATACAGTGGAAGAGGTTAAGAGGTGGCCTTGTAGAAGTTTATAAAATAATCAGGGTTATACAGAGAGTTAATGGCTGTTGTCTTTTCCGTAAGATGGGGGAATTTCAAAACTAACAGGTACATTTTTAAGGTGAGAAGAGAGATTTAAAAAGACATGAGGGGCAAAGTTTTATACAGAGGGTAGTTCATGTGTGGAATTATCTTCCTGCGGTAGTGGTGGATGTAGGTACAATTACGTTTAAAATATATAAGTACATGAATAGGAAGAGTTTGGAGGTATATGGGCCAGGAGCATACAGGTGGGACTACTTTAGTTTTGGGATTATATTCAGCACAGACTGGTTGGACTGAAGAATTTGTTTCCATGTTATATGACTTAAGGAGTCTGACTGTAACTAATTTCTGCAATCAGCCACCACTAATTTCTGGTTCACATCAGTATCAGTGGAAAACATTCACTGCAGAACATCAGCAGCAGTGCAATTCCCACATCTTGTTTAAACCTATAATTGAAATATATATTTCTTAAATCTATAAACTGAGTTATGACTTGCAATTTCACTGATAACCTAAATCTTACCTGCTTGAAGGATACAGAGCACATCTGCAACTTCATCCAGATACACCGGGCTTTCAAACAGTTCTGAAGACTTCATAAAAAATTCTCCATTTGAATCAGACAACTTCAACATACATACACAAAAATAAAATGATCCTGTTAGTCTCTACAAAGTATCATCAGTTGAGTTTCATGAAATTAGAGTCACACAAGGGAAAGGTTTCAGAAAATCTGAAGTGCAAAGGGACTTGGGGGGGTCTTAGTTCTGGATACTCCAAAGGTTAACATAGTGTTGGTTGGCCAAAGAGAAGACAAATGCAATGTTAGCAGTCATTTCAAGAGGGCTAGAATACAAGGACCAGAGACGTACAATTGATGCTATGCAAGACAATGGTCAGACCACATTTGGAATATTGAGAGTAATTTTGGGCCCTGTATCTAAAAAAAGGATGGGCTGGTGTTGGTGAGGGTCCAGATGAGATTTACGACATTGACCCCAGGAATGAAAGACTTGTCGTATGAGGAGCCGTTGAGGACTCTGGATCTATACTCGAAAGAGTTTGGAAGGATGCTTTGGAGAGGGGACAGAAATGGTTTACCCAGACGTTGCCTGGATTGAAGCATATTCACTATGAAAAATTTGATTTGTGTTCACTTGAAGGAAGGATGCGGCACGACCTAATAGAAGTTTTCTAAATTATGAGAGGAATGGATAATTGGAGCCTTTTCCCCAGGGTAGAAATGTCAATTAATACAGGACATAGGGTTAAAATAAAAATGGGTTAGCTTAAAGGAGACGTGAAAGGCAATTTTTTTTTAAAATACAGAGGGCAGTAAGTGCCTGGACTACGCTACCAGAGGTGGTGGTGGAGACAGAAACACTAGCAATGTTTAAGGGGCATTTTGACATATATTTGATTAAAGCAGGAAACAGAAATATGGACCACCTCGAGGCAAAAAGGTTTTGAGTTTAGAAAGGCATCATCTGTAGAAAAAGTCTTGGCAGGATGAATGGCACGATACTGTGCTGTACTGTTCTTTGATAAGGTGCGATCTGTTTGAAAATTTGAATACTGACAGCGTTGGATAGAATAGATGTGGGCAAGATGGACACACTAGTAGGAGAGACCAGGATCTGAGCACGGCTTCAGAGTAAATGGACGATCCTTTAGAACGGAGATGAGGAGGAATTTCTTCAGTTAGCAAGTTAATCTATGGAAAGCATCGTCACAGAGGGCTGAGGAGGCCAAGTCATTGAGTGTATTTAAGACAGAGACAGATAGATTCTTGATTAATAAGGGAAACAAGGGTTATTGGAAGAAGGCTGGAGAATGGGGTTGAGAAACATATCAGCCATGATTGAATGGCAGAGCAGACACTGATGGGCCAAATGGGTGAATTATGTTCCTTTATCTTATGGTCTTACAGCCTTCCCTTTCCAAGTGCTTCACTGCCAGAAAATAGGAAGTTAAGGAAGTGATGACTGAGCCCTTTGCTGAGATACTTATGTCATCAATAGTCACAGGTGAGGTGCCAGAAGAGTGGAGGTTGACAAACGTGGTGCCACTATTTAAGAAAAGGTGGTAAGGACAAGCTAGGGAACCACAGACCGGTGAGCTGACATCGATGCTAGGCAAGTTGTTGGAGAGAATCCTCAGGGACGAGATGTACATGTATTTGGAAAGGCAAGGACTGATTAGGGATAGTCAACACGGCTTTGTGCGTGGGAAATCATGTCTCTCAAACTTGATTGAGTTTTTTTTTGAAGAAGTAACAAAGCGCACTGATGAGGGCAGAGCAGTAGACGTGATCTATATGGATTTCAGCAAGGCATTTGACAAGGTTCCCTATGGGAGACTGGTTAGCAAGGTTAGATCTCATGGAATATAGGGAGATCTCGCCATTTGGATGCAAAACCGGTTCAAAGGTAGAAGACAGAGGGTGGTGGTGGAGGGTTGTTTTTCAGACTGGAGACCTGTGACCAGTGAAGTGCTACAAGGATCAGTGCTGGGTCCACTATTTTGTCATTTATATAAACGATCTGGATGTGAGCATAACAGGTATAGTTAGTAAGTTTGCAGATGACACCAAAACTGTGGTGTACTGGACAGCGAAGAAGGTTACCTCACAACAGGATCTTGATCAGATGGGCCAATGGGCTGAGAAGTGGCAGATGGAGTTTAATTTAGATAAATGCGAGGTGCTGCATTTTGGGAAAGTAAATCTTAGCAGGACTTATCCACTTAATGATAGGGAGTGTTGCCGAACAAAGAGACCTTGGAGTGCAGGTTCATAGTTCCTTGAAAGTGGAGTTGCAGGTAAATAGGATAGTTAAGGTGGCGTTTGGTATACTTTCCTTTATTGGCCAGAGTATTGAATACAGGAGTTGGGAGGTCATGTTGCAGCTGTACAGGACATTGGTTAGCCATTTTTGGATATTGCATGCAATTCTAGTCTCCTTCCTATCGGAAGCACGTTGTGAAACTTGAAAGGGTTCAGAAAAGATTTACAAAGATGTTGCCAGCATTGAAGGATTTGAACCATAGGGAGAGGCTGAATAGGCTGGGGCTGTTTTCCTTGAAGCATCGGAGGCTGAGGGGTGACCTTAATGAGGTTTATAAAATCATGAGGGGCATGGATAGGATAAATAGACAAAGTCGCTTCCCTGGGGTGGGGAAGTCCAGAACTAGAGGGCATAGGTTTAGGGTGAGAGGGAAAAGATATAAAAGGGACCTAAAAGGGTAGTACATGTCTGGAATGAGCTGCCAAAGGAAGTGGTGGTGGCTAGTACAATTGCAATATTTAAAAGGCATCTGGATGGGTATATGACTAGGAAGGATTTAGAGGAATATGGGTCAAATGCTGGCAAATATGACTAGATTAGGTTGGAATATCTGGTCAGCATGGACAAGTTGGACTGAAGGGTCTGTTTCTGTGCTGTACATCTCTATGACTTGCTTGGAAGTCCATGTCCCTTTTAGCAGGTTCACTGTCAGTCTGTAAATCGTTTTAATATGCAGGAGTTACTTGGCCAGCCAGACTGTAAAATGCAATGGCAAAACAACGTAGTACAATGTCCATATTCATGGATCAATCCAATTAACTTATGATCCAAACTCTTCAAAGATGGAACAGGAGAAAAGACAGAGATAGAAGCGGAGAAACCCTCAATTCAATGTTTCATCTCTGCCTATTCATCTTCCAACCCATTGCTCCCTTGCTTCACATGATACTCCCTTGCTTCACAACCCCTTTTCCAAAGCTTGTCTCTTCTCCAACTCCCATGAATTCCTCTCTGTCACTTAATCCAAATGCAGATAAATTGAAATAGCATGTTGTTATAAATTGGAGTGATGACGTGCTGAATATAGTCATGCAGAACAAGGAACTTTGGAATAATATTGTGCAGAGTTCACCATAACCGGGAATCCCCACTCAGGCCTGCATCTATTGTGGACTAATTGGCAAACATTGATTGCTGGGAGTCTTCAAAAACTTTATTATTATATCTGATCATCGACAGGGTTTTAAAAAGGTGAACTAGATGGTTTCCTGACTGTCAATTTCTACTAACAATATCACTTGTGTCTGCAGTACTACAAAGAAGCACTTCCCTCCTATCCATCTGCCCCCAGTGATGAGTTTAATGTGAAAATGGCCCCTCTTTTGATTTTTTTTTGCAGTTTTAAGGATGAAGAGTGGAGACAGGAGTCCTTAAGTGCACAAACAATGGGGGTGGCAAACTTCTGCACCTCAAAAGGAAAGTTTGAATTCATCAGTGCTCGGGTAGTGGCATGCACAGATGGAACACAAGCTTCTATCTTGGATTAATTCAGGCCCTTGTTTATTACCTTGTTCATGATCACCAACAGTTCACTAAGTGCTAGTCGGAGACGACGAGGAGAATCACTATGCTCAAATTCCAAAGCCAAGCCATGCTGTAGTTGTGATACGAGGATGCTCTCTCCATTTGCTCCACCTAACTTGTGCCTGTTTAAAAGAAAGTTAATAAGTTTGAGAAATATTCTTGAAAAAGATTTTGCGAGAAAGAAAATTATTCTGCGCCTTGTGACATTTCAAAACATCACAAACTACAGGTTTTTTGAACGTAGTCAACATTATACAGTAGGAAACATGACTAATTGTACACATCAAGATTCTAAAAACAGCCAGAAAATAAATGGTCAAATAAACTGTTTTAGTCATGTCAAATCCATAAATCAACACTGGGTCGAGGGATAAACATTGGGTGTGATGCAGGTGAAACAGTTTTTTTTGTCCAGAAAAGTGTCATGTGATTTGATACACCCAACTGATAAGGCATACTGGGCCTTCATTTAACTTCAACTGAAAGATAGCTCTTTGACAGTGCATCACCTCAGCATTGCACCAGGAGCATCAGCAGGATTATAAAGTCAAATCTTTAGAGAAATACAATCTATAACCAATAACCTTCTAACTCAGAAGAATGAGTGCTACCAACTCAGAGTTACATCCACATCATTAACCTAACTTCTTCTTTCACGTTAGTTATGGGTTATACATTTGCAAACTCAGGTTACTGACAAATCAAGAGAAATTCACAATTACTTGATATTTACATTAACTTTGGAAGTATAATAAATACCTGAGCTGCTGTTCTTTGGTAGCATCCTGCTCCAGTGCATGAAAATCAACTGATAGTAGAGCCACAATCGAGTTGACAGCCTCAACCCCAGACAGGAGACGCAGGATGAGTTTTTTGTCTTGAGCCCAAGCCTCACTTTGATCAGCAGGAGCACAAAGTGCCATTCTCACCAGGCAGGGCAAGAGAAGCCTCAACTCTGGATCACTCAAAGCTGCTAGTTTTACCACATCGACCTTCTGCATTGCTTCAAATGCAAAGGAACTCACAAGCTGCAGGCACGCAAACTCTGTCATCTTTGCCAAAGGGACCTAAATAGAAAACATTGACACACCATTCAATTTAATATAGCAGGGAAATGCAGTAACTCAGTGTGCTTAGATTTGCCAAATGTTTCTTGCTGATTGTACATGACTCTCTCCACCACTGATGCTCAGTCGCAGCAGTGTGTACTACCTACAAGATGCTTTGCAGAAATTCACCAGAGATCCTTAAACAGCAGTTTCCAAATCCATGACTACTTCCATCCAGAAGGGCAAGGGTGAGATATATGGGAACACTACGTCTGCAAGATCTCCTCCAAACTAATCATCATTCTGACTTGGAAATATAATTACCGTTCCTTCACTGTTGGTGGGTCAAAATTCTGGAAATCCTTTCCTAAAGGCATTATGGGATAACATAGATCTTGTAGAATGCAGCTCACCACTACCTTCTGAAGGGCAAAAAATGCTGGCCAGTCAGCAATGCTCATTTTGCAGAAGTGCATGAAAATGATCCCTATTAATTGATTTGATTTGATTTATTTTTGTCAAGATGATATAGGTGTGCTCTCCAGATAAACCATACCTTACATAAGTACATCAGGGTAATAGAACAGAATGCAAAATATAGTGTTCTGGCTACAGAGAAAGATCAACTCGAATGTATGAGATGTGTGTTCATAAGTCTGATAAGTGGGGAAGAAGCTGTTCTTTAATCCTTTGTACTTGTTTTCAAGCTTTTGTATCTTCTGCCTAATGGAAGAGAGTAAACCCAGGGTGAGAGGGGTCTTTGATTAGGCTGGCTATTTTCCCAAGGCAATGGGAAGTATCGATGGAGTCAATGAGAGGAAGGTTGGTATGGGAGATGTACTGGGTTGAGTTCACAACTCTCTTTCTATAGAAAGATGTTGTGAAACTTGAAAAGGGTTCAGAAACGATTTACAAGGATGTTGCCAGGATTGGAAGGTTTGAGCTATAGAGAGGCGCTGAATAGACCAGGGCTGTTTTCCCTGGAGTGTTAGAGGCTGAGGGGTGACCTTGTAGAGGTTTATAAAATCATAAGGGGCATGGATAGGGTAAGTAGTCTTTTCCATGGGGGGAGTGGGGTCGGAGGGAGGGTGCAGTCCAGGACTAGAGGGCATAGGTTTAGGGTGAGAGGGAAAAAAATTAAAAAGGGTCCTGAGGGGCAACTTCTTCACACAGAGAGTGGTAAGTGTATGGAATGAGCTGCCAGAAGTGGTGGAGGCTGGTACAATTACACCATTTAAAAGGTATATGTGACAGGATTCAGGTTATCCCTATCTGGATGGGTATCTGAATACGAAGGGTTGAGAGGGATATGGACCAAGTGCTGGAAAATGGGACAAAATTAGATTGGGATATCTGCTCGAGCTTAAAAGCACGGCAGGTCAGGCAGCATCCAAGGAGTATGAGAATCCACGTTTCAGTCAATAACCTTTCATCAGCTCATTCTTCCTGTGCTTTCCCAGCACCACATGTATTGCTGGACATCGGAATGCGTCTGGGAAAATTAAGGAACAGTGAATTTCACAACTAATCTTGGAGGAATATCCTGGGCAAAGTTCACAAAACAGAATCAGATAAGTTAATCGTTGTTTTAAGTCTGTCCAATAAAAAGGCTGCAGTAGTGAGTACAGTGGGTTCTTTCTTGATTATATGTTTTTGGAGATAAGTCCCTTGATTATAAGCCATAACTATTAATTTAACCTGGTGCAGTGTTTTGTAGAGGAATAAGATGGTGTTATTTTCTGGGTCTGTAGATTGTGAAGGAGCAAAAATGGCCTTTGCAGTGATATGTACTTTGTGCCAGATGTGGGAGTTTGAAGAGAGCTTAAGAGTTACTGCGGATTATATCTGCCGTAAATGCTGTTGGATGCGAATCTTATCAAATCGAATGGATCGGTTGGACAGATAGTAAGGAGCAATGAGGAATTTGCAACAGCAACAGTATGTGATGGATGGCAGTTACAGGAAGGGGAGAAAGTCTCAGATACAGTGACATAGATGGGTTAACTCCAGGAAGGGTAAGAGAGGTAGACACCGAGGGCAGGAGTCTTTTGTGGATATACCCATTTTAAACAGGTATGCTGTTTTTGAAAATGTAGGGGGTAATGGATTCTCAGGGGAATGTAGTATGAACAGCCAAGTTTCTGGTATTGAGACTGGCTCTAATGCAACGAGGGGTATGTCGGCTTCCAAGAGATCAATTGTGTTAGGGGATTCTGTAGTCTGAAGAACAGACAGCTGTTTCTGTGGCCAGCAGAGAAAAAGCAGAATGGTGTGTTGTTTCCCTGGTGTCAGGAGTAAGGATGTCTCAGAGAGGGTGCAGAATGTTCTCACGGGGGAGAGGGGCCAGCAAGAGGTCATTGTCCACATTGGAACCAACGATATAGGAAGGGAAAAAGTTGAGATTCTGAAGGGAAATTACAGTTAGGCAGAAATTTAAAAAGGAGGTCCTCAAGGGTAGTAATATCTGGATTACTCCCAGTGCGATGAGCTAGTGAAGACAGGAATAGGAGGATAGAACAGATGAATGCATGGTTGAGAAGCTGGTGTATGGGAGAAGGATTCACATTTTTAGATCATTGGAATCTCTTTTGGGGTAGAAGTGACCTATACAAGAAGGACGGAGTGCACCTAAATTGGAAGGAGACTAATATACTGGCAGGGAAATTTGTGAGAACTGCTCGGGAGGATTTAAACTAGTAAGGTGGGGGGGTGAGACCCAGGGAGATAGTGAGGAAAGAGATCAATCTGAGACTGGTACAGTTGAGAACAGAAGTGAGTCAAACAGTCAGAGCAGGCAGGGACAAGGTAGGACTAATACATTAAACTGCATTTATTTCAATGCAAAGGGCCGAACAGGAAAGGCAGATGAACTCAGGGCATGGTTAGGAACATGGGAGTGGGATATCATACCAATTACAGAAACATGGCTCAGGGATGGGCAAGACTGGCAGCTTAATGTTCAAGGATAAAATGCTACAGGAAGAATAGAAAGGGAGGCAAGGGATAAGCATTACAGCTGTGCTGTGGGAGGATATTCCCAGAAATACATCCAGGGAAGTTATTTGGGTGGAACTAAGACATAAGAAAGGGATGACCACCTTATTGGGATTGTAATATAGACCCCCTAATAGTCAGAGGAAAATTGAGAAACAAACTTGTAAGGAAGTCTCAGCTATCTTTAAGAATAATGAGGTTGTTATGGTAAAGGATTTTAACCTCCCAAACATAGACTGGGACTGCTATAGTGTTAAAGGTTTAGATGGAGAGGAATTTCTTAAATGCATACAAGACAAATTTCTGATTCAGTATGTGGATGTACCTATTAGAGAAGGTGCAAATCTTGACCTGCTCTTGGGAAATAAGGCAGGGCAGGTGACTGAGGTGTCAGTGGGGGAGCACTTTGGGGCCAGCAACCACAATTCTATTAGATTTAAAATAGTGACGGAAAAGGATAGACCTCATCTAAAAGTTGAAGTTCTATATTGGAGAAAGGCCAATTTTGATGGTATAAGGCAAGAGCTTTGAAAGCTAAAAGGAGGCAGATGTTCGCAGGTAAAGGGACGGCTGGAAAATGGGAAACCTTCAGAAATGAGATAACAAGAATCCAGGGAAATTATATTCCTGTCAGGGTGAAAGGAAAGGCTGGTAGGTATAGGGAATGCTGGATGACTAAAGAAATTGAGGGTTTGGTTAAGAAAAACAAAGAAGCATATGTCAGGTATAGACAGGATAGATCGAGTGAATCCTTAGAAGAGTATAAAGGAAGTAAGAGTATACTTAATAGGGAAATCAGGAGGGCAAAAAGGGGACATGAGATAGCTTTGGCAAATAGAAGTAAGGAGAATCCAAAGGGTTTTTACAAATATATTAAGGACAAAAGGGTAACTAGGGAGGGAATAGGGCCCCTCGAAGATCAGCATGACGGTCTTTGTGTGGAGAAACAGAAAATGGGGGAGATACTAAATGAATATTTTGCATCAGTATTTACTGTGGAAAAGGATATGGAAGATATAGACTGTAGGGAAATAGATGGTGACATCTTGCAAAATGTCCAGATTACAGAGGAGGGAGGAAGTGCTGGATGTCTTGACATGGTTAAAGTGGATAAATCCCCAGGACCTGATCAGGTGTACTCGAGAACTCTGTGGGAAGCCAGCCAAGTGATTGCTGAATCGCTTGCTGAGATATTTGTATCATCAATAGTCACAGGTGAGGTGCCGGAAGACTGGAGGTTGGCAAACATGGTGCTACTGTTTAAGAAGGTCGGTAAACAAAAGCCAAGGAACTATAGACCGGTGAGCCTGACCTCAGTGGTGGGCAAGTTGTTGGAGGGAATCCTGAGGGACAGGATGTACATGTATTTGGAAAGGCAAGCACTGATTAGGGATAGTCAACATGGCTTTGTGCGTGGGAAATCATGTCTCACAAATTTGATTGAGTTTTTTGAAGAAGTAACAAAAAAGATCGATGAGGGCAGAACGGTAGATGTGATCTATATGGCCTTCAGTAAGGCGTTTGACAAGGTTCCCCATGGGAGACTGATTAGCAAGGTTAGATCTCATGGAATACAGGGAGAAGTAGCCATCTGGATACAGAACTGGCTCAAAGGTAGAAGACAGATGGTGGTGGTGGAGGGTTGTTTTTCAGACTGGAGGTCTGTGACCAGTGGAGTGCCACAAGGATCGGTGCTGGGTCCTCTACTTTTTGTCATTTATATAAATGATTTGGATGCGAGCATAAGAGGTACAGTTAGTAAGTTTGCAGATGACACCAAAATTGGAGGTGTCGTGGACAGCGAAGAGGGTTACCTCAGATGACAACAGGATCTTGACCAGATGGGCCAATGGGCTGAGAAGTGGCAGATGGAATTTAATTCAGATAAATGCAAGGTGCTGCACTTTGGGAAAGCAAATCTTAGTAGGACTTGTACACTTAATGGTAAGGTCTTAGGTAGTGTTGCTGAACAAAGAGACCTTGGAGTGCAGGTTCATAGCTCCTTGAAAGTGGAGTCGCAGGTAGATAGGATAGTGAAGGCGGCGTTTGGTATGCTTTTCTTGATTGGTCAGAGTATTGAGTACAGGAGTTGGGAGGTCATGTTGCGGCTGTACAGGACATGGGTTAGGCCACTGTTGGAATATTGCCTGCAATTCTGGTCTCCTTCCTATGTTGTGAAACTTGAAAGGGTTCTGAAAAGATTTACAAGGATGTTGCCAGGGTTGGAGGATTTGAGCTATAGGGAGAGGCTGAACAGGCTGGGGCTGTTTTCTCTGGAGCGTCGGAGGCTGAGGGGTGACGTTATAAAGGTCTACAAAATTATGAGGGGCATGGATAGGATAAATAGGCAAAGTCTTTTCCCTGGGGTCGGGGAGTCCAGAACTAGAGGGCAAAGGTTTAGGGTGAGAGGGGAAAGATATAAAAGAGACCCAAGGGGCAACGTTTTCACACAGCGGGTGGTGCGTGTATGGAATAAGCTGCCAGTGGAAGTCGTGGAGGCTGGTACAATTCCAACATTTAAGAGGCATTTGGATGGGCATATGAATAGGAAGGGTTTGGAGGGATGTGGGCCGGGTGCTGGCAGGTGGGACTAGATTGGGTTGGGATATCTCGTCGGCATGGCCAGGTTGGACTGAAGGGTCTGTTTCCATGACTCTAATAGATTTTTCCTTTCTTTCTCACATTCTCCTCTGCATTTCCTGCAAACAACAAGGTTTTTTTAAAAAAAACTATGCCAAGCAACACAAAAGATTTGTTGTTGACAAATGTCTACACAACTTTGTTTGGAAGATAGAAACATTCAGAAAACATTATTCCATTAGATAGGGCTTCAAAGCACTAATTCCCAGCAACCATAGCTTCTGGAGGAAGAGATTTCCAGAATTCCTTGCGAAAAGATGCACTCCTGAATAGAACATTACTGTTGTCTAGTGTTTTCACCCCTGCGTTGGGCTTGATTCCTTGTCAGGGAATGAGAGTTTATGGGGATCCCCAGTTCATTGGACGACACAGTGACACCAACAGAGTCGATTCAATTCCCGCACTGGCTGAAGTTACTTTGAAGGACTCTCCTTCTCAAAGTATCCCTTTGTCTGAGGTGTGATGGCCCTCAGGATAAACACCACCAATCATCGCTCTCAAATGACAGAGCAACCCTATGGTACAGTAGAACTATGGCAACTTTACCTTATTTTTCATGTTGTTTTAAGATTATATTGCCTTCCTTGTGCTTACTCACCAAAGAAACATGTTTATCTGTTGTACAAGGTAATTTAATTTTAATTACATATGAATAGAAAAGATGCAGAGGCTTTGGAGAGGGTGCAAAGAAGGTGTACCAGGATGCTGCCTGGACTGGAGGGCTTGCCTTTTGAAGAAAGGTTGAAAAATCTCAGACTTCTCTCTCTGGAGAGAAGGAGGAAGACAGGAGACCTGATCGAGGTATACAAGACAACGAGAGGAATAGATAGAGTCAATAGCCAGAGACTTTTCCGCAGGGCAGGATTGAGGGGTATGAGGGGTCATAGTTTTAAGGTATTAGGGGAAAGTATAGAGGAGACGTCAGAGGTAGGTTCTTTATGCAGAGTTGTGAATGCATGGAATGCGTTGCCAGCGGTGGTGGTGGAAGCAGAGTCATTAGGGACATTTAAGTGACTGCTGGACAGGCACATAGAAAGCAGTGAGTTGAGGGGTGCATAGGTTAAGTTATTATTTTTGACATTCAGATTAAAACTCAGCATAACATCGTAGGCCAAAGGGCCTGTTCTGTGCTGTACTTTTCTATATGTTCTAAAATAAGATCTCCCCTCAACAGGGGTGACAAAGACGACAATGGAGTTGTCATAACGTCACTAGTTTAGAAATATAGAAGCCTATGCTCATCTTTTAGGGACAGACATTAAATCCCACCATAAAGAATTAAAAGAATTCACATTCAATTAAGAAATTTTGAATTAGTAATACTGCCAATTACTTTAAAAAATCTGATTCACTAATGTTCTTTAGGGAAGGATATCCACCATCCTTACCTAGTCTGGTATCTGTGCGACAAAAGACTCAAGTGAGTGAGTCTTAAGTGCCCTCTGAAATTGTAGAATTAGGTAATCAACTTATGGGCAATTAATAATGGACTTCAAATGCTGACCTTGTTAGCTATGCCCATATTCCATTAAATTAACAACGCTAAATAAATCTTTTTGTTTACCTTAAAAGATTAGCAAACGCTGGAATAACAAAACCAGTAACATAGGCATCAAGCAAAACTTAGTGGAGTCGCAGATAGGGGCTTACGTTTGCCTTCATTGGTCAGTGCACTGAATATAGGAGTTGGGACAGACAATAGACAATAAGTGCTGGAGTAGGCCATTCTGGCCTTCGAGCCTGCACCACCATTCAATATGATCATGGCTAATCATCCTTAATCAGTATCCTGTTTCTGCCTTATCTCCATAACCCTTGATTCCACTATCCTTGAGAGCTCTATCCAACTCTTTCTTAAATGAATCCAGAGACTGGGCCTCCACTACTCTCTGGGGCAGAGCATTCCACACAGCCACCACTCTCTGGGTGAAGAAGTTTCTCCTCATCTCTGTCCTAAATGGCCTACCCCATATTTTTAAGCTGTGTCCTCTGGTTCGGCACTCACCCATCAGCAGAAACATGTTTCCTGCCTCCAGGAGCGTCCAATCCTTTAATAATCTTATATGTCTCAATCAAATCCCCTCTCAGTCTTCTAAACTCAAGGGTATACAAGCCCAGTCGCTCCAGTCTTACAGCGTAAGGTAGTCCCGCCAAACCAGGAATTGACCTCGTGAACCTACGCTGCACCCCCTCAATAGTCAGAATGTCTTTCCTCAAATCTGGAGACCAGAACTGCACACAATACTCCAGGTGTGGTCTCACCAGGGCCCTGTACTGCTGCAGATGAACCTCTTTGCTTCTATATTCAATCACTCCTGTTATGAAGGCCAGCATGCTATTAGGAGAAAGTGAGGACTGCAGATGCTGGAGATCAGAGCTGAAAAATGTGTTGCTGGAAAAGCGCAGCAGGTCAGGCAGCATCAAAGGAGCAGGAGAATCGACGTTTCGGGCATAAGCCCTTCTTCAGGAATCTGAAGAAGGGCTTATGCCCGAAATGTCGATTCTCCTGTTCCTTTGATGCTGCCTGACCTGCTGCGCTTTTCCAGCAACACATTTTTCAGCATGCTATTAGCCTTCTTCACTACCTGCTGTACCCGCATGCTTACCTTCATTGACTGGTGTACAAGAACACCCAGATCTCTTTGTACTGCCCCTTTACCTAAATTGATTCCATTTAGGTAGTAATCTGCCTTCCTGTTCTTGCCACCAAAGTGGATAACCATACATTTATCCACATTAAACTGCATCTGCCATGCATCTGTCCACTCACCTAACCTGTCCAGGTCACCCTGTAATCTCCTAACATCCTCCTCACATTTCACCCTGTTACCCAGCTTAGTATCATCAGCAAATTTGCTAATGTTATTACTAATACCATCTTCTATATCATTAATATATATTGTAAAAAGCTGTGGTCCCAGCACTGATCCCTGCGGTACCCCACTGGTCACTGCCTGCCATTCTGAAATGGAGCTGTTTATCACTACTCTTTGTCAGCCAACCAACTTACAATCCAAGTTAGTACTTTGCCCCCAATACCATGCGCCCTAATTTTGCTCACTAACCTCCTATGTGGGACTTTATCAAAAGCTTTCTGAAAGTCCAGGTACACTACATCTACTGGATCTCCCTCCTCCATCTTCAGAGTTACATCCTCAAAAAATTCCAGAAGATTAGTCAAGAATGATTTCCCCTTCATAAATCCATGCTGACTCTGACCTATCCTGTTACTGCTATCCAGATGTGTCGTAATTTCATCCTTTATAATAGACTCCAGCATCTTTCCCACCACTGAGGTCAGACTAACTGGTCTATAATTCCCTGCCTTCTCTCTCCCACTCTTCTTAAAAAGTGGTACAACATTAGCCACCCTCCAATCCGCAGGAACTGATCCCGAATCTATCGAACGCTGGAAAATAATCACCAACGCATCCACGGTTTCTCGAGCCACCTCCTTCAGTACCCTGGGATGTTGACCATCAGGCCCTGGGGACTTATTAACCTTCAGACCTAACAGTCTCTCCAACACCAATTCCTGGCAAATATAAATTCCCTTAAGTTCAGGTGCTTCAGCCACTGTTACCTCAGGGAGATTGCTTGTGTCTTCCCCAGTGAACACAGATCTGAAGTACCAATTCAATTCTTCTGCCATTTCTTTGTTCCCCATAATATATTCCCCTGTTTTTGTCTTCAAGGGGCCAATTTTAGTCTCAACCAATTTTTTGCCTTTCACATACCTAAAAAAAGCTTTTACTATCCTCCTTTATATTTTTGGCCAGTTTACCTTCGTACCTCATTTTTACTCTGCGTATTTCCTTCTTAGTAATCCTCTGTTGTTCTTTAAAAGCTTCCCAGTCCTCCGTTTTCCCACTTATCTTTGCTATGTTATATTTTTTCTCTTTTAACTTTATATGTTTCTTAACTTCCCTCAACAGCCACGGCCACCCATGCCTCCTCCTTGGATCTTTCTTCCTTTTTGGAATGAACTGATCCTACATGTTATGTTGCAGCTGTAGAGGATATTGGTTAGACCACTTTCAGAATATTGCATTCAATTCTGGGCTCCCAAATACAGGAAGGATGTTGTTAAGGGTTCAGAAAAGAATCACAAGGATGTTGCTAGGATTGGAGGATTTGAGTTTATAGGGGGAGGCTGAATAGGCTGGGGCTTTTATCCCAGGAATGTCAGAGGCTGGTTTTGTTTTAATTTATTGGCAATTATTCTCTTAATAATCAGTTTCCCCAAATATCACTAAGTTCTTGATCTTAACACTTCAGTATTTCAGCGTTACTGTGAAAGTCAATTCAAGAACTAGCAAGCAAAAACAAACAACAAAAATTACAGATAACTTGACAAAAAACTCAGAACTTCATATATTTTCGGCACATTTGCATTGAAAGGCGGATATTGTCCCAAGTTTTAAGCTAAGAAATTTAATTTTGTTACTTAATACTTCATTACACTTAATCAGAGTATGTCACAAAATTATTTAAAATATCGACAGCAATGAATAACATTTCGGTTCCATGGATTACTTGACTTCAGAATTCAATACCATTAATTATCTTAATACGTGAAAACTTTAATCGCAAATTCCCCCGATGCCTCAACTATACTTTTAAAACTAGCTTTGTTTTAAGTACTTTTTCAGAAATCAAATAACATACCTTTTACTGAAAACAAAGTGAAGTGAAAACTGATGAATTCGGCCTAGCACTGCCTCAGTCCCCGGAGTTACGTAACCCTTCTCGCCGAGAAAGGCCTTGGGGCCTCGCCATTCGCCGTTTAAACTCCCTAACGCTGTCGAACTAGAATTCCAGGCGGAATGGAACATAGAAACATTAGTTTTTTAAAATCCAATTTCTCACTGTACTCCTCTGGTCCGATAAACCGCATCAACCTTCTTCACTCCACTGACAACACCGTACCAACCGCCATATGGGATTGTGGGTCGTGCCGGGGTAACCATAGTAACTGCCATTGCAGGACTACCCCCGCCGAATGGACTCGCCCATTGGCCTTTGGGCAACTCGTTTTCCTAATGACTTTACCTTCCCCGCGCTCAGTGCTCACCGGTTGCTGATTAGCCGCAGTGCCGCCGTCCATTCAGATAGAACGAAAAACTCAGCAGATCCAACAACATTCGTGCAGAGAAATCAAAGTCGATGTTTCGGGTCCAGTGTACCTTCTTTTTTGGCCCGAATTGGTCTCACTCCAGGTCACTGTCGTCAATTGGCTGCGAGGGCCCCAGTTCGCCTGCCGATTGGCCCACATCTTGCGCCGGCGTACTCCGGATTTGCTTCCGGCGCCTACGCCTGCGCGTTGATCACCAGTCAGGCGCGAAGTTGTGGTTGTGCGATTGCATGAGGTAAAACAAACTGGAGAACTGTGAGTAATGTCTTTGTGGGAAAAGAACTAAGGCAGAAGCGTTTTTCTGCCTTACATCTCAAAAGTTATGGTTTAAGAACCTCATTAATTCCGAATTTTTGAATCTGCAGAAATATTTATTTTTTGTCATTGAAACCATCATCCACTTGCAAGGTTTCGATTTGGCTCTCCCCGCAGTCTTGGGTCTTGGTAATTTGTGGGTCGAGATTAGAGTGGTGCTGGAAAAGCACAGCAGGTCAGGCAGCATCCGAGGAGTAGGAAAATCGACGTTTCGGGCAAAAGCCCTTCTTCATCAGGAAACTGTAATTTGCGGACAGATTGTTTGCGCTGTTCCATTTTCGCAGCAGTTCTGTCATTGCCAATTACATAGGCAGCCACAATGAAATTTAGATGGAATAGAATATTGCGGATGCTGGAGAATAAAACTCAGCAGTTTAAGTACAGATCGTTCGGCCCAGTGTCGTTCGTATTTCCTTCCTGATGAAGGGCTTATGCCCAATAAGTCGATTATCCTACTCATCGGATGCTGCCTGACCTGCTGCGCTTTTCCAGCGCCACATTTTTCAACCTTGTTCATATTTCACACCAGTCTGCTCCAAAACTACTTTATCTCGCCCTCTCAGGACATAACTTGGAGGAGCCGGTGTTGGACTGGGGTGGACAAAGTTAAAAATCACACAAACCCGGGTTAAAGTCCAACAGGTTTATTTGGAAGCTCTAGCTTTTGAATCGCTGCTTCTTCATCAGGTGGTTGTGATCCAGGATCAAAAAAACACAAAATTTATGGCAAAAGTTTAGTGTCATGCAGTTGAAATGATATATGGAACAATCCTGGAATTCAGACTCATGTTCCCAGAATATTATTGTGGCATCTTCGATAATAAGTCCAGTGGCATTACCACTAAGCTTCTACTTCCTCTGTCTCTGGTTGTAATCTGGCTGCATTGCTTTGTATCATAGTCTCTGTCCTTCACATTGCGATTTGCCCGTCAATTTTGACAGAGTTGGAGAGGCCAGTGTTGGACTTGAGTGTACAAAGTTAAAAATCACACAACACCAGGTTTAAGTCCAACAAGTTTAATTGGAAGCATTAGCTTTCTGAGCGCTGCTTCTTCATCAGGTGGTTATGGACGGACTCAGGACGGAGTATTTAGTTGCCTCAAACCTACTACTACAAACAGCTTCTGTAACTGTCACCTTTTTAAAAACTCTATGTAACTCCTTGGTCAGATGTTTGACCAGTCTCTCCTATCCAAGAGGTAAAACAATAACTGCAGATGCTGGAAACCAGATTCTGGATCAGTGGTGCTGGAAGAGCACAGCAATTCAGGCAGCATCCAACGAGCAGCAAAATCGACGTTTCGGGCAAAAGCACTTCATCAGGAGTAAAGGCAGAGAGCCTGAAGCGTGGAGAGATAAGCTAGGGGAGGGTGGGGGTGGGGAGAGAGTAGCATAGAGTACAATGGGTGAGTGGGGGAGGAGATGAAGGTCAGGGAGGAGCGGGTGGAGTGGATAGGTGGAAAAGGAGCTAGGCAGGTCGGACAAGTCCGGACGAGTCAAGGGGACAGTGCTGAGCTGGAAGTTTGAAACTAGGGATGAGGTGGGGGAAGGGGAAATGAGGAAGTCCACATTGATGCCCTGGGGTGGAAGTGTTCCGAGGCGGAAGATGAGGCGTTCTTCCTCCAGGCGTCTGGTGGTGAGGGAGCGGTGGTGAAGGAGGCCCAGGACCTCATGTCCTCGGCAGAGTGGGAGGGGGAGATGAAATGTTGGGCCATGGGGCGGTTTGGTTGATTGGTGCGGGTGTCTCGGAGATGTTCCCTAAAATGCTCTGCTAGGAGGCGCCCAGTCTCCCCAATGTAGAGGAGACCGCATCGGGAGCAACGGATACAATAAATGATATTAGTGGATGTGCAGGTAAAACTTTGGATGTGGAAGACATCTTTAGGGCCTTGGATAGATATGAGGGAGGAGGTGTGGGCACAGGTTTTACAGTTCCTGCGGTGGCAGGGGAAGGTGCCAGGATGGGAGGGTGGGTCGTAGGGGGGGCGTGGACCTGACCAGGTAGTCACGGAGGGAACGGTCTTTGCGGAAGGCGGAAAGGGGTGGGGAGGGAAATATATCCCTGGTGGTGGGGTCTTTTTGGAGGTGGCGGAAGTGTCGGCGGATGATTTGGTTTATGCGAAAGTTTGTAGGGTGGAAGGTGAGCAAGCACCAGGGGTGTTCTGTCCTTGTTACAGTTGGAGGGGTGGGGTCTGAGGGCGGTGGTGCGGGATGTGGACGAGATGCGTTGGAGGGCATCTTTAACCACGTGAGAAGGGAAATTGCGGTCTCCAAAGAAGGAGGCCATCTGGTGTGTTCTATGGTGGAACTGGTCCTCCCGGGAGCAGATACGGCGGAGGCGGAGGAATTGGGAATACGGGATGGCATTTTTGCAAGAGATAGGGTGGGAAGAGGTGTAATCCGGTAACTGTGGGAGTCGGTGGGTTTGTAAAAAATGTCAGTGTCAAGTCGGTCGTCACTAATGGAGATGGAGAGGTCCAGGAAGGGGAGGGATTAGATTAGATTAGATTACTTACAGTGTGGAAACAGGCCCTTCGGCCCAACAAGTCCACACCGCCCCACCGAAGCGCAACCCACCCATACCCCTACATGTACCCCTTACCTAACACTACGGGCAATTTAACATGGCCAATTCACCTGACCTGCACATCTTTCGACTGTGGGAGGAAACCGGAGCACCCGGAGGAAACCCACGCAGACACGGGGAGAACGTGCAAACTCCACACAGTCAGTCGCCTGAGGCGGGAATTGAACCCGTGTCTCTGGCGCTGTGAGGCAGCAGTGCTAACCACTGTGCCACCGTGTCAGAGATGGTCCAGGTAAAATTAAGGTCAGGGTGGAATGTGTTGGTGAAGTTGATGAATTGCTCAACCTCCTCGCGGGAGCACGAGGTGGCGCCAATGCAGTCATCAATGTAGCGGAGGAAGAGGTGGGGAGTGGTGCCGTTGTAATTACGGAAGATCAACTGTTCTACGTAATTACACCGGCTAGAACAGTTGATCTTCCGTAATTACATATTTTTCTTTGTGTTAATTATTTTAAGAGTTTTGTGCAGTTGGTCTTCCTTGATCCAAAACCATTTGGCATGTACAGTATTGTGAGGCTTGTAATTAACATGCTTAGTAATGGCTATCTTAGCAGGCAAACTTCTATTTTGTGCTATCCATCCATCCAGGATGATAGGTCTCCTTGATTTTTTTTGAGAAAATGACTAGTTTTTTTTGTTCTTAAATACATTTTATACTATCCATAAAATTTCAAACACTGACCAGTTTTCCTCAACATGGTATATGGCCCCATGAAGTTCCTCAGTCACTACACTTGGAGTTATAAGTTATATTTACAATACTTACTTCATGTCAAGCATAAAGCTCAAAAGTTTTCTTATGTCAGTGGAATTTCAGAATTATCTATTAAGCTTCAATTTAGATGCACAATGTTAATTAACAAGTAGATTGATGATTTGTGTTTTCCATGAGAGACTCTATGTTGATCGTTGTGCAGAGACTTGTATGTCACTCATAGATGTACAGCATGGAAACAGATCCTTCAGTCCAACTCGTCCACGCCGACCAGATATCCCAACCCAATCTAGTCCCACCTGCCAGCACCCGGTCCATATCCCTCCAAACCCTTCCCATTCATATACCCATCCAAATGCCTCTTAAATGTTGCAATTGTACCAGCCTCCACCACATCCTCTGGCAGCTCATTCCATACACGTACCACCGTCTCCGTGAAAAAGTTGCCCCTTAGGCCTCTTTTGTACCTTTCCCCTCTCACCCTAAACCTATGCTGTCTAGTTCTGGACTCTCCCACCTCAGGGAAGAGATTTTGTCTATTTATCCTATCCATGCCCCTCATGATTTTATAAACCTCTATAAGGTCACCCCTCAGCCTCTGATCCTCCAGGGAAAAGAGGCCCAGCCTATTTAATCTCTCCCTATAGCTCAAATCCTCCAACCCTGGCCACACCCTTTCAAGTTTCACAACATCTTTCCGATAGGACCATTGTTAAACATACAACATAATGCTCAGAGAAAATTTGCAGTTCACCTAAATTCATAATTTCTTTAAGCTATTAAAGTCCATTTTTTTCCTGAATGAATCCAAGATTTTCACTTATACTACTTTAAGTAGAAGTGTATTCCATAAGTTTGTTTTCCAATGTTGGTCCTAACTTTACCTTCTGCTGATTTGAATCTTTAATTACTAATTTTAGTTCCACAATTTAAAATAATATCTGGGTTGTATTTTATAAATTACCTCACGTTACTCTGAGGTAACTTCTTGGATGCCTTCTTTCCATGTGTAAAGCCCCAATTTCTCCAACTTGGAACAATGATGTTTTGTGGGAGGTCAGATGATGGTTAGCACTAATAATGATCTCTCTCTCTCTAGCATGATGTTTTGACCATTCTTTTGTTAATATCTGTCCTGGAGTGGTTGTATTGTATGAGCATTGTATTGTTGAACCAGTAGGTCTCTTTTGGCTTTGTCTTCAGTTATTTCGTCACCACTTGAGCTGTTTCCTATTTCTTACCAAATTCAGTGCTTCTTACTTGCCTGGATTAAATTTCATCTGACTTTCCTCTGTCCATGTTCATATTTTTGCAGCTAATCCTTATAAATTTCTGTGCCCCTGCTCTAATTCCAATTACCCTTCTTTTTAAACATCTGATAGAACAAAGAACAATACCACACAGGAACAGGCCTTCGGCCCTTCAAGCCTGCACTGACACATTTTGCCCTTCCATACCAAAACTGTCTTCACTTACAAGATGTTTCTTGAATGCTGCTATTGTATCTGCAAATGTGATACTTGGGGACTTGGCATTGCAATTCAGAATCCATTTGTTTATGTAAACAGAAATGGGATAGTCCCTAAACTGAATCTGGGAAACTCCATTCAATGTACCCCACACTGTCTGACCTACCACTTAAACTACATTAAGCACTTAGTTTCCAAGATCTGCCCTGACATCCCACAGCACTGGAATTCAAATAATTGCTATTAGAGTGACATTGAAAATGGAATTGAACACATTTTTTAAAAATGTGATTTTCTGTCCAGATAAAGTATTTAAAATTCCTTCCACAGATTGAAGCACTGAGGCTTAATTTTCTTGATGCATATCACAATTAACTAATTATAATGGCATCATCAGTTTCTGAATACATAATCGGTGGAGTGAAAATTCTTTTTCCATGCAAGGCATACCCATCTCAGCTTGCTATGATGAATTCAGTAAGTATATTGATTTCATGTATTCTGATAATTGAATGCAGTTGATGGTTCATAAGTATTCTGAGGGATGGGTAGGAGCCAAGTGGGTCCTCTTTGCTGTGAAGGGGTTTCTAAGGTAACATACTCAGTGTTTGAAGCTTGCAATCACATTAACCCTACATGGCAGAGTTTGGATACTAAGATTTTGAATGTAATTATTCTATATCTGGACAGATGAAATCTTAAAGGTGGTGCAGTTTTAGCTAGGCAAGTATTGAAAAGCCTATAAGCAAGTATAATGGTTGATTTGCTCAGTTAAACAACATGATATCAGCTTCTGTAGTTTATTAGACCAATATTTGAATTGAATGGGTTATTGCAAGAGTACCTACCTTCACCACCCTCTCAGACAGCACATTCCAAAGTTCTACCAAACTCTGGATAAAAATATTTCCTCAGATCCCCTCAAAGCCACTTAATCACCAGTGGTAAACTTAGGCCCTCTGATCTTAGACATATCTGCCATGGGGAAAGAATTCCCATATTCTACCCAATCTATGCATCTCATAATTTTGTACTTGTAAGCAAAGATTGATCGGGCTTGGATTGTATCCGCTGCAGTTTAGATAAGCAAAAAGCAATTTGATTGAAAAGTAGAATATCCTGAGGGCTTGTGACAGTTAGATTTAGAGGGGACTTTCCCTGTTATGGAAGAATGTAGAACTAGAGATCATTGTTTAAAAATGAGAGTTTTGGATTAGGTGAAACTCCTTCCCACAGGGTTTTGAGTCTTGGGAGCTCTCTCCCTCAAAAGATGGTGGTAGCAGAGTCCTTGAATATTTTTAAGGCATAAGTAGATCAATTTTTGTTAAGCAAAGGATGAAAGCTGCTGATGGATAGACAGAAATGTGGATTTGAGATTATAGACAGATCAGCCATGATCCTTTTGAATGACTGGGCAAGCTGAGGGGCTAAATGGCTTACTCCTGTTCCTTGTTTGTATGCTTATATATTCTTAAGTTCCAAGAGAATTTCTGTCATCTCTCAACCAACCTAATATCTGCAGAATAAAGTAGTTGTTACATGAAAGGAAGCGTGTCTACACTTTGCAATGGGTCAATGAAACTCTACTGGTGGATGCATAATTTCATTTGTTTGAATTAGTGATGGATTTCTGTGTTTGTTGGATGCTGGCTGACTAACAGAAAGATAGATTGTTAAGTTTAGGAGATATTCTTTAATGCTAACAATATTACAGCCTAAAATACAATGACCTCACTGTTTGTTACTTCTGATGTTGATATTGTGATTAGCTTAGATAATGCAGAGGTTCACATTGGTCTGAATTATGCTTTCATTTAGATTGTACGAGGCTTGAACTGTCAACAGCACTGTCTGTTAGAGAGTCCAACTGGAAGTGGGAAAAGTCTTGCACTGCTTTGCTCTACGTTGGCCTGGCAGCACTCTCAATATGGTATGGTTTTATGTTTATTTCTCTTGTGTTGTATGAAGCTCTATGGGATTAACAATGCACATTTTGTTATGTTTCATTGCTTGCTTTGTTACAAATGTTATCCTCACTGCAAATGGATAATAATATTCTTGAGTGAAAAATAAGAATTCTAAGCTCAAGCAAGTTATTATGTAGATGACGCAATTATGTGCTACAGCCAATTTGATACATTCATAATTAATTTCAGCTAATGTGTGGATCCGATTAATACCAACAGCAGTTCAATTTGTTTGAGATAGATTTGGGATGTGCCTCCTACTTGCTGCAGAAAAAAATTTAAAGCACTTAGCTGTGGTTCAACACACAATCGCTGAGCAAATGCATTTGGTCAGAAAATTCAAGAAAAGGATTGTAAAATAGAAATTGTTCAATATTGATCATTTCAATATTATTAACACATTTATAGTTCAAGCATACAGAACTAGCCCTGTATATCAGAATGACGACTGGCAGCAATTATACATTTTTAAATTCAACTTCATTTTTCAACCTTCTGAAAGATAACTTAAGGTTGCTACAGAGAGTTGTGGATATGTTGGCCTTGACTATATGGATAATATAGACATCATATAGCAAATTGCAAGGCTGTAAAGTTGTCATGGGATACATTGATTGTGTAAGTTATGACAACCAAGTATTGAGAGAATTTCTAAATAGGAAGTTACTTTTTGAATGCTTCTGTAGTCCTTTGGTTTAAAATAGTATACTGTAAGTTCATATTAGCTATTTTTGAGAAGATTTGTAGCTCAGATTGAGGATAGGTATGTAAGTTAGCTCACTGAGCTGGAAGATTTATTTTCAGAAGTTTTGTCACCATGACTATGTAACATCAACAGTGAGAGTCTCCAGTGAAGCGCTGGTGGTATGTCCCTTCTCTCTATTTATACGTCTTGGTTTCTTAAGGTGGGTGATGTCATTTCCAGTTCTCTTTCCCAGGGGAAGATAGTTGGGATCTAAATAGATATGTTTATTGATATAGTTCTGGTTAGAATGCTATCTTATAAGAATTCTCATGCGTGTCTTTCGATGTCCCAGGATGTGTGTTGTTCCAGTCAAAATGGTGTCCTTCATTGTCTATATGTATGAAAACTAGAGATAGTGGGTCATGTCTTTTGGTGGCTTGTTGGTGTTCATGTATCTTGGTGGCAAGTTTCCTTCTTGTTTGATGGATGTAGTGTTTTTTACAGTTCCTTACAGTTCTTGCATGATATCTTGTAAATGACATTAATTTTGCTGGTAGTATCTAATGGATCCTTTGGATTCATGAGTCACTGTTTAAGTGTTGGTAGGTTTGTGGGCTACCATGATGCCAAGGGGACTAAGTAGTCTGGAATTCATTTCTGATATGTCTTTGATGTAAGGTAATGTGGCTATAGTTTTTGGTTGTATTGTGTCTGCTTGTTTGGGTTTGATTCTGAGGAATCGGCGGATTGTGTTTATTGGGTGTCCGTTTTTCTTGCAAACACAACACGACCAAAAACTATAGCCACATTACCTTACATCAAAGACATATCAGAAATGACTTCCAAACTACTCAGACCCCTTGGCATCAAGGTAGCCCACAATCCTACTAACACACTTAAACAGTGACTAATGAACCTAAAGGTTCCATTAGATACTTGCAGCAAAACTTACATCATCTAGCATCAAGTCTCTTCAAATGCTTATCTTGACTGGCCACAGAGGCCAGTGGTCTTAGGAGATCACTCCCTGATTCCTCCTATATTTTAGGAAGCTACGTGATGTGATTTGTAGTACTGTGAAGATGGAAAACTTGTGTCAACAATCTTTTGCTGCGGCAGATAGGCATTTCAGCATATTAGAATACCAAAGTTTAATTGCACTGTAATCATTTTCTTGATACTATAATATATTATTGAAGCATTGTGGCATTTCTCATATTGGAAAACAAAGTTGTTGTACAGTAAATGTCCTGCTTGTAGTATTAATGAACAAATTATCTTGTGCAGACAAATCTGGAAATGAAAGTTGTCCAAATAGTTGTAGAAAACAAGAAAAATTGCCCGTGTGTAACTGTGCCTGTCACACAGCAAGAATGCCTTCTGCTCCAACCGCAGAAATAAACCAGACCAGCTCCACTGTTGCAGAAAATGGAAAATCCTCACCAAGTTCAAACCAAGGTAACTACTTTCTTGAACCTATTTAGCCATTTCATGTTCATTTAATATGAGAGTTTTTCACATAAAATTCATTCATTAGTACAGGTAGTGAGGTAATTGTTTGGAACCTATTTTGAATATTGCAAATATTTATGAATGCTATTTATTGTCATATGCATTATTTGGTTTCATTTAGCGTTAGAAGTTATCCAGAAGGATGCCTAAAAGCACAAATGACAGTGATTGGGTAGAGGGATGGGTAACATGCAGAAGTCAGAAGAATGAAATATTTTGGCAGGAGAGAGTGGTGGAGTTGTATTGTCAAAAGGGCAAAGTTCTGAAAGAACTTAAAAGCTTTCAACATTTGACATGCTAGGGAATTGGAAACCGATGCAGGGATCAGAGCATCGGGCAATTGCTGACACTTAACAAATAGTTCTTTGTTAAGTACAAGGAGTAAAAGTTTGGAGCCATTTGAGACAATGTTGTAATTATATATTTCTTATTATAATACTATCAGATCCCCACACAAGGTTGTTTAGAATAAATGGGAGGGTATATTGAAAAGAGTGAAAACCTAGAGGCCATTATTAAGCAAGACAGTTGTAGGACATTTAGAAAAACTTAACACAGTTGAGAGTCAATGTGGTTTTGTGAAGGGGAGATCACATTTGACAAATTTGATGGAGTTCTTTGAGGATATACCAATCAGAGTTGACGAAAGGAAACCAATGATCTAATGTATTGAAATTTCCAGAAGGCATGTTAACATCTATGGGGGTGGATTTAACTGCATGGAAAAATATGAAAAAAAATGAAAAGATAGGAAAACTCAGGAGAAGTCTCCAGAACACACAATAAGGCAGAGTTTTTGGAAAGGGTTAGGAATCAAACTTCAAGCACACCTGATAAAGGGATGACAATGAGATGGCAAGTACAGGACTCAAGGTGTTGTATCTCCATGCAAGCATTATATGAAATAAGGTAAATGAGCTTGTAATGCAGATCGAAATTGGCAGGTACAATGTGGTGGACGGAGACGTGGCTGCAAGGGGATCAGGAGTGGGAACTAAATATCAAAAGATATACATCCTATTGAAAAGACAGGCGGGGAGGGGAGTTACCCTATTAGTAAGAAATGAAATTAAATCAATTGCAAAAAGCAATGTAGGGTCAAATGATATAGAATCTGTACTGGTAGAGTTGAGGAACCACAAAGGTTAAAAAAACCATAAAGGTAGTTATGGACAGGCCTCCAAACAGTCGTCAGGATGTAGGGCACAAGATACTCCAGGAGATAGAGAAGACATATAAGAAAGACAAGGTTACAGTGATCAAGGGGCATTTCAATATGCAGGAAAATCTGGTTGGTAATGGATTGCAAGAAAAGGAATTTTCTGGAATGTCAACGAGATGTCTTTTTGGAGCAGCTTGTGGGGGGGACCACTAGGGAACAGGCAATTCTGGATTTAGGTTTGTGTATTGAGGCAGACTTGATAAGGGAGATTAAGGTGAAGGAACCCTTAGGAGGCAGTGATCACACTATATGATAGAATTTACTGTACAATTTGAGAGGGATTAGCTGGAATCACATGTAATGGTATTACAATTGAATAAAGGCAACTACAGAGGCATGAGTGAGGAGCTGACCAGAATTGATTGGGAGAGGAGCCTAGCAGAAAAGACAGCAGAAAAGCAATGGCAGGAGTTTCTGGGAGTAGTTTGGGAGAGACAGCAAAAATCCATCCCTAGGAGAAAAAAGCACACTAAAGGGAGGACGAGGCAACCATGGCTGACAAGTGAAGTCAGGGATAATGTAAAAGCAAAAGATAAAGCATATAACGCAGTGTGAGCCAGAGGAATGGGAAGCCTAGAAAGACTAATGGAGGACAACTAAAAAAGAAATAAGAAGGGAGACGATTCAATATGAGTGTAAGGTTGATAGTAATATGAAAGAAGATAGCAGGAGTTTCTTTAAATATATAAAGGGAAAAAGAGAAGCAAAAGTGGCCATTGGGCCGCTGGAAAATGATCTTGGAGAAGTGATAATGGGGAGCAAAGAAATGGCAGAGGAACTAAACAAGTACTTTGTGTCAGTCTTCATGGTGGAAGACACGAGTAATATCCCAAAAATTCAAGACAGTTGGGCAGGGTGAGTCCAAGGTGAGTATGTTGGCCATCAGCAAGGAGAAGGTGCTAGAAAAACTGAAAGGTCTGAAGGTGGATAAATCACTTGGATGAGATGGACTACACCTCCGAGTTCTGAGGGAAATAGCTGAAGAGATAGTGGAGGCATTAGTGGTGATCTTTCAGGAATCACTGGAGTCAGGGAGGGTCTCAGAGGATTGGAAAATGGCTTATTTAACCCCCCCTGTTTAAGGAGGGAGTAAGGCAAAAGATGGACAATTACAGGATGGTTAGCCCGACCTCTGTTGTTGCTAAGATTTTGGAGTCTGTTTTGAAGGATGAGATCTCTGAATACTTAGAAGTGCATTGTAAAATAGGGCAAAGTCAACATAGGTTCATGGTCATGCCGAACAAATCTGTTAGACTTCTTTGAGGAAGTTACAAGCAGGTTACTTGGATGTTATCTACTTGGACTTAAAGAAGGCCTTTGACAAAGTGCTGCACTGGAAGCTACTGCGTAAGGTAGGAGCATATAGTGTTAGAGGCAAGGTACTAGCATGGATAGAAATTTGACTGTCTGACAAAGTCAGAGGTCGGGATAAAAGTGTCCTTCTCAGGATGGCAGCCAGTGACAAGTGATGTTTCGCAAGGGTCAATACTGGGACCACAGCTTTTCACTTTGTACATTAAGGATCAAGATAAGGAGTAGAGAACATTCTGGTTAAGTTTGCAGATGATACAAAGATAGGTGGAAGGACAGGTAGTACTGAGGAGGCTGCAGAAGAAATTAGACAGGTGAGGAGAGTGGGCAAAGAGGTGGCAGAAGAATATAGTGTGGGAAAGTGTGGGTCGTGCTCTTTGGGAGAATAGGCATAAACTATTTTGTAAATGGGGAGAAAATTCAGAAATCTGAAATGCAAAGGGACTTGAATCCTAGTTGAGGGTACTCTTATGGTAATCTTGCAGGTTGAATCAGTAGTTAGGAAGGCAAATGCAATGTTGGTGTTTATTTTGAGAGGGCGAGAACATAAAGGCAAGAATGTGCTTCTGAGACTTCATAAGGCTCTGGTCAGACCACACTTAAAGTATTGTGAACAATTTTGGGCCCCATACCTCAGGAAGCATGGGGCGAGTCCAGAGAAGGTTAATGAGAATTTTCCCAGGAATGAAAGGCTTAAGAGAAATGTTTGAGTACTCTGGGTCGATACTTGATGGAATTTAGAAGGCAGAGACGATATCTAATTGAAACTTTCAGAATACTGAATGACCTGGACAGAGTAGACATTGGGAATATGTTTCCATTAGCAGGAGAGGCTAGGACCTGAGGGCACAGCCTTAGAGTAAAGAGAAGATCCTTTAGAACAGAGATGAAGAGAAATATTGTCAGCCAGAGCGTGGTGAATCGATGGACTTCATTGCCAAAGAAGGCTTTGGAGGCCAGGTCATTTTATTTAAGACCGAGATAGATGGGTTCTTGATTGTTAAGGGGATTGAAGGTAATGGGGAGAAACGGGGAGAATGGCGTTGAGAAACTTATCAGCCATGATTGAATGGCAGAGGAGCCTTGATGGGCCGAATGGCCTAAAATCTGCTCCTATGACTTGTGGGCTTGTCACATACATGGTATATGAATTTTTCACCCTCAATGCCCCTTATATTGTTTGAAACCCAGGTGGTATTGAGATAGTTAATATCTCCTACTATTATTACCCTCTTATTCCTTCAAGCAGAAATTTGTCTCTGTATATGTTCTTCTGTCTCCCTCTCACTATTTGGGGAATATGTAGTAGACTGTTCGTAGTGTGACTACTTTTTTTTTATTCTTAAGCTCAATCCATAAAGTCTCATTTGTTAACCAGTTTAGTATATCATCCTTCCTCACAACTGTAATTGATTCTTTAATCAATATTGCTACACCCACTTTACCCTGCCTGAAAGCTTTATATCCAGGGCTACAGAGCTGCCAATTTTGTCCCTCCTTTAGCCAGGTTTGTGCTGGCATGTAATAGTCTGTGCCCTTAGCTCGTCGAGGAGAAAGTGAGGACTGCAAGGCTGGAGACTGTGTTGCTGGGAAAGCACAGCAGGTCAGGCAGCATCTGAGTAGCAGGAGAATTGACGTTTCGGACATAAATGGGGTGAAAATTCATAAGTCTGAAGTCACAGAGTCATAGAGACGTACAGCATGGAAACAGACCCTTCGGTCCAACCTGTCCACGCCGACCAGATATCCCAACCCAATCTAGTCCCACTTGCCAGCACCTGGCCCATATCCGTCCAAACCCTTCCTGCTCATATACCCATCCAAATGCCTCTCAAATGTTGCAATTGTACCAGCCTCCACTACTTCCTCTGGCAGCTCATTCCATACACATACCACCCTCTGCGTGAAAAAGTTGCCCCTGAGGTCTCTTTTATTTCTTCCCCTCTCACCCTAAACCTATGTCCTCTAGTTCTGGACTCCCCAAACCCAGGGAAAAGACTTTGTCTATTTACCCTGTCCATGCCCCTCATAATTTTGTAAACCTCTATAAGGTCACCCCTCAGCCTTCTACACTCCAAGGAAAACAGCCCCAGCCTGTTCGGCCTCTCCTTATAGCTTGCAAAGAGACTTGGGAGTTCTAGTCCAGGATCCTCTCAAGGTAAACTTGCAGGTTGAGTTGATAGTTAGGAAGGCAAATGCAATATTGGTATTTATTTTGAGAGGACTTGAATATAAAAGCAGAGATGTACTTCTGAGGCTCTGTGAAGCCCTGGTCAGACCATGTTTACAGTATTGTGTGTAGTTTTGAGCCCCGTATCTCAGGAAGGATGTACTAGCCCGGAGAGTGTTCAGAGGAGGTTCACGAGAATGGGCCCAGGAATAAAAAGCGTTTCGTATGAGGAATGTTTGAGGACTCTGGCTTTATACTCGATGGAGTTTAGAAGGATGAGGTGGGGGGGGGAATCTAATTAAAATTTAGGGAATACTGAACGGCCTGGACAGAGTAGATGTTCAGAAGATGTTTCCATTGATAGGGCAGACTTGGACCCGAGGGCATAGCCTTAGAGTAAAGGAAGACCGATTAGAACAAAGATAATGAGAAACTTCTTCAGCCAGAGAGTGGTGAATCTATGGAATTCATTGCCACAGAAGGCTGAGGAGGTCAGGTCATTGAGTATATTTAAGACTGAGATAGATAAGTTGTTGAGTATCAAAGGTTACAGGGAGAAGACAGGAGAATAGGGTTGAGAAACTTATCAGGCATGATTGAATGTTGGAGCAGACCCGATGGCCTTAATGGACTAATTTCTATTCCTATGTCTAGTGTGGGGTACCTTTTTAGTCATTTTGATGATATGTTATTTTTAAATTAGACCTGGTGCTTTTTTTTTGTTGATCTTGTGATCAGGTGTTCATTATGGCTATCTTAAATCAGCATTTATTTCCTTTCTTAAGCATTTGTGAAAGGTTCAGGTATTAAAAATTAGATGGGAACAGAAAATTGATAGTCCAGTTTTGCCACTATCAAAACGTAATGCCGAGCTAGATCGAAAAATATATTTCAGAACAGAAGTTGTTTAATTAAGTAAATAGTTTTGGAGTTATTGGTATGTTTGTTGTATTTGACTTAATTACATAGATTAACAGAAATGATAGAATGTTAAGAAGCTGGAAGTAAATAAATAATATTGGAGGACCACAAATCAAAAGAAAAATATGAAGAATTAAGTGAATAATATCATAGAAATATAATAACAAATCATATTAGTCAGGAATTAAATTAATTTTAAGCTTAGGAGTTAAATAAACAACAGAGCCACAGAAGTAACTATGGTGTGGCACACAGTTTTGTTTCATTTTTCATGGAATGTGAACTTTTCTGGTGAGGACAGCATTTATTACCCACCCCTAATTGCCCTTGAAAAGGTAGTAGCAAGTTGCTTTCCTGAACTGCTGTCTTCCTTTAAGTCAAAAACAGAAACAGCTGGAGAAATTCAGCATGTCTGACAACATCTGTGTAAAGAAAGAAAAGTCAGTGTTTTGGGTCAAGTGACCATTCAGAACAATTAATAACAGAACCAGCTGGGCTTTTACTTACAGAATCCATGAATTAATATACGATTGGTGTCACAAATTAAATAAAATGAATTAAATGATAGCTGTGACTAGAGTTAACTGAGTCTTATGAATAAAATAAAACTATGAATTAAATGAAAAACATGCAAATGTTTTTGGGTGGCTGAGGACTAGAGAGGATAGAAGTGCAACAATATAATCTTTGAAATTTACAGTACAAAATAAGCTTATTTGGCTTTGATGTATGGGTTGTCTGTGTTGGATGGAATGGTGGCTCATTGACTCACGGCACCAGGGCACCCAGGTTCAATTCCACCCTTGGGCAACTATATGGAGTTTGCACATTTTTCCTGTGTCTGTTCTGGTTTCCTCCCACAGTCCAAAGACGCGCAGGTTAGGTGGATTGGCCATGCTAAATTGCCCGTGGTATCTGGGGATGTGCAGGCCAGGTGGGTTATCCATTGGAAATGCAGGGGCTTACAGGGATAGGGTGGATCTGGTAGATGCTCTTCTGAAGTTGGGTGTGCACTCAATGGGCCAAATGGCCTGCTTCCACACTCTGGGGATTCTATGAAAGAGAGCTATCTAGCTGAATCCCCTTGCCAGCTCTGGATCTGTGGCCAACTAAGCTATAGGAACATAGGAATGTCAGTTCAAGTACATATTCAGGCTATTTTGAAAATGTTTATGATAATTTACACTGGAATTGCTTTAAATAAGAATACATAATATCTGTATGTTAAATGATGATGTACTGGGAATCAACAATATAAAAACTAACGTTGATTGAAAGTAAAATGACAAATTAGTTAAGGCTAACTTGGCCCAGTGACATCCAATAGTATCATGCCTGAAATGACAGTGTACAATCTTTTTCCGTTGTTGTTTAAAATTTCAATAAAGAATATTGATAAATATCTAATATGTACATTGTGTCATGGAAAGTAAGCTGATGGAGAAAAAAGATGCACATCATATGTGATATTTTCATATACAGATGAACCTTGATTATCCAAACGAGATGGAAGGGCACTATTTCGTTCGGATAATCGATTATTCGGTTAATCGATTTAGTGCATTTCCTTTGGGGCTCGGAGTTTTCCGTGAAGTCTGCTCCCCATTCAGGAGACACACAGCACACCAATGCCAAGCTCCCAACCCCATCCAACACCGCCCGCCCCCCAACCCTGTCCAACCCTGTCTGACCCCCAACCCTGTCCAACACTGCCTCCCCCTGTCCAATACCATCCCCGAACCCCAACCCCGCCCAAAACCGCCCCCACTCCCTCTCCGGGGTAGCCGGACTGGACACCAACAATGAGACTTATGCTGCTGCTGCCTTTTGGGGGGGATGAGCGCGCGTGCGTGTCCACACACTCTCACTGCAACTTTTTGACAGGTTGCACGTTTGCCCTGTACAGGACAATGTTGGAGAGATTATCTGGAGAAGGGGGGATTAAGGGTAAACCTCTGTGTAGAACTTCTGGAAAATTGTCTGGGGAGAGAGAGGGCGGGAGGTCAGTTATTTGGAGACGGTGCCTGAGCTCCCATCGATGTCCAGGAGTTCTCTCGGCAGCATTTCAGTAAGCTGAGTTTACTTTTAATCACTGTAAACAAAAGACGCGATCAGTGTTGGAAACATGTCTTTGATGGAATGTTTCTATCGGGACCTCGAGATCTCCTTCGGATAATCCAATATTTGGATTATCGAGGTTCCTCTGTATTAATGGTAGATCTATGATTTTATGCATGCTTATTCAGGATAATTCCTGATGAAGGGCATATGCCTGAAATGTTGATTATCCTTCTTCTTGGCAGCCTGACCTGTTGCGCTTTTCCAGCACCACACTTTTCGACTCTTATTCAGGACCAGTTGGGGCAGATAGGTCAGAACCAAAAAAAAGAGAATAAGTATTTTAAGGCACACATATGAGGCTGAGCAGTAGATGTAATAGGAACGGCCAAGAGATAATGGGCAACAAGGGCTTTATGAGGAAATGGGAGGTCACACCTAAAATATTTTTCAGTATTGCTGAAAATGACACATTTTATTAAAACTTTTCATCTTGCACTCATCAGGACAATTCAAAAGATTGCCTTTTCAAAGGGGAAACTAAAATTTATATCGCATGAGGCTGGAGTAGTAGTTAGTTTACAAGTGGACTTTGGTAGAAGAATTACCATGGGTAATGAACTGATTTATGATTGACAGTTATCAGCTATGCTTTGTTTGGGGTTTCAACCAAGCAGATTAATTCTGACCGGTCAGGGCAATGTTTTGAGAAATGAACCAACCAATTTCTATAGTAATGATGTCAATCAGATAGATCTCATAGATTAGGGCTGTTAATCTGGTCCAATCAGGAAATTCTGGCTGACAGTTCACTGTGTCTCACACCTGCGCACACACACCATGGGTGCTGGGGAAAAAATAAGCACTACCGCAGTTAGGCGGTAGTGTGGGGTTTAAAAGAAAAAAAAGAAAAAAAAAAGAGGAGTGTCAAACGCCTTGGCGTGCCCATTTGCCACCGGGCGGTGGGGATCCCCAGTGGAGGGCTCTCTACGTGGGAGTCCTCCCCCTATCTCTCGGGGTTCTGGGGTGGAGGGTGTTGCACGCAGCAGTCCCCTGCAACCGCAGATTGCGGTGGTTCACGGACTCCCAGTTCAACTGCTTGTTCTGTGGCGCTGTGGAGTCCGTGGACCATGTATATATTGGGTGTGGGCGTTTGCACTCCCTTTTTGATTTTCTGAAAAACCTCCTCCTCTGCTTTTGGTTGCACTTCAGTCCAACACTCCTGATCTTCGGGCACCCGGTACGGAGGAGGGAGGGCAGGTCTGAAGACCTCCTCATAGGTCTGCTCCTCGGCCTGGCCAAACTGGCCAGTAACAGGTCCAGGCAGCGGGCCGTGGAGAGGGTTGTTAGGGCCGACTGCCTGCCCCTCTTTCGCGGTTACGTTAGGGCCCGGGTGTCCTTGGAGAAGAAGCACGCGGTGTCCACCAACACCCTGGAGTTGTTCAGGGAGAGGTGGGCGCCGCAGGGAGTGGAGTGCATTATTTCCCCCTCCAACTCTATTTTGATTTAGTCCCTGCCCTCCCCTTCATTGTTTGATCACACAGCATTGCCCTTTGTGAAGGGCACTGCTTGTCACTGGCCGCTCGGGTGTTTCTTTTCTTCCTGGTGGTGGAAATTTGAATAAAGATTCGTGCACCTTGTGTCTTTCACTGCGTCCCACACAAAAAGAAGAGTGTCAGGCAATCTGACACTCTTAAGAGCTGTCTCTGAGGGACCTGTGTTAGGGACTATCCATGTATAAATAAAGGGTGACTTGATGAAGGGATACCAACCACTGCAAAGTTATTTCATCTGTCACCTATTTCATTGAGGTCCAAGAAAACTCCAGAATCTTGACACTGTCCAGGACTTAGCAGCATGTTTGATTGCCACTCCCATTCACCAACATTAACATTCATTCCCTTCACCACGAATGCACAGTAGCAGAGGTGTGTACCATTTACATGATGCACTACGGTAACTCACCAAAGCTCCTCTGACAGCACCTTCCAAATGAATTACTGCTACCAACTAGAATGTCAAAGGCAACAGAAACGCTGGACTCCTGCAAGGATGAAACTTTATTGCTGGAACAGCACAGCAGGTCAGGCAGCATCCAGGGAACAGGAGATTCGACGTTTCGGGCACAGGCCCTTCTTCAGGAAGGTTCCTGAAGAAGGGCCTGTGCCCGAAACGTCGAATCTCCTGTTCCCTGGATGCTGCCTGACCTGCTGTGCTGTTCCAGCAATAAAGTTTCAACTTTGATCTCCAGCATCTGCAGACCTCACTTACTCCTGCAAGGACCCTTCTGAACTATACACTATCGCGATTGGCAACTTTATTATCCTTTCTTTGCTGTCACTGGATCAACATTCTGCAATTATCTGTCTGCCAGAACTGTAGATGCCCCAACACCCAAGTCACAGCTGTTCCAAGGAAGCAGCTGACCACCAGCTTTTCCAGGGCAATTAGGGATGGGTTAAATAAATGCTGGCTTTACCAGTATTGCACATATTTAGTGGAGTGATAAGAATTCGTACACCTCTTAAAATTACAACGTACGATGGATTTGTTTTATTTCACAGATGTTGCACGTAGAACTAGGGTTACCTTAGCCTCCAAATTGCATGCCATGATGAAAACACCTTTAAGTGAAGCTGATGATGATTTTCAAACAGAGAGGAAACGGATCCGTATGTCTTTAAATGACTCTCAGGTATTTTTTCAAAGTGTTACTTACAGGCCTGAAGTTTTAAGTGATCTAAGTATTGACATTAATTGCATTTTGCTAGTCAGTTTAACACTAGAGTTCCATTTTGGAATTTTATATTTGAATCAATTGCATACATTGTTTTAAGATTACTGTTAAATTAAAGTGAATTAGAAAATTACTTAGTTTTGTAAGCCAGGTACATGGTGCTAGATCTTTTGTAGAAATATAATTAACTGTTGGAGCGAAAAAGATTTTCCTGGGTTTAATTCTATTGAGTGTGATTAGATTAAATTTGATGGAAAAGATAGCTAATGGGTTGAAATAAATCAAAGAAACTTGAAAGTTAAACATAAATGATTTGATAAATACAACATGCAAGGAATTCAGAAATCATTTCACCCGATGGCATGGTCCATCTTTACTGTGTGGAGTTATTTCCAATTACACAAGGGAAATTTAGGAAAGAAACAAAAGATGAACATTGAGACAATGTTATTTATTATGCCATCATAAGAATTAGGATTTTCAATGAGAAGATGAAACTGCTTTCTTAAATATATGTAGTGGTACAGGTGATCAGCAGTTTTTTGACCTTGATTTGACTCTTGATTTTCCTGTTGTTCTGGTACTGTCTCCCATACTTATTTAGGACAGAAATAGAATTGCTCACCTATGATGTTTTATTCTTCTGTGATGTACTTTTTTAGACACGAAAGCGGAGATGTATTGATAAGGGAGTACATTTTATTGATGATAAAACTACTTTGGATGAAGACAATATTGGATCAATGTCATGTAATGTGAATATCAATTCTGAGGTTCATCATGTTCCACCTGCCCAAGAATCATCAGTAAGTCTCCTGGTTGAATGTATTTGATGCCAATTTTCCTTTTTTCTGAAATGATGTATGGTTTGTGTCATCTTGCTAATTAATAAAAATTAATATATCATTCAATATCCAATTTTAATTATAATGCAACAACATTTTGACTTATGTGGAAAGTCTGAATTTTAGACCTGCAGATCAAATAGTCTGATTGAAAACTTTTACGGATTTAGCTGATTTCAGGGTAGCTATTTTATCAAAATAATAGCCCTGGGTATGCTTTATACATTAATATGGTTTTTTATTTGTATTTTAAAGTAGTTTGTCTTTTATCTTTTATGTAATTGTGAAAGGTCTAATTTTTGAATTCATTTTGTATACCTTGTGTAGAAAGGATTGAAATGAAAATTGCTCTATGTACACCAAATGTCAAAATGAAATGTGGGACTCCATTTTATAATTTTTTTTGTTCACGCAAATGCACACAAAATTAATTCAGCTTCAGAATATTAGATGTTCTTATTTAGGTGGATTATATTCCCAATTGTAAAAAACCTTTGAGGCTTGGACGTTGTGCTATTAACTTTTAGTGGGATGTTATTGTGCCTTGAGCCGAAGAATGTTTGATATCGTTCTTAAAGAAATTCACATGTAAATATAATAATTGTTGTTTTAAGTCTGTCCAAGAGAAAGGCTGTATTAGTGAGTACAGTGGGTTCTTTCTTGATTGTATGTTTTTGGAGATAAGTCTCTTGATTAAACTTAAAATATAAGCCATAGCTATTAATGTAACCTGGGACAGTGTTTGTAGAGGAATAAGACGGCGTTATTTTCTGGGTCTGTAGATTGTGAAGGAGCAAAACATGGCCTTTGCAGTGATATGTACTTCTTGTCAGATGTGGGAGTTTAAAGAGAGTTTAAGGGTTACTGCGGATTATATCTGCCAAAAATACTGTTGGGTGTGAATCTTATCAGTTCGAGCGGATTGGTTGGAGAGACAAATAGAAGCGATGAGGAAGTTGAAACAGCAACAGTATGTGATGGATGGCAGTTACAGGAAGGGGGGGCGGGGGGGGAACGTCTCAGATACAGTCACATAGATGCGTTAGCTCCAGGAAGGGTAAGAGAGGTAGGCAGCTAGTGCAGGAGTCTTTTGTGGATATACCCATTTCAAAAGGTATGCTGATTTGGAGAATGAGGGGGTGATGGATTCTCAGGGGAACGTATCACGAACAGCCAAGTTTCTGGTATTGAGACTGGCTCTAATGCAACGAGGGGTACGTCGGCTTCCAAGAGATCAGTTGTGTTAGGGGATTCTGTAGTCAGAGGTACAGACAGCCGTTTCTGTGGCCAGCTGTTGTTTCCCTGGTGCCAGGATCAAGGGTGTCTCAGAGAGGGTGCAGAATGTCCTCAAGGGGGAGAGGGGCCAGCAGGAGGTCATTGTCCACATTGGAACCAACGATAGAAGGAAGGGAAAAGGTTGAGATTCTGAAGGGAGATTACAGAGAGTTAGGCAGAAATTTAAAAAGGAGGTCCAGAAGGGTAGTAATATCTAGATTACTCCCAGTGCTACGAGCTAGTGAGGGCAGGAATGGGAGGATAGAGCAGATGAATGCATGGTTGAAGAGCTGGTGTTTGGGAGAAGGATTCACATTTTTGGAACATTGGAATCTCTTTTGGGGTAGAAGGGATCTGTACAAGAAGGATGGATTGCACCTAAATTGGAAGGAGACTAATATACTGGCAGGAAAATTTGCGAGAACTGCTCGGGAGGATTTAAACTAGTAAGGTGGGGGGGGTGGGACCAAGGGAGATTGTGAGGAAAGAGATCGATCTAAGATGGGTACAGCTGAGAATAGAAGTGAGTCAACCAGTCAGGGCAGGCAGGGACAAGGTAGGACTAATAAATTAAACTGCATTTATTTCAATGCAAGGGGCCTAACAGGGAAGGCAGATGAACTCAGGGCATGGTTAGGAACATGGGTCTGGGATATCATAGCAATTACAGAAACATGGCTCAGGGATGGACAGGACTGGCAGCTTAATGTTCCAGGATACAAATGCTACAGGAAGGATAGAAAGGGAGGCAAGAGAGGAGAGGGAGTGGCATTTTTCATAAGGGAGAGCATTGCAGCTGTGCTGAGGGAGGATATTCCCGGAAATATATCCAGGGAAGTTATTTGGGTGGAACTGAGTAAGAAGAAAGGGATGATCACCTTATTGGGACTGTATTATAGACCCCCCCCCCCAATCGTCAGAGGGAAATTGAGAAACAAACTTGTAAAGAGATCTCAGCTATCTGTAAGAATAATAGGGTAGTTATGGTAGGGGATTGTAACTTGCCAAACATCGACTGGGACTGCCATAGTGTTAAAGGTTTAGATGGAGAAGAATTTGTTAAGTGTGTACAAGACAATTTTCTGATTCAGTATGTGGATGTACCTACTAGAGAAGGTGCAAAACTTGACTTACTCTTGGGAAATAAGACAGGGCAGGTGACTGAGGTGTCAGTGGGGGAGCACTTTGGGGCCAGCGACCATAATTCTATTAGTTTTAAAATAGTGACGGAAAAGGATAGACCACATCTAAAATTTGAAGTTCTAAATTGGAGAAAGGCCAATTTTTATGGTATAAGGCAAGAACTTTCGAAAGCTGATTGGAGGCAGAGGTTCGTAGGTAAAGGGACGGCTGGAAAATGGGAAGCCTTCAGAAATGAGATAATGAGAATCCAGAGAAAGTATATTCCTGTCAGGGTGAAAGGGAACGCTGGTAGGTATAGGGAATGCTGGATGACTGAAGAAATTGCTGGTTTGGTTAAGAAAAAGAAAGAAGCATATGTCAGGTTTGGACAGGATAGATCGAGTCAATCCTTAGAGTATAAAGAAAGTAGGAGTATACTTAAGAGGGAAATCAGGAGGGCAAAACGGGGACATGAGATAGCTTTGGCAAATAGAATTAAGGAGAATCCAAAGGGTTTTTACAAATATATTAAGGACAAAAAGGTAACTAGGGAGAGAATAGGGCCCCTCAAAGATCAGCAAGGCGGCCTTTGTGTGGAGAAACAGAAAATGGGGGAGATACTAAATGAATATTTTGCATCAGTATTTACTGTGGAAAAGGATATGGAAGATATAGACTGTAGGGAAATAGATGGTGACATCTTGCAAAATGTCCACATTACAGAGGAGGAAGTGCTGGATGTCTTGCAACGGTTAAAGGTGGATAAATCCCCAGGACCTGTTCAGGTGTACCCGAGAACTCTGTGGGAAGCTAGAGAAGTGATTGCTGGGCCTCTTGCTGAGATATTTGTATCATCAATAGTCACAGGTGAGGTGCCGGAAGACCTGAAGTTGGTAAACGTGGTGCCACTGTTTAAGAAGGGCAGTAAAGACAAGCCAGGGAACTATAGACCAGTGAGCCTGACCTCAGTGGTGGGCAAGTTGTTGGAGGGAGTCCTGAGGGACAGGATGTACATGTATTTGGAAAGGCAAGGACTGATTCGGGATAGTCAACATGGCTTTGTGCGTGGGAAATCATGTCTCACAAACTTGATTGAGTTTTTTGAAGAAGTAACAAAGAGGATTGATGAGGGCAGAGCGGTAGATGTGAGAGGGGAAAGATATAAAAGGGACCTAAGGGGCAACCTTTTCACGCAGAGGGTTGTAAGTGTATGGAATGAGCTGCCAGAGGATGTGGTGGAGGCTGGTACAATTGCAACATTTAAGAGGCATTTGGATGGGTATATGAATAGGAAGGGTTTAGAGGGATATGGGCCGGGTACTGGCAGGTGGAACTAGATTGGGTTGGGATATCTGGTCGGCATTGACAGGTTGGACCAAAGGGTCTGTTTCCATGCTGTACATCTCTATGACTCTATTCCAGTTTTGAGTCTTTTTTTCAATCATATAAAGAAGTCAGTGGGAGTGAATAAAACAAATCAGATGTTGGGATATATTAAAATATTATATTGAATCAAGGTGGTGAGGTAATGTTGACACCTTATAAATCATTAGTATAACCTCAATGGACATACTATGAGCAATTCTGCTTGTCATAGTCCAAGGAAGCGATTTCACCTATTGAAAGAAAGGACAGGCAAAATGATTGAGGGATTGCATTATGAACAACGACAATGCAAGTTGAGCCTAATTCATTGAATAAGAGAAGACTGAGAGGTGATTTTTTTTATTTTTGTTTGATTTTCTAAAGGGGAACTGGAAAATATTGGAAATATTTAGTTCATAATTCTCATGTTTTTGAAGTTTTATGAATTAAAGTTTTTAACTGCAGAAAAGTGGGGAACATGTGGTTAAATTGGTTATAATCCTAAAGTAAAGCTACTTGAAACAAGCTTTGAATTTATTCAACTTAAAAGGTTGGCATGATATTAATGTAAGAAATTAATGGTTGGTAAAGTCAGATAATGTGTGGACTTGCTGAATTAAGTAACTGGAGACATGACTTCACAAGTTATTCCAGTAAAGGAAAAGTTACTCATGTGGTTTCTGAAATAAGGAAAGCTTTGGAATCAATTAGTAGTTTATTTACATTTGAACCTGGGACAAGCTACATATGTCTTGTTGTTTTAGAGATGGGTAGAGCTCAGCAAGATGCTTTGTTATTTTTGATTTGATTTATTATTGTTACATGAACTGAGATACAGTGAAAGGTATTGGTTTATGTGCAATACAGGAAGAGCATATCTTACATAAGTACAACAAGGTAATAGAATAGAATGCAGAGTATAGTGTTATGGCTACAGAGAAGGTGCAGAGAATGATCCGGGTTCAATTCCCGCCTCAGGCGACTGACTGTGTGGAATTTGCACATTCTCCCCGTGTCTGCGTGGGTTTCCTCCGGGTGCTCCGGTTTCCTCCCACAGTCCAAAGATGTGCAGGTTAGGTGAATTGGCCATGCTAAATTGCCCATAGTGTTAGGTAAGGGGTAAATGTAGGGGTGGGTTGCGCTTCGGCGGGTCGGTGTGGACTTGTTGGGCCGAAGGGCCTGTTTCCACACTGTAATGTAATCTAATCAACTCTAATGTATGAGACATACATTCAAAAGTCTGATAACAGCATAAGGAGCTGTTCTTGAATCTGTTAGTAAGTGTTTTCAACCTTTTGTATCTTCTGCCTGAGGGAACATGGTGGAAGAGAGTATAATCAGAGCAGGAGGTGTGTGATTATGTTGGCTGCTTTCCAGAGGCAGCGGGAAGTATAGACAGAGTAAATGGAAGGAAGGCTGGTGTGTGTGATTGACCGGGCTGCGTTCACAAGTCTCTTTCATATCTTATGGTTTTGGGCAGAGCAGTTGCCACACCAACCTGTGATGTTTTCTGTGGTGCATCTATAAAAATCGGTAGTGTCATTGTGGACGTACCAAATTTCCTTAGCATCCGGAGGAAGTAGAGGCATTGGTGTGCTTTCTTCTTGATTTTGAGTTATCTCTCTGAATTCCAATATGATGCAGTTAGCAGGCAAGATTGGTTCATTTTGTTAAACAACTAAGAGATTGTGTCAGCTGTGAATCTTGTTAGTTCCTATCTCCTTGGAAGTTGACAGATAAAAGTGCTACATGTGAGAGACTAATTGATGCAACCTGCTAGTGGGAGCTGGTATTCAATAGAAAGCAAAGTTGTTAAGGAGGCAAATGACTGGAAGAATTGTTTAACTAGAAGCTAAAGGAAGAAATTTATCATAAGCTTCAATAAAATGCTATAAACATAATTGCAGTTGAAATTCTGGAAATAAGCAGCTTAGTTTTCATTTGAAACCACAGCTGCCAGCTGATAGAAACCAGAGGCGTTTTATGATCTCTTAAGCCACTGTACAGGAGTTGTATTTGGGTCTTTGCTAGAACTGTGGAGTTCAGAATCATGAAATCAGTGAAAAAAATGACTTTTTTATTCTTTCATGGGATGTGGGTGTCACTGGCATTTATTGTCTTTCCCTAAGTGCCCTTGAATTGAGCAGTGGGCTCAGTCACTTCAGATGCTATGGGTCTGGAGTCTCATGTCACCCAGAGCAGTTAAAGTAGGCAGATTTCCTTCACTGACGTAGATGGGTTTTTACAATAATCCATAATCAGTGTTTTGGCAACATTATGGAGACTGTGTTTGTTTCTATCCAGGTCAGGAATTCTTTCTTTGAAAACCTTGGGCCAACTGTTTTTTGGATAAAGGATATTTTTCGTTCTTGAATGCACTTTTTTCCCTCCACTGACCTGAACCGACGTACAGGCAAACTGAGTTTAGCTGCTTTGGAGGAAGGCTACACTTTTAGATGTGTTCAGGCTAAGTGAAGATTTTTTCCCAAGGTGCTCAAACTCAACATGATTATAGATTTAGGGTGTAGCTTTGCTCGCTGAGCTGTAGGTTTGATATCCAGACGTTTCATTATCTGGCTAGGTAACATCATCAGTGGCGACCTCCAAGTGAAGCGAAGCTGTTGTCTCCTGCTTTCTAATTATATGTTTGTCCTGGATGGGGTTCCTGGGTTTTGTGGTGATGTCATTTCCTGTATGTTTTCTGAGGGGTTGATCGATGGTATCTAGATCTATGTGTTTGTTTTTGGCGTTGTGGTTGGAGTGCCAGGCCTCTAGGAATTCTCTGGCATGTCTTTGCTTAGCCTGTCCCAGGATAGATGTGTTGCCTCAGTCGAAATGGTGTTTTTTTTCCTCCGTGTGTAGGGCTACGAGGGAGAGAGGGTCGTGTCTTTTTGTGGCTAGCTGGTGTTCGTGTATCCTGGTGGCTAACTTTCTTCCTGTTTGTCCTACGTAGTGTTTCTGGCAGTCCTTGCATGGAATTTTGTAGACGATGTTGGTTTTGTTCATGGGATGTACTGGGTCTTTTAAGTTTGTTAGTTTTTGTTTAAGAGTATTGGTAGGTTTGTGTGCTACTAGGATTCCAAGGGGTTTTAGTAGTCTGGCTGTCAAAAAAAAAACCACCATTTCGACTGGGATAACACATCTATCCTGGGACAGGCTAAGCAAAGCCAGGCCTCCTGAGTTTCTCCAGCAATTGCTGTTTCTGTTTCAGATATCTAGCATTCACAGTTCCTTGTTTTATTTTAGCTCTTCTGCCTCTGTTGTAGATGAATTGATTGTGATTGCTTTGATTGGTCAACAACTCCCTCATGTTATGCCAGAATGAAAAGAGGTAACACAGATGAAATGTGAGGCAGAGTTTTATATTTTCGAGAAAGTTTAATCTCCCTCCTGTTGTGATGTTCACACATAAACATGTTGATATTGGGTCAAGGTCCCTGATATCATTGTGACCAATTATGAAATTATGACCAGCAAGAAGGTTCAAAAGTCAGAAGCCTGTTCTTTTTTTTAAATGCAATTAAAGAATAGTTTATGTAGTTAGCCAGGCAATTCACTGAAAATTAATGCAGCTGTATGATTTAATAGATTCAAGGGTCAGACAAGCAGGGAGGGATTACTATAGGATATCTCAAAGGATAAAAGCAAGCATGAGAGCAAAACACTGAGGAGTAGGAGGAGGCTGCAGCTGAGACTGCAGTAGAGCCCAGTGAAGTAGTCTAATTGTTTTTCTCATGGTTGATTTTAAGGAATAAAGGGGTCATTGTGCTGGCTCGCATGAAAGAAGGCTTAAATCAAGGAGGAGCAATTTCAGAGCATTGTGATAGCAACAGAAGTCTTGGTAATAGTCTGTTCCAGTGGAGTTTCCTTCAATGAAGAGGAGGAAAGTAGAAGGAGGGAGAGGGGCTGTTAGCAACGAGTGTCAACAGCACTCCCTCCGCGACTCCCTTGTCAGACCACTCCCTCCGCGACTCCCTTGTCAGACCACTCCCTCCGCGACTCCCTTGTCAGATCCACACCCCCCACCGACCCAACCTCCACTCCCGGCACCTTCCCTTGCAACCGCAGGAGGTGCAACACTTGCGCCCACACCTCCCCCCTCACTTCTCTCCAAGGCCCCAAAGGAAACTTCCATATCCGCCACAGATTCACCTGCACCTCCACCCACATCATCTACTGCATCCGCTGCAGCCGGTGTGGCCTCCTCTATATTGGGGAAACAGGCCGCCTACTTGCGGAGCGATTCAGAGAGCACCTCTGGGCCACCCGGACGAACCAACCCAACCAACCTGAAGCACAGCATTTCAACTCCCCCTCCCACTCCACCGAGGATATGCAGGTCATTGGACTCATCCACCGCCAAACCACAACAACCCGACGGTCGGAGGAGGAGCGTCTTATCTTCCGACTGGGAACCCTCCAACCGCAGGGGATGAACTTGGACTTCACCAGTTTCTTCATCCCCCCTCCCCCCACCTTGTCTCAGCCGGATCCCTCCAGCCCGGCACCGCCTTCCTGACCTGCAGTCTTCTTCTTGACCTCTCCGCTTCCATCCTACTCCGACCTATCACCCTCACCTTGACCTCTTTCCACCTATCACATTTCCAACGCCCCTCCTCCCTACCTTTTATCTTCTCCTGCTGAACACTCTCTGCTCATTCCTGAAGAAGGGCCTGTGCCCGAAACGTCGAATCTCCTGTTCCCTGGATGCTGCCTGACCTGCTGTACTGTTCCAGCAATAAAGTTTCAACTTTGATCTCCAGCGTCTGCAGACCTCACTTTCTCCTCCAGTGTCAACAGCAACCCAAGACTAGTGTTGTAATGACTCTGAAGAGCTATAAGGTGGTGAAGCTATCATGAGCAGGTATAGAATCATAGAAAATAGGAGCAAGAGTGGGACATTCAATGTGATTGTGACAGATCATCAAACTGTTCTCACTTTCTCCCCATACCCTTTGATCTCTTTGACTCTAAGAACAATGTCTAACTCCTTTTGAAAACATTCAATGTTTTGACTTCAAACACTTCCTGTAGCAGAGAATTTCACAGACTCACTATTCTCTGGGTGAAGGAATTTCTCTTCATCTCAGTCCTAAATGTCCTAACCATGTCCTCAGGTTCTGGACTGCCTAGTCATTGGGAAAATCATACTTGTGTTTTCCCTGGTCAGACACGTTAGGAGTTTAGCCATGTTTATTCCTACTCTTTGTTTTCTGTCTGCCAGCTAGTTCCCTATTCATGTCAGTAAATTACCCCACCAATACCGTGCTCTTGAATTTTACCTTATTAAAAGCTTTCTAAATGTCACTGGCTGCCCTTTACCAACTCTGCAAGTTACATTCTCAAAAACATCCAGTTGATTTGTCAGGCTTGATTTCCCTGTTATAAGTCCATGCTGTCTCTGTCTGATCCTGTTGTTGCTTTCCAGGTACTGTGCTACTAAATTTTTTATGATGGATTTTAATGTTTTCCCCACTGCTGATGTCAGGATTATCAGTCTATAAATCCCTGTTTACTCTCTCCCTCTCTCTTTTAAAAACAAATGGTGTGATTACATTAGCTATCCTCCAATCCATTGAAACTGTCCCAGAGTTTGTAGAATTTGAAGGATGACCACCAATGCATTTACTATTTGTCGGGTCTCTTGGATGTATATTATCAAGCTCTGGGGATTTGTCATCCTTCGATTCCATCAATTTCTTAGAGTCATAGTGCCATACAACATTGGCACAGATCCTTTAGCCCAACTTGTCCATGCTGACCAAGTTTCCCAAACTAATCTAATGTCACTTGCCTGTGTTTGGCTGATATCCCTCTGAGTTAAAAACAAGGACTGCAGATGCTGGAAACCAGATTCTACATTAGAGTGGTGCTGGAAAAGCACAGCAGTTCAGGCAGCATCCAAGGAGCAGGAAAATCGATGTTTCGGGCAAAAGCCCCATTCCTGATGAAGGGCTTTTGCCCAAAATGTCGATTTTCCCCTTCACCTCGGGTGCTGCCTGAACTGCTGTGCTTTTCCAGCACCACTCCAATCTAGAATCCCATATCCCTCTGACCTTTGCCTATTCATGTACCTATTCAAATGTATTTTCAATCTTGTATCTGTACCTGCATCTACCACTTCCTCTGGCAGTTTATTCCACACACTAACCACACTTTGTATGAAATAGTTGCCCCGAAGGTCCCTTTTAAATCTTTCCCCTCTGACCTTAAAAATCTGCCCCTAGTTTTGAATTCACCTACCCTTGGGAAAAGGGCATTGTTATTCACCTTATCTATGCCCCTCGTGACTTTATAAACATCTAGAAGGTCACTCATCAACCTCCTAAGTTCCAGTGAAAAGGTCCCAGTCTATCCAACCTCTCTTTTATAACTGACACTATCCAGTCCTGGCAAAATCTTTAAGTTTCGCTCTTTCTCTAAACCATACATTCCTCAATGTTTGTAGCACGTTATCTGTCTGTCTTTGTGAAAATAGAACCAAATTACGTATTTAATTAGTCTGCCATCTTGTTCCCTAATTCAATGTCTCCTGTATGCACCAGGACAATACATTATCCTGAAGGAACTTTGGACAGCCACTGCTCAGTATCTTCAAACGAGTGAGTGCTAGAGTGACAGTAGGCCAGAGAGTTAGCAATATTCATTTGTGACATGATTTGTGAGAAGGTCAGTTCCCATGACTTGAGCAATCACCCATAGTCTGTGGCATTAACCTTTTCAGTGGCCCTTAACTTCTATGTATCGGGGATCTGTATGGTGTTTGACAATCAGGAGGCCACCATTACATCAATGTTATAAAGACTGGAAATCTCCATTTACTTCACAACTGATAATGAAAGCCAGAGTGAGACAGTAAGAGACTTTGGGGCAATGGCAGGCCTTCCTAAAATCAGAGAGGCTGTTGTTTGTCCATATGTGACCCCTGCAGGCCAGTCTTGAGTTTTCATTAATTAGTAATATTTTCAATCTCTCAGTGTGCTGATTTTTGGAGGTTACTACAAGTAAATTGTGTCGGTGTGTGCTTAACAGCTTGGGAGCAGTTATAATACCTACATCCTTGAGCACTCCAAGGTGCCTTGATTCTTTTGTCCCCCCCTGAGCTGGATTGTTATTTTGACAGGTTATAAGGAATATCTATTAAGGGTGACTTAAGAAATTCATCAGGCACTTTCTGGACTTGGGCGGAAGAGAGGCACAATGCCAGCCATCCTTACAATGAAGAACTCTTGCTCTGAACTGCAGAAGTGAGGTACAATTGACTGCCACTGACTTCAGGGCAACGTTTGACTGAACATGGTATCAAGAATGCCAAGCAAACTGGTCTCATTGGAAATCATTGGGAAAATCTTGTTCTAGTTGGACCCTTGCTGTCACAAAGGATGATGGCTGTGGTTGTTGGAGGTCAATCATCTCATCCCGCAGGACATCTTTCCAGGTGTCTGTAAGAGTATTATCCTTGGCCCAACCATCTTCAATTGCTTCATGAATGACCTTTTCACCTTTGAGATCAGAAGTGGGGATGTTCACTGATGATTACTCAATGTTCAGCACAGTTTGCAACACCACAGATACTGAAGCAGTCCATGCCCTTTCTTAAAAAAACAAGATCTGGGGAGTATCAAGGGTAATACAAAGAAACATTTGTACCACAGAAGTGCCAGGCACTGACCATCTCCAAATAGAGAGAATCTAATCGTTACCCTTTGATACTCAATAGCATTACCATCACTGAATCACCCATTATCAACATCTTACCATTTAGCATTGACCAGAACCTGACTGGACTAGTTGCCATATAAATGCTGTGGTGACAAGAGCAGGCCAGATACAAATTAAATGCTTCCTTTCACCTCATTGCATGTACATTGTCGATAAGGTACAAGAGTGTGATGGAATATTAACCACTTGATGAGCCTCTCTCTTGGACAATCGCAGCTCCGACAGTATTGAATAAGATTGACACCACCCAAGACATAATAGCCTGCTTCGTTAGCCTGCTTGCACCAAATTCAACATCCACTCACTTCATCGTGCATAGTGGCAGCCATTTGTGTCATCTGTAAGTTGCATTATAGTAACTCACCAAGACTTCTTTGACAGCATCTTCCAAGGCAGTGACTTCTACCATCTCAACACAAGATCAGCAGATACTGGGAACACCACAACCTGCGAGTACCCCTCCAAGTCACACACCATCCTGACTTGGAATATATCTTCCTTGCTTTATGTCGCTGGATCAAAATCCTGGAATATCCTTCCAAACAGCTCTCTGCGTGCCCCTAAACATCAAGAACTGCAGTTTATCGCCACTTTCTCCAGGGCATTTGGGAATGGGCACCAGATGCTGACCTGGCCGGTGATTCCCACATACCAAACAATAGGTGACAATAGAGAGAAGTATTTGTTGAAGATGCGGTTTTGTTGCTTTCACTACTCTGCTGACGCATGCATTGTTCCCTCGATCATGTTTCCCTCACCATTGCCAGGTTGTGCAATGCATAATACATGACATTGTGTTCCAGTTCACATTGGAATTTTTAGCTTGTTTTTTATGTAAACATTTGTAGTTGTTGTTGTGGTTCTGTTCGCCGAGCTGGAAATTTTTGTTGCAAACGTTTCGTCCCCTGTCTAGGTGACATCCTCAGTGCTTGGGAGCCTCCTGTGAAGCGCTTCTGTGGTGTTTCCTCCGGCATTTATAGTGGCCTGTCCCTATCGCTTCCGGTTGTCAGTTTCAACTGTCCGCTGTAGTGGCCGGTATATTGGGTCCAGGTCGATGTGTTTGTTGATGGAGTTTGTGGATGAGTGCCATACTTCTAGGAATTCCCTGGCTGTTCTTTGTTTGGCTTTCCCTATGATGGTAGTGTTGTCCCAGTCGAATTCATGTTGCTTGTCGTCTGCGTGTGTGGCTACTAAGGATAGCTGGTCATGGCGTTTCGTGGCTAGTTGATGTTCATGGATGCGGATCGTTAGCTGTCTTCCTGTTTGTCCGAAATAGTGTTTTGTGCAGTCCTTGCATGGGATTTTGTACACTACATTAGTTTTGCTCATGCTGGGTATAGGGCAAGCCAAACAAAGAACAGCCAGGGAATTCCTCAAAGCATGGCACTCATCCACAAACTCCATCAACAAACACATTGACCTGGACCCAATATTCCGGCCACTACAGCGGACAGCTGAAACTGACAACCGGAAGCGGCAGGGACAGGCCACTATAAATGCCAGAGGAAACACCACAGAAGCGCTTCACAGGAGGCTCCTAAGCACTGAGGATGTCACCTAGACAGGGGACGAAACGTTTGCAACAAAAATTTCCAGCTTGGCGAACAGAACCACAACAACGAGCACCCGAGCTACAAATCTTCACCCAAACTTTGAATTTGTAGTTGTTTTCATCCGTACATAACGGGCTACTATTTTCCAGTGTTGATGGAAGAATGTGTTGAAAAGTCCCTTTGATTCACTGCTGTTTATTTGAATTGAGTTAGAGTCGTAGTCATACAGCATGGACACAGATCCTTCAGTCTAACTCATCCATGCTGACCAATGTTTCTAAACTATACCTGATCTACTTGCCTGTGTTTGGCCCATATCCCTCTAAACCTTTCCTATTCATGTGTCTATCCAAATGTCTTTTAAATATTGTAACTGTACCTGCATCTACCACTTCCTCTGGCAGTTCATTCCACATATGAACCACGCTCTGTGTGAAAGATCCTGTAGATCACTCCCCTGTAGACGTTTCTCCCCCTATTCTTCATCGCTATCCAAATAGATTCTGCATCCTGATCTCCTGAACCAAGGTGATCTCTAATTATTGCACAAATGCCATTCCTGATTAACAGTGCTACTCCTCCACCTTTACCTAGCTTCCTGTTCTTCTTGAATGTCATATACCCCTCAGTCCTCTTGTGAGGAACTAGGGGATACAGTTTTAAAAGTATGGGTCTTTTTTAGGAAATCTAAACAGCAGAAAGTAAAATAAAGGTATTGTTCATTGCATACTCAGGGTATAACAATATTTGCATAAATCAACATTGAGCCAAGAAATTGTAACAGTAGGGGAATCCAGAACTGTAACAGTATATAATTTCTTAGAGTAAGCAGTAGGAATGCTACCACTAAAACAAAAATGGCACCTAAGTTGCAGGGAAGATTTCAATACAAGATGTCTTTTGTTGTTGTGAATCCGTAAAAGGTCAGCCACCAAAACAGGAACAAGAGTCTTGTGCTAAATTGTGATAACTGGAGAGTGGCCTTTCTCCACATGCTGACTGCTGACGATTATTGTGCACCCCAAATTTAGGTAATTGCAAAATCCAATGTACGTAAAAGACATTGAAGTTGGTGAATACTGCGAAGATACTGGAAGGAAATTCTTTTGCTTTAAAAATATTGCAAGAATGAATTTGCAGCTTTTATCAAGCATTGCCTTTTAATAATAAGGATTATTTTGTAAATGCCAAAAGATGACTAGTTCTACTTTGAAAATAATTGATGCAACTTTATAGGTAGAATACCTAAAACCCGAGTTATCCAAAAACTGGACATGTTTGAAATGGCATGCTGATCTAATTCCATTGGATCTGTGTTTAGCTTCAAGATCTTGTGTTAGTTTGGGCACTTCTGGACAACAAGTCAGTTATATACGGAATTTCTATTGTTCTGGGGATCCCATACAGTCAAACACATGTTAACATTTTAATTGTTCTGCAATACCATCATGTTTTCTGTTTTCAGCAATGTAGGTACAAAATAAATATGTAGATGAACTTTTCAAAAAGTGCAATTAAATAAATGTTATAGTTGGAAATAAGATTGAATGTTACATTTTGGAAATAGTATCTTTTATTCCAGTGAATGTTGAAGTGCAATATGCAGTTTAACTTAGCAGACAGTAGGGGATGATGTTGTTCCATAGAAGCAGAACTACATGCGATTTATAGGGTATCTCCTTTCAGTGACGACTTGTTAAGACTGCCCCTCAGAACATGCCCCCTTCTTTCGTTTCAAGATTTTTAAAATGTTTAGAGCACATAAAGAAGCAATCGGTTTGTTGCGTGTAGGACAAGCTTTTTTTCCCCCAGCATTTCATAACCAAGCCTACTTACTTACTATCCTCATTGTCAGATATTTTACTTGACTTCTAATGATTAGTGGGATTTCTCTTAAAGAATGCAATGGTGTCTTTGTAAACATTCCATGCTGCTTAAAAGTTTTTTGTTTGAATCTCTTTCCCCACTCTCTTAAGTAGTAACATTTTAGATTGGTGACCTCTTGTTATTGACTGTCCAGTCAGAAATTGAAATATTACCACATTTAAGAAAGGAGCCATTTGCCTGATCTTATTCATTATATTGGAAACCGTGCTTGCTGAACCCAAGGCACCTTTCAGGTAGATAGAAAAATCGTAAGTCATTTGGTTGACTTGAGATGGATATTGAAAGATGTTTTGAATCAAATTACATATGCATCATTACCAATAACTTAAATAGGGAATTAAACATGTAATATATATTTAAAAGAGGATATAATTGGCATGTAGATTTGAAAATATGAAAAAATTAATAACTAAAAGCTTCCCAAAAACCTCTTCTTAAATTGTAATGTGGCTATTTTCTGCTGTGCGGAGGTTGAGAGGATTGCTGTTATGTTTGCATTGATCTGGTGTAATATGCATTTAATCGAGGAACAGCTGTTTCTTATTTACACTACCTTATTCACATATCATTGGCACCATGTTAAAGATATAAACCTTCTTTCTCTCCCTAAACCCCATTTGAAATAAGAATAGTTAAAATAATTATATATAATAAATATTAGGGGCACAAGTCAATGCTAATGAGGGAATGTTGACAACATAACTCGTTGGAGATTTGTTAAAACAAGATTGATTGATGAAATATTAAGTGTCCTGAAATATATACACTAGAACTGTTTTCATGTGAGAATTACGTAGTGCTTGCCAGCCACCCCATATTTCCGTAGGCAGACTCCTGAAAGAATGGCAATGTCTAATGGATTAAGAGACCTTGAGTTTAAATAAATTACATATTTGACTCCAAGTTAATTCCAGGCTAGCAAAATAAGTTCCAAATTCTGCTATATTATAAATTGTTGGGTGATCTTTAGTTTGGAAATGTTGTGTAATAAAATATTTTTTTAAAAAACCTTGAGGTTGCCACGATACTTTCTGTCCTAAACCTCCAGTGCCTTTTGATTGAATAATGGTGAAACTTCTGTGCTGCAGAGCAGATTGCCAGAGGTACTTTAAACTGCATTCCAACTAAAGTTTTGTAATGCCCATTCTTAATCTTTCTTGGTCACTTGTTTAAATCATGTGTTGCCATTTCAGTGGCAAGGTTTTATGAATTCTCTTAATAATAAGATTCCAATTCCTAACCTAAGTACCAATTCTAATATGATTTTGTTTGGTTAAAATCAAATTAAAAAAAACATTCACAGATACACACACTATATTATAAATTATTGTACTGTTGGAAAAATGTACTGAATATATTTAGCTGTACAATAGTTGTATCTATGAGAATAGTTTTCATGAATGACCATTGATTTATAAAATTGAGCAATAATCTGCAATAAATGATTTCAATGTACGGTACAAAAGAAAAAGATGTGCTTGGCTTGGGAACCTCAGCAGTGTTAAAAAAGTTGAAAATAGGTACATGAGTAGGCCATTCAACCCTTACAGCCTGCACCACCATTCAGTTTGATCATGGCTGGTTAATTGTGCAATCTCAGTATCCCATTCCCGCCCTCTCCTTATACCCTTTTGATCTCTTTAACCGCAAGGGTCACGTCCAGCTCCCTCTTGAATATGTCTAATGAACTGGCTCCAACAGCTTCCTGTGGGTGAGAATTCCACATGTTCACAACTCTGAGTGAAGAAATTCTTCCTCATCTCACTCCTGAATGGCCTACCCTTATTCTTAGACTGTGGTCCTTTTGTTCTGGATCTTCCCAACAGTGGAACATTCTTCCCACATATAGTCTGTCCACTCCCATCAGGATTTTATATGTTTCTATGAGATCCCCCTCTTTCTTCTAAATTCCAGCAAATACAAGCCCAATCAATCCAGTCTTTCCTCGTATGTCAGTCCTGTCATCTTAGGAACAGTCTGGTGAACCTTCACTGGACTCCCACAGTAGCAAGAATGTCCTTTCTCAGACGAGGAGACCGGTACTGTGCACAGTACTCAAAGTATGCCCTCACCAAAGCCTTGTATAACTGCAGCAAGACATCCTTACTCCGATACTCCAATCCTCTCACTATGAAGGCCAGCATTCTATTAGCTTTCCTCACTGCCTGCTGCACCTACATGCCAATCTTCAGCTTCTCTTCTACCATGACACCCAAGTCTTGTTGGACCTCACCGTTTCCAACCATCCTGATTCCGCATCGTCCAGGCTAATGTCCTTCCTTACTATTGTGTTAATCTCCTTCTTAATGAACAACACAACCCCTCCTACCTTTCCTTTCCATCTGTCTTTCCTGTATCCTCTGGCAATCCTCCTCACTATCCACAGCAGCACTAGATTAAATTCCCTACAGTGTGGGAACAGGCCCTTCAGCCCAACCAGTCTACATCGACCCTCCGAAGAATAACCCACCCAGACCCAGTGTCATCTGCAAACTTACATATCAGGCCACCTACATTCTCCTCTAAATCATTTATGTATTTATTACAAACAACAGGGATCCCAGAAATGTTCAATGCAGAACTACTAGTCAAAGATCTCCAAAATGAAAAACAGCCTTCCAAAGCTACTCTGTCTTCTATGACTAAGCCAGTTTTGTAACCATCTTACTAGCCCATCATGGATTCCATGTCACTTTGTCCTTTTTGTAGCAGTCTGCCATGAGGGACCTTATCAATGGCCTTGCTAAAGTCCATATAGACAATATCTACTGCCCTGTTGACATCAATCATCTCTGCCACTTCCTCAGAAAACTCAATTGTTTGTGAGACATGACCATCCCTACATAAAGGCATACTGTTTACCACGAATAAGTCCATATTTTTCCAAATGCGAGTAAATCCTATCCCAAAGAATCTTCTCCAATGACTTCCCTACCACTGACGTAAGGCTAATTTCCTGGATTATCCCTGTTGTTCTTCTTAAACAAAGGAATAATGTGGCTATTCTCCAGTCCTATGGAACCTCTCCTGTGATTAAAGAGGATACAAAAATTTGCCCAAGGCCCCAGGAATTTTCTCTCCTATTTCCTTCATCGTTCTGGGATAGATCCCATCAGGTTGTGGGTACTTGTCTACTTTAATGCTTTTCAAAACGCCCAACACCACCTTTTTTTATGTTGAAGTGGCCTGGAATACTAGAGGCTTTCAATCCACTGAACCCTTCTCCTTTGTGAATATCGATGAAGAGATATTGTTCAGGACCTCATCAACTTCATCCAGCTCCATGCATAAATTCTCTCCTTTTTCTTTGAGCACACTTATCCTTTCACTAGCTAACTTCTTAATCCTTAAATATGTATATCCTTATATATATTGAAGACACCGTGGGATTTTCCTTAATCCTGTTTACTAAAGATATTTTGTGGCCCTTTTTAGCCCTCCTAGTTCCATGTTTGAGTTCTTTCCTGCTCTCTTCATATTCTTTGTGGTATCTGTCTGTCTTCAGTTCAGCAGAGGTGATGTCGGCGAGATACGCCCAGTGGCAAAAGATGACACCTGATGAATAGCGACGTCATTGATTGGGTCTGGCAGTGGCAGTGACAAAGCGATGCTGTAAGTGCATCACTGCGACATGGAGGTAGGCCCAGCAATGAGAGATGCAACTCTGACGGTGGGTTTGGCACAGGTAGCAGCGAGGCAGTGCTGGAGGAGAACCAGCTCAGTGGTGAAAGGTGGCGCCTGAAGAGTGATAACTTCAACGTTGTTTGGGTCTGGTGTAGACAGCAGCATGGTGATGGAGGAAGGAAGGTGGTGTAGGTGTCATTGATGATGAGTTGGCTCAGGACTTACGAACTCTCTTTAAGCTATTTTTTTCTTCTTATTCTTAAAACTATTCAAAATGGGGCCAGAGGAAAAGCTTTTCACTTTTTTTTTCACTGTAAAATATATGTGACAGTAAAATCATCCATAAAGATATGCTGATATACCTACCATGAGACATAAAACAATGTCAGGATCACTCAGGTACAAAATGCCTTCAATTTTCTTCAATTTGATATTATCATCTTACCTTTTCCAGTGACTTGTGTCAATCAAAATTAAGCAGATGGTGTAAGTGATACTAACAATAAATGCTGTTTGTTGCCGTGCTACAACAAATCATGGGCACTGTCGTGATTGGAACGAGGTGGATCATATTGACTATGAGATCTTTGATTGACCCAAGTTAACACCCAATCAGTGAGCCCTGGCTGACAGATCTAAACAGGGAATTCAAAGTCTCCTCACTTCATGGACTGACTCCAGGCTGTCTGGCCACAGCCAGTATACAGTGCCTGTGTAAATAAAAGGTTGCCAGGATTGGTTGCTAACATAGCTGCATTGGTGGGGCAGTGCCTAGTGTACACACAAGGACAAAACATGTCATTGCTGGTGCCCCCACACACTGGAATGTTTGGGTAAACTCTGGACACCACTCCTTTTGTGGCTTTAATGTTCCGGTTATTGTGGATTCCCAGTCCAAGTGCATATTGTGGATGTGCATTGTGTTCACTCAGCACACTCGGCGTGTGTGTGTGTGTGTGTGTGTGTGTGTGTGTGGTGATGCATGGGTAATGAAATGGCGACAGGAACGCCAATGCCTGCCCTGCAATGTACTCTGACAATAAGCAACCAATTTCAATTATTTCAGTTGTTTCAGGCACATTCTTTTAGGAGTCATCAGGAAGATGTGCACATGCTAGTTGGAGGGCAGGTGAAGTGGTCCTGAACAAACATGTGGATCACCTGAAAGCTACTATCTCGCAAATGGGGCAGAGGCAAAACATACCTGGCCCCTCAGATCAGCCAGGAGGCCTGGCAGAAATCATTGGTTTTCCCCTTCACCTAATATCGAAGAAACCTCGGAATCTGACATGGATGCAACCTTGATACCATTACCGCAGGAAGAAGTGCAGGAAACTCTCCCAAGAAGCTCCGGATGCAAGAGACAGGCTACAATCCAGTGTATGCCGCCTGTGTCAATAAGAGGAACTGGACCTTCGACAAAAACGTTGCAGAAGAAGCTACCTGATAAAGACCGAAATTGTGGGGGAGGGATTAGTGATTAGAGCCAGGTGGATCTTATTGATGGAGATCCTTGATTGGAGTGATAACCTGGGCCAATCAGTGAGCCTGACTGACAGATATTAAACAGGTGATTCGGAGTCTCCTCATTTCAGGGATTGACTCTGAGATGACTGGTTACAGCCAGTGTACTGTACACATGTAAATAAAAGGTGATGGTGACAGGATACTGGCCCCTGCACAGTTGTTTCAGGCACATTCTTTTAGGAGTCATCAGGAAGATGTGCACATGCTAGTTGGAGGAATACTGTTGAACATGTGGAATAATTGAAATTGGCTGCTTATTGTCAGAGAATGAGGTGTTGTAAATGTGTCAAAATAAAGATTGTAAATCCACTTTTGGAAGATTAATAAGTACATGGAAGGCTAAAGCCATTTTTTGACAATATAAAGATTATGAAGCAATGGTTACTCCTGTATTATGAGGTTTTATATTAAAAAACCAAAGTGCTGGAGAAATTCAGTAGGTCTGGCGCATCTATGGACAGGGAAACGGTTAACAATGAGTCCAAGAGTGTTTTATAACATTTATGTTGGAATTTAAGATAAATTGATAAGCAAATGATATAATTAGTAGAGCAAAGTTGGTTCAAAGAAATTTCAGGGTCATTCAGAATCAAGAATAACAAAAGATCATGCTTTGAACAAGACACCAATGCTCATCGAAAAGATGCAGAAAGGACAAATGTAATGCTTTGGCCACATTTAATGAACGGAAGATGCTAGACTGTGGATTAGATCCCTGCATAAAGAGGAACAGAGCAGAAGACCAAAGAAGCGAAGGTAGACAATGTCAAAACTTCTTTTTCATAGAAAAATGTATTGATGATTGAAACTGTTTAAGCTGTTCAGAATAGGCAATTATAGAATGGATCCAGTTGACTTTATTGTTTCTGCAGAACTGATGGCCAGATATATAGTTGTATTCATCATGCAAATATGAAGAGCAGGATTCTAACTGTTTAACATAGATAAATAAGTAGAGGAGGAACAGAAAATTGGAGGTTAGTCGGAATATGAATTTGAAGCCACAATCAGATCAGTTGTGATCTTATTAAATGGCAGAGCAGATTAGAGGGACTGAATGGCTTATTCCAGCTTCTGGATCATGAATAAGATGTATGAGATTGGTGTTGGTGGATAGATATGAAAAATGCTATCATTATGTATGTGAGTGCCTCTATAATCAACTGGAAGTTTTAGTTTCTGACTTTAGTATCTAGACTCTACCAGGACACAATTGAGCCTTCCTTAGATTTCTCAGTGTTTCTTCTGAAAGCTAGTTGTATGCAATTTCTGATGAGTGATTGTTAATGTATGATTAAGGTTTTCAAACAAACATACACTTATTACTGCTGTAAAAAGATAAATGTATAAAATTTATGAAGATAAATTTAACAATTTCATTGAACAGTATATTAGGCCTTTTGGGAGCCAGACTTATTTGAAAGATCTACACTGATATTCATGCAGCTGAGTCAGACTTCTGAAAATGTGAAAAACAAATTTAGAAATATATTAATAATGTTGTGTGAGTATGCAGAAAGATGCAAAAAAGTTGAATTTTCAGAATAAGTTATAAACAATAGATCAGTATGTGGTGGAAACAAGAAGCTGTCCTTAGAAAAGCCAGTAATACGTACGCATTGCAGGTCAAGAACAATTTACCATGTCTACAGTAAATTTGAAAGAAAAGCATGCAAATGGTTGCTCTAGACTGTGAAGTTCTTGATATGCTAACATCTGTCCTTGTCATTGTCGCAATGTGGTATGGCAACATAATAGATCAAATGTTCTGCTTTCCAAGAAAATGCAGTTCTTATTTTCCATATAAATATGAGTTGTTGAATGTTCAGCATATTTGATGAGAAGAAATTACTTTTTTTCCATTCACTGAAATGGATGTTTGTAATAATAATCAGTTGAGTTACTTATTTACTTTCAAAACAAAGTTGCAAAAACGTTTTGAGAGCCATTTGGTTGCAGTGGGATTGGTATAATTGACTTTCAAGAATATTTTGATTGCTTAGTTTGGACACTTTTATTTCTGGAAAGAAGCATGCTGCTTAAGGGTACTATATTTTTAATGCATTCATAATTTCATGTGCATTAATATTTATACACAAACACACAGACACCTATTGCAGGTTGAAAGAAGAACTGGAAGTTTTAAGGACTGTGAAAAGCACTTGGTACATTCAGTGTTGCGTTGAAAAGAACCTTAGTGCTGGTGCAACAATCCTTCACACAATGCTCTACTGCATCGAGGTTTCCTTACAATGTTCATAATAGATTAAGAACGACTTCAATTACAAATTTCTGGAGACTGGCAGTCTGTTACAATGCAGTCATAGCAGTATCTGAGGGTAATTTACAGTAATAGAATGAAGAAAGTTGTGGATTTGTATTACACTCTCTCACCTGACACCGCATTTGATCCCTTTTCTGTTGATTGACATTTTGAATGGGTCCTTTGAAATGAGCTCCAGCTTAATTAAAATGTTCGCTAAGTTAGCTGCGATCAGTGAGTGCTTGTGATAAATATTAAATTGAGTTCACCTGCTGGTTACAGAGAGTGCATAAACAGCTGCTTTGTGTCGTGTATCATGAGATCATCGAAGGAGAGCACCACTCTTGTAAGAAAAGGAACAGAAAGAATAGATGTTGAGTGATAGTATTGCAAGCTCACTTCACTTCTGGTATCTTATTCAGATGTGAGAGTGTGAGATTTCACACGGTACAAATTTAGAATTGTATCATTTGTAATTGTACGAAGTGGAAAAAGATTACTTTATGTTGCACCTTTTATCTCTTATTTTCAAACGTGAAAGAGTCAGTTCACAGAACGTAATTGCTAACTGTTAAGCTGCACTCTGAATCATATTTGTTCATTAGAAAATTGTTACAGGTTGAACTTTTTTCATGGTTCAAGTTTCGAGTTACAGAAGGTTAGCATACTTTCTAAGATTTACAATTGTAAGCAGGCTACCATCTTGTGTCTACTTCATAACCTACATTAGATGCAGATACTTTCTCGTGTGAAACCAATGTTTCTCAGTATTTTACAAATAGAAGACGGTCTTACTTGATTGACAGAAGTTACATGCATTTTGCTGCCTTTGTTCCTGGAATAGATTTGACATTCAGAATGTTCTAGACAGATGATGCCAAGCTTACAAATGGCTGGCCTTTTCCAGTGTAAACCAAGTGAATTTTATAACTACCAATAAAACTTGTTTTTAAAAAGAGAAATTTCTACTGGTTTTCTTTAGATATGCTGCTTCCATTGTTTGAATGGAAATATAACTAATGTGGCATGAGTGTTAGCATTTTTAGTTTCAGAGCCTTTGATCAACAAAATCTAACTGTTTGGCTTGAAATGTTAGCTGGCTGAAGCAGCAAGAATGTGGTTGAATGTATATGTAACCTTTAGTGCAACATGATACAAGATGCTTCTCAGGCGTGCTTTGAAACAAAATTCGACACTGAGCCACAGAAGGTGGTTTTGGTGCAGGTGACCAAAGAGGTGAGTTTGAGAGAATTTCTTAAAGATGAATATAGAAGTTTAGATGTGCAGGGAGCAAGTTCCAGCGTTAAAGACCTTGACAGAAATATGCACAAACCTCAGCAGTGGAGCAGTTAGAATCAGGGATGTTCAAGTTTTGGAAGAGTGTAGATGTCTTGAATTATGGATTGAATCAAGTCTCCGTTCATGACATGAATAGAAAAATAAGGGCTGAACATCCAGTGCAATGTTAAACAAGTGTCCTAGTCTCTGAGTTGCCATCCTTCAGATGAGACATTAAACCAAGGTCCTGTCCCTCCGGAAGAGATGGAAGATTCTATGTCACAATTTTGAAGGAGTTATCCCTGATAACCTGGTCCTATTTATTCCTCCATCAACACATAGAAATGGATTAGCTGGTTATTATTATACATTGCTGTTGTGGGTGCTTGTTGTGTCCAGGTTCACTGGAACATTTCTCAATTTACATCAAAAAGTACAATTCAAGATTACTTTGTCTGCTTTTTGGATGTTCTGTGAAAGTGAATATACTGAATACATATAACGAATACAAGTCTTTTTTTTCCCCCTGTTGGCATTGATTACAGAGATAGGGAGGAGCAGCTCCGTGGAAAGATTTGATAAGACAAGAATTTTAATTTGCTTGACTGAGAATCAAGTTGCTGGAAACAGGTGTGCTGGAAACACGATGAGTACCCACTTCCACTTTTAGTATTAGGGAGATTTTTAAAAAAGTCAAAAATGCTCCCTTTCAATAAAGGAAATGATTGGTTGCAGTACAGCATTGATGGAAATCTATTCGCTCTGCCACACCTCTTGGACAGAACCTGATCTGGGAATCCCTAAATTATGGAAAGTAGAAGCAAAATTACAATAACTTTTTTTTTCTGGCCCTTAATATCCTAAGGTGCTTCCAAAGCATTAAACTAAAATATGACACCAATCCACATGAGACATTCAGTTAGAAATCCAAAAGCCTTTTTAAAAGAGAAGTTTTAATCTAATCTAGCATCTGAAGTCATGGTCACCAATGGTGGACCAATTAAAATCAGGGATGCTCAAAATGCCAGAATTTGATGAACACAGATATGTTAGAGAGTTGTGGGGCTAGAGGACTTAATATAAAATTTCCAAATCTGGCACGGAAACAAAAACTAAAAACGTGTTACTGTACTCCTTTTGTAAGATCAAAAATATGTGTATCAGTTGTCTAGTAATCACTGAAGAAATTCAGTAAATTTTTGTGACAGAATTTTGAAAATTAATTTCATGTGTTGATTAATCTTAGTTGAAAGGAGAAATGTATTCATGGCTAAGTATCTAAAAGAACACCTCCATCAGTTTATAACATAACATGCCGAACAATTGTCTGTATTATAGTGTTTGGCACGTAAAATGCACTTCAAGCAATATTTATAGCACTTCGTCATGTAGCAGTTTCTTATGAATAGCTTTTACAATTAGTGTGCATTAACATTTAATCCTGTTTGAGTTTAATTAAATATTCAAACATCAACTTAGTGACAAAAACTGCTAGCAATGTGGCTAACATCTAGCAATGCAACTATGTCGATGATTCAATGAGATCAAGTAAATGATTTACTTGTACCGGACTGTGACAACAGAAAAGGAATCTTTGTTTGCAAAAGGTTTTATAAGAAATGAGAAACTGGTAATCAAAGAATGCTGCAGGTGGCCAAGAATAATACTGTTATCCAGGTTTCATCATTTAGATTAAATATTGTGAAAACCATGGCACCACCTATGATTTGACATTGTCATCAGTTGACCTTCGTGGATTTAGATGGCAGTTTTCCATCATGATTACTCCACTGCAGAAAATGCAACTGCAATCTTTGGGTGAAACAGTATGGTGTAAGGTATTAAAAGCTCAGAAGATTGTTAATCATTACTAATCCATAAGCAGCATAGAAAAACAAAAGGGATTATAAAATAATTTCCGATTTAAATTCCTGGAATGAACTCAGTGTGCTATTATGTTTTTTTCTGTCTTCAGATAATAATTGTAATATTTACAAAGAAGCTGAGTGGAGACTTGTGTTTTTCATCAAGTTCAAATTCCTCACACATTTTTTAATTGTGAAGGTCATGACTGGCTGGCTCATTGATCATCTCTGAAATGCAACTGATCTAAGTCTTTTTTTAGATAAAACATCATTGTCAATTTTAAGAAATCTCTTTGGTTTTTATTTTTGAGCCATGTAGTGTTAACAGCTTATCATTTGCCCATGTTCCAAACCATAATGGGAAAATCAAAAGGTTTTCTATTGTTTTAAAATGTTTTATTTGACATTGGCTTTGTCAGTTTCTTCGCTTATGTCAACTTTTCTCACACCTCCTTTTGAACATGCAACACATTTTTCTTGCAATCTAACATTTGCGTTGTCAATAAACTTCCTATAGTTAATGCCTGACCTGCTGAAGATGTGCAATATTTTCTGTTTTTATTTTGCATTTTCAGCATCTGCAGTATTTAGCTTATGTAACTTCTTTTAAGGCTGTAAACAAGCTTTTGTTTGGCATTCAGACTCTGGCCTCTGGAAGCTTAATGTTAACTCTGGCTCCCCTGGACCAAAATCTCAAGCCAATGTTTCCCAGACAGTCATTGATATCATTGTTGACATTCTCTTTCTCCTGCTTCATGCCTCCAAAATCAAAGAATTGCCTAACCCTCTTTGTGTCAAGATCTATTTGCTGGACTGTACTGGTGCACTGTTTAAGCTTGACCTTGACCCATTGGACTATTCATAGAGTCTTAGAGATGTACAGCATGGAAACAGACCCTTCGGTCTAAATCGTCCACGCCGACCAGATATCCTAACCCAGTCTAGTCCCACCTGACAGCACCTGGCCCCTATCCCTCCAAACCCTTCCTATCCATATACCCATCCAAATGCCTCTTAAATATTGCAATTGTACCAGCCTCCACCACTTCCTCTGGCAGCTCATTCCATACACGTACCCCCTATTGCTGCTTAGGTCTCTTTTATATCTTTCCCCTCTCACCCTAAACCTATGCCCTCTAGTTCAGGACTCCCCGACCCCAAGGAAAAGACTTTGTCTATTTATCCTATCCATGTCCCTCATAATTTTGTAAACCTCTATAAGATCACCCCTCAGCCTCCGACGCTCCAGGGAAAACAGCCCCAGCCTGTTCAGCCTCTCCCTATAGCTCAAATCCTCCAACCCTGGCAACATCATTGTAAGTCTTTTCTGAACCCTTTCAAGTTTCACAACATCTTTCCAATAGGAAGGATACCAGAATTGTATACAATATTCCAACTGTAGCCTAACCAATGTCCTGTACAGCCGCAACATGACCTCCCAACTCCTGTACTCAATACTCTGACCAATCAAGAAAAGCATACCAAACGCCTTCTTCACTATCCTATCTATCTGCGACTCCACTTTCAAGGAGCTATGAACCTGTACTCCAAGGTCTCTTTGTTCAGCAACACCCCCTAGGACCTTACCATTAAGGTGTATAAATCCTGCTAAGATTTGCTTTCCCAAAATGCAGCACCTCGCATTTATCTGAATTAAACTCCTTCTGCCAATTCTCATCCCATTGGCCCATCTGGTCCAGATCCTGTTGTAATCTGAGGTAACCCTCTTCGCTGTCCACTACACCTCCAATTTTGGTGTCATCTGCAAACTTACTAACTGTACCTCTTATGTTTGCATCCAAATCATTTATGTAAATGACAAAAAGTAGAGGACCCAACACCGATCCTTGTGGCACTCCACTAGTCACAGGCCTCCAGTCTGAAAAACAACCCTCCACCACCACCCTCTGTCTTCTACCTTTGAGCCAGTTCTGTATCCAGATGGCTACTTCTCCCTGTATTCCATGAGATCTAACCTTGCCAATCAATTTCCCATAGGGAACCTTGTCGAACGCCTTACTGATGTCCATATAGATCACATCTATTGCTCTGCCCTCATCAATCCTCTTTGTTACTTCCTCAAAAAACTCAATCAAGTTTGTGAGACATGATTTCTCACGCACAAAGCCATGTTGACTATCCCTAATCTGTTCTTGCCTTTCCAAATACATGTACATCCTGACTCTCAGGATTCCCTCCAACAACTTGCCCACCACTGAGGTCAGGCTCACTGGTCTATAGTTCCCTGGCTTGTCTTTACCGTCCTTCTTAAACAGTGGCACCACGTTTGCCAACCTCCAGTCTTCCGGCACCTCACCTGTGACTATCGATGATACAAGTATCTCAGAAGGAGGTCCAGCAATCACTTCTCTAGCTTCCCACAGAGTTCTCGGGTACACCTGATCAGGTCCTGGGGATTTATCTACCTTTAACCGTTTCAAGACATCCTTCCTATCCAAAGGGTATCATAATAAGAACTGATAGTTCCTTGTTGTGCTTCCCCTTTTTTGTGGAATGCATGGAATGCTTTTCTGTTCCTGTCTGTTTTTTTTTGGTAGGGGAGGGGGGTTTGTATAATTATCAGTATACCTGTCATTTTTTTTGTGCTGCTTTCTGCTCTTCCCCAGAATTGTAAAATACCAAATTTTCTTCAAATATCTATCCTTCCCTCATTTAAATGATCGATTTCTGACCCTTCCCTTAAATCTTACTTCCCATTTAGCTATATTCTCTGTTCATGAAACCATTTCTTAATCAAGTCTTTTCTCAGTTTCCTCTATTCCAAAATAAACAAACCAAGTCCTGTCCACTATTTTGTCCCATGTAAAATTCTCCAGTCCTGATAATGTCCTCATAAATTCCCCTATACCCCTTTTGGTACAAGAACAACTTTCAGAAATGTGGTAATTAGAAATATTGCAGTACATCAGCCTCTCTATTCTTGTGGTGTACATCTCAGCTAATAAAATATCCTGTCCTGTATGCCTTCTTTAATTACCTTATCTACCTGCCCTCCTACCTGACAGAGCTGTGGACATGGTCTCCAAGCTACCTCCAATCCTAAACATTTCAATATTCTACCATTTATTGTGTATTTTCTTGTTTATCCTTGCCTGTATTACCTCAGATTTCTGTGGATTTATTGTTTGTTGCATTCTTTCAATTCTTTTATTGGTTTATCTAATGAATAAATGTGTGCTCATCACATCTTTAAACAGGTGAATAGTTTAATACAACTAGAATGGCTGACTTGTTATGCCACTTAAGACATCATTTAGGAATCAGCCACATTGCTAGGGTTCTGGAGTTACATGTAGGTCAGATAAGCAGACTTTTTATTCTGAAGGTCATTATTGAACCAGGAGGTGTTTTAATGACAATCTGCTAGTTTAATGATCCTCATTACAGTCTAACTTTCACATTTGCTATTTTTCTATTCCACTCTCTTTCCCCCCCCCCAGTCCAGATCATTGATTTCTTCCTCGTGATCAATTACATAGCTGATTTTTGTATCATCTGCAAACTTCTTAATTATGCCCTGACCACAAAAAGCATTCTATCAATTACCAACTCCCGAAGAGCATGCTCTAGTGAGCCCTTCTAGGACTGGCTTCACTTTGATCCTGATAAAATTGTGTTAAGCATGAAGTATAATTTAAAAGCTAATAACCAGTAATTTCAGAGCTTTTGGTTCAGGCAATGTTAAGTAAATAGTGAGTAATTTAATTCAAAATCAAAAATCACCTAATGAAGTATCTCAACATTTGTTTTCTTTGACTCAGTTGTCTTTGGCAAGGTTATGTGCTGGAAGAAATTATTTTCAGTCCTTATTTTGTTATTAAACTAAGTGTGAAACAGTGATAATTTGACTTGTGATTATCAACCAAAAATATGAAATAAATGGAATGAGTGTACATGCTAAATATTAAATAAAATATCCTGTTTGGTAGTAGCACAAAGAAATGTTTTCACTCTGTTTAATAATGAATAGACTGACTTCTCAATGCAGTAATCCCTCCCATGGATTAGGCATACAGTATTTCTGGCATTGAAGGGTTTTCCACACGATTGACGTCAGTTGCATTCAAGATGATCTGGGATTGAAAACAATATTTTTCAAAGTATGTGATTAAATCAGTAGTTGGATTGACTACCCACAAAAGACGACTGTATGTGGTAGAGTCCAAGAAGTGGAGAAAGTTAGGGATTGGGAGAGAGCATGTATTAGATATGAAAACCAAAAAGATATTTGTTTCCTTATTGTTGTCCTTTCCTGGTTGTTAAGATGCTATTTGGGAATAGAATTGAAACCTTAAGGAACTTAGACATTACTTAAATGGTAAACAGTTTGTTTCTATTATGAATTTCAGTACTGTTAAATGAAGTCAATTCAATACATTGTTTCTTGTAATTTCTTAAGTGCCATGTTAGTGGAATTATACCTGCGTCAATGACTGTGAACAAATAGGGGACTTTTCATTACAAACTACAAGTATTACCAAATGGACACAAAACTTGTCTGATGCCGTTGCACATGCATCTTATGCCCATGTGTTGTCAGCTGCTTCCTGCCTTTCTGCTGACAAGGGCTCCATTCATAATTCTTCTTTTTACCCTTTCAATGAATAAGTAATTATTCAATGTGAGGCAGGATATTTCGATGAGGCTATTTGGTGTATCTGTGTAGTGTAACAAAATCTGCTGTCATTGGCAACCTGAGAGGAGAATGTTAGCGTTCCTGCACTGATGTAACATTAGCTACTTTGAACGGCTGTTTATTTGGCACATCACTGAACCTTTTATTCCAATAACTGACAGCACAGGATGGGTCACATTTACCCTTATTCATTCATGTATTGTAATATTTAATGGCAGACAAGGTTGATTGGAATGGTGGGTAATTTGAACTTCGTTTTCCACAGATCAGAGGCTAAAAAACAAGTTGATCCTTAGTATTGTGGCACAACCCAAACAGTGACTTAGCATTTGTTGCGAGAGAACGACCGTACTGGTTTAAGTTAAAAGGGAGGAGTGTTTCTTTCTGTTTGATTATGATCTGATTGGCGGTGGATAGCATAGAACAACAGCAGGGTAAATCTTTGAACCCAATAGCTTCGAGGTTTCCCTGGCTTTTCTTTCAAAGGCCCTTAGAAATGCTGCTCATATTTCACATCCTTTATTTGTTTGCTTAGGTTAATTTTGTCCAATTTGTCAAAGATGAAAAAAAGAGCTATTTTACATTGCACTTGATTCACGATAAAAAATTTGGGAGAATAAATCTTTCCTGCAGATTGGGAGTTGTATTATTGGGCATCATTGTATAACTGGAGGAATGAAAATACCCCAGTACTCTCCTTACTTTTACTGCCTGGACACTTTAACGCAGTGAGGTTCAGCTGATGCAAAGAGAAGAAGGCTTTTATTTGAGTTAGTACACCAAAATATGAAAGACTTACAAATCTGTACAGTTTGGTCTTATAGTGCTACATTCTTCCAGAATTTTAATTTATTCTGCAAATATCAATGACATTCTCGTATTGGTTGCTGACTGTGTACCAACATTAGTTCAAAAATGCAAAAACTAAATTTATAATTAAACCTTCAATACGTGGAAAATAAATATACTGAAAGTTATTTTGTGCTTCAACTCTTGCTTTCTTGTATTTTTTCTACATTGCCTTACTTACAGTGCAAAAGAAATAATATTTGTGTGAATGATATTGTGAAATAATGTATGCTTATCAATTACATACCATGGTTGAAAGCTAGGGAAGAATACAAAACCATTAAATAATTTATGGATGGCAGAATCCTGGGAAAAACCTCAGGGCAAAAGTCAGCTAGGAATCTTGCTCTGGGTAAGTGTTTGTACACAGTGTTCTCTGCAGCTGAAGTCTTTCAACATCCCAGTTTATACTCAAGATGAACATATCCTCACCCCCACCCCTCCGACCAACCGTATGTCTCAGCCTCTGTCTACCTGTTGTTTTTTTCTCTCTGTTTGTCTCTGTGTGTGTCTCCCTCTCTTTCTGTCTCTTTCTCTCTCCCACACTGCTATCCCAACCTCCACAAAAAAAATTGTTCACCATATGCTAATTTTTGCGCTCAAACTGTGTCCTTTTTGGTTTCATTAAAATGAAAGGTCTGTTCAATTGCTTTTGTAAGGTTTGGACAGTAAGGAAAGGGATGTAATGCATGGCCAAGGAACCCCAGAAATAAACATGTCCCTGGTAGAAATGTTTACAGGGGTTCTTTATAGAGATTACAAATCTGCTGGACAAGACCAAAGCAGTGGGTAGCTATGCGTCAGTGGGTTCCTGATGAAGGGCTTTTGCCCGAAACGTCAATTCTCCTGGTTCCTTGGATGCTGCCTGACCTGCTGTGCTTTCCCAGCAACACACTCTCGAAACTGATCTCCAGCACCTGCAGTCTTCACTTTCTCCCAGTGGGTAGTTATCTAAATTTAAGAAAGCCATTGGTACTATGATACATTAAGACATTCTATGTTGCTAGGATCCAGCTACTTTGATACATAGATGTGTGGAGAGCAAGAGAGGAAACTAGTTACCAGAAGACTCATACATGTGTTGGTGCTTGGGCAACTGAAGTTGAATAAACAATTTTTAGAGTAGGGTAATTGGGTCTAATGCCCAATGATGATGAACATGCAATAATGTAGAGGAATCTGGGCATGCTATATACATGGACAACAAGAACATTGGTGTAAAGCACATTGTCGAGAATATCTTGCTTATGGTTCATGTGTTTTAATATATAATTTTGAGCTTTAGGAATTAAAGTTCCGCAATAGACAATGGGATAAATGCAATTGAAGCACGTGGAAAGCTCTTTCAGCTAACAGATTGGGGTCATATTCCTTTAAGAGGCTAACAGCTAGAAGGGTAAGATCAGAACTAGCGGGTGGGCTTCCTGAGCTGGGGGCATTGTGACTGCATTGCTTTCAGCAGTGATAGTCCAGCGAGCCTGTTTGCTTTGGACCTTAAATCTAGATTAGTTAAAATCATTCAGAGAACACCGAAAAGCTATGCAAACATTTATTTCATCAGACATACCTAATCTCACTTTCAGGACAGCTCAGAACAGGCTAAGTCATGATGGGCATGGGTGGAGCTTAAGCTTCTTTGGTTTCAGTTTGTCTGTGTGTTTGCTAAGAGACAGGTGAGTTGCAGCTTGAAACTGAAAAGTGTTGATGCAAACAAGTAGTTTCAGGTAGCACAAGGACTGGTGTTAACAAACTCCCAGGCAATGAGTTGAATGAAACCCATATAGAACATATAGAAGTACAACACAGAACAGGCCCTTTGGCTCACAATGTTGTGCCGAGGTTTAATCCTAAGATTACAAGATGATTAGGGGTTTAGATAGGTTGACATGAGAACCTTTTTCCACGTATGGAGTCAGCTATTAGGAGGGGGCATAGCTTTAAATTAAGGGGTGGTAGGTATAGGACAGATGTTAGGGGTAGATTCTTTACTCAGCGAGTCGTGAGTTCATGGAATGCCCTGCCAGTAGCAGTGGTGGACTCTCCCTCTTTATGGGCATTTAAACGGGCATTGGATAGGCATATGGAGGATAGTGGGCTAGTGTAGGTTAGGTGGGCTTGGATCGGCACAACATCGAGGGCCAAAGGGCATGTACTGCGCTGTATTTTTCTATGTTCTATGTTTTAATGTAAAATATAATAACTTAACCTACGCACCGCTCAACTCACTGCTATCCATGTGCATGTCCAGCAGTCGCTTAATGTCCTTAATGACTCTGCTTCCACCACCACAGCTGGCAACGCATTCCATGCATTCACAACTCTCTGCGTAAAGAACCTACCTCTGACGTCTCCTCTATACCTTCCTCCTAATATCTTCAAACTATAAATCCTTTTACCAGTCAACCCTGCCCTGGGGAAAAGTCTCTGGCTATTGACTCTATCTGTTCCACTCATTACCTTGTATACCTCGATCAGGTCTCCTCTCTTCCTCTTTCTCTCCAGAGACAAAAGTCCGAGCTTATTCAACCCTTCTTCAGAAGGCAAGCCCTCCAGTCCAGGCAGCATCCTGGTAAATCTCCTTTGCACCATCTCCAAAACCTCTATCTTTCCTATAGTAAGGTGATCAGAACTGTACACAATATTCCAAGTGTGGTCTCACCAGGGACTTGTAGAGCTGTAGCAAAATCTTGCGGCTCTTAAACTCAATCCCCCTGTTATCAATGTTTGTTTAATGCAGCTAGATTGCTAATGCAGCTAGTTTGCTAATGCAACTAGATATCAGTGTTTGCTTAATGCAGCTGAGAAAATTTGGAATTTCGAGAAATTTGGTGACAGCTCTACGTACCATTCTGCTTGATAAAAGCTGAAATTGTCCCATAATTAGACATTTGAATACAATATCAGAATTATGGAGAACTCAGTCTTGGACTCTGAGTCCAGGATTCTCTTAAGGTAAACTTGCAGGTTGAAGCAGTCGTTAGGAAGGCAAATACAATGTTGGCATTTATTTTGAGAGCACTAGAATATGAAAGCAGGGATGTACTTCGGAGATGTTGTAATGGTCTGGTCAGACCACATTTTAGAGTATTATGAGCAATCTTGGGCCCATATCAGAAAGAATGTACTGACCCTGGGGCAGATCCAGAAGAGGTTCATACTCCGTGGAGTTTAGAAGAATGGGGGGGGATCTAATTAAAACTTAGAGAATACTGAATGGCCTGGACACAGTGGAATTGGGAATTTGTTTCCATTCGCAGGAGAGGCTAGGACCTGAGGGCACAGCCTTCGAGTAAAGGGAACACATTTTAGATCAGAGATGAGGAGAAGCTTCTTCAGCCAGAATGTGGTCAATCTATGGAATTCATTGCTACAGAAAGCTGTGGAGGCCAGGTCATTGATGTGTATTTAAGACAGAAATAGATAGGCCTTTGATTGTTAAGGGGATCAAAGGTTATGGGGAGAAAGTGGGAGAATGGGGTTGAGAAACTTATCAGCCATGATTGAATGGCAGAGGAGACTAGATGGGCTGAATTGCCTAATTTCTGCTCCTATGTCTTATGGTCTGATTGAAGAGGAGATTGAACCACACAGTACGAAAATCATTGATGCCAAATTGGAGAGGTTTTGAGGGCATTGCAAGCTCTATTTTCAAAAGTGGAGAACAGTAATCCCCTGTGAGGGTGACAGAATATAATGAGATTTGGTAACCCACTTCATAACTAGTATTTGTGTTGACCACATTAGCTTTTTGAAGTCCCAACAGTGAGGTATTTGACCTTAGTTCGTCTGTTAACTCATATTAGCTCATGTTAATCTTGAGTGTTAGATTCTAAGTTATTATGTATATATATATATATACTGTATATAGATTAGAACAGCCATACTTAACAGGAGTCATATGGTCCCCTTAGAGGCCCTGGCATATTTGAAGGGGCCACAAGCTGAAAGCTGTGAGAAGGGGAGCACCAAGGGTTTTGGGGGGCCCTGGTAACTGAACCGATGAAATACCCAAGCAACAACCTTCATTGGAGTCAATAGTTTCCCTCCTATTTATAATATCTTTCCAAGACTACAGATGTTTAATTTCATAGAGTCTTTTTTTTAAAGTTGTGTTTAGTATATTGGAATGTTCAAGTTTTCTTGCTGTTCAATAATAAATGATTTTCTGTCTATCTGTTCGTATTGTATCGCTGTTTGAAAGGGGGGCCGTGGAACCTGAGAAGAGCCCCTAGAGGGGTTGTGGCCAAAAAAACAGCCGAGAATCACTGGTTTAGAATTATTGTCTTATCCACTGACGATATGTATTTACTACTTATTGCTTATGAGTGTTTTGTTCGAGTTTATACAATAAAGATCTTCTTTGGTATTTCAATTCAAACCTGGAATCTTTGGTTTATTTTCTTAGTTTCTCTGTGCATTCTGTTTTCTAGATACACTTTATTAAGTTGGTAACAATGATCTGGCTTTTTAAAAAGTTCTTTCAAGATATAGGGGCTTCAGTGGCCAGAAAAGCATTTATTGCCCTCCCCTAATTGCACATGAAAAGGTTGTGGTCAGCTATCTTCCTGAGCTACTGCAGAGTTTGTTGTACACACACCCACACAAACACATCCTAGCACGTTGACACAATGACTGTAAAGGAACAGCAATATGTTTCCAAGATGGGTTGATGTGTAGCTTCAGAGGGAATTTTCAGTTGTGATGCTCTTCTGTATCTGCTGCCCTTATCCTTCCAGATGATAGATGTAGATATATAAGGTGCTGTCTAAGGAGACTTGGTGATTTTCTTTTATGTATCTTGTGGATGGTACTGTTGCTACTTTGCATTGGTGATGGAGGGAGTGAATGTTAAAACTGATGGATGGGTTGCCAATCAAACAAGCTGCTTTGACCTGGATGGTGTGAAACTGCTTATTGGAGCAGCACTCATCCAGCAAATGGAGAGTAGTCAATCACACTCTTGACTTGTGCTTTGAAGATGGTGCAGTGACTTTGGAAGACAGAAGATAAGTTGCTTACCACAGAATTCCTAGCCTTGACCTGCTCTTGTAGCCACTGTATTTATATGGTAATCCAGTTTGCTTTCTGGTCTATGATAACTCTCTTTCTCTAATGGTAAGGCCATTGAATGTCAAGAGTTGATGGTTATATTCTCTCATTGGATGTGTCATTGCCTGGGACTTGTGTGGTGCAAATATTACATACCAGTTGTCAATCCAAATCTGTACATTGTTCATCTGCATATGGATTCAGACTATTTCATTTTCTGAGGAGCGCTAAATGGTGCTGAACATTGTTCACTCATAAGTGAACATCTCCACTTCTGACTTTGGAATACAGTGAAGCAGATGAAGATAGTTTTCCCACTTGTTTCTGAGTCTAGTGTTGCAAGGGCTCTTTGATGCTACACTGTTTCAGATGCGGTCTGACCTTGTCAGAACCCAAGCTGAGCATTTGTGAGCAAATTATTGCTAAGCAAGTACTGCTTGATCATGTTGTTGATGACTGCTTCTCCCACAAAACTTTGCGTTCGGTGCAATGCAAGAATGCAAATAAAATATTGAGACGTATTGCTAATACTTATGATTTCCTTCATTTAAGGAAGTGATGTTGAATTCATACCTGGCTTTTGTGAGGCATATCAAATAATGCATTATATGAACTCTAGTATTATATGAATAATGTGGGATTAATGTGAGGGACAAGGAGGCAATGAACAGTTTCCTGAACATTGTGGGCTCACTTCTAATGAATAATAGTCTTTTTTTAAGGTTTTGCTTTCTGTAGAAGGTGGTACAGAGTATTTGGAACTGGGCAGGTTGTCCATTGAAGTACAGGCATTGGATCTTATGAACCAATTTAAAGTGAAAGCCATCAGGAGATTATGGGAAATTTTAAACGCATTCAACTGGTGCGATAGATTCCCATCTGGAAGGTGCAAAAGATTTTTGTTTCAAATTGACTTGGATGAATTTCAGTTTAAAAATCATATTGAATTTTTGTTCCAAAATCACAGTAAAGAAACAAACAGATTTGTTTGTTATGTTTTGACACACACTAAAAGATCCCGCTTCAATACTCCCCAGACTTCAAGATTAATATAGTAACTCTTGGAGATACTGATCTGTATCAAGAATTGAGTAGGGGCTAGCCTTTGATGATTACTTATCAATTCTCAAGTAAGGTAAATTACATTGTCTTGTAATGTACTGCAATTAATTATATTAGTTTACACAAGTGTGCTTTTTGTTTATGCAATTAATAAAGTCTAGTTATATTTAAAGTATTCATGGAATGACTGAAATGTAAACTGTAAAGTAATAAACATCTTTTACACTACAGAATATCACAAATAAGTGGTAATATTAAGTTATTTGCTTGCTTTCTTTCACAGATGTCTAGTCCCTGTACTTTGTGTACTTGCATTAATTCAAACACAAGTGGAAGAAAAGATGAAGGTGGCGCAAAAGGGAAGAATAATGCAAAAACACAAGTCCCAAAGATATTTTTTGGGACTCGCACACACAATCAAATAACACAAATCACTCATGAACTGCGTCGTACAAATTATTCATATGTTCGGATGACTATCCTTTCCAGCAGAGATCACACCTGTGTCCATCCTGAGGTTTCAGGTACCTACAACAGGAATGAGAGATGCAAGGATCTACTGGAAGGAAGAGATGTAAGTGATATTTACTCAGTTCTCTTTGTTAACCAGCCAGACGTAGGTGTGATACAAACCAGGAATAGAATGTAAGCCATTCAGCCCTTTGTGCCTGCTCTGGCATTGGGCAGCACGGTGGCACAGTGGTTAGCACTGCTGCCTCACAGCGCCAGAGACCCGGGTTCAATTCCCGCCTCAGGCGACTGACTGTGTGGAGTTTGCACATTCTCCCCGTGTCTGTGTGGGTTTCCTCCGGGTGCTCCGGTTTCCCCTCACAGTCCAAAGATGTGCGGGTCAGGTGAATTGGCTGCGCTAAATTGCCCGTAGTGTTAGGTTAAAGGGGTAAATGTAGGGGTAGGGGTGGGTTGCGCTTCGGCGGGTCGGTGTGGACTTGTTGGGCCGAAGGGCCTGTTTCCACACTGTAATGTAATCTAATATAAAAAAAAGATCTTGGCTGATCTGATTGTAACTTCAAATCCACACTCCCTCCTGTCTCTGATGACTTTTAATCCCTTTTTCTTAACAACGATCTATTTACCTCTTACTAAAAATCATTCAAAGGCTCTGCTTCCACCGATCTTTCAGGAAGAGTGTTCCAAAGACTCATGACTCTCTGAGAGAGAGAGCAACTTTGCCTAATCTATGTTTCAAATGTTTAACCCCTGTTTTTTAAACTGTGATCCAGTTCTAGGTTCTCCCATATAAGAAAACATCCTCTCCACATTACCCTGTCAAGACCCTTCAGGACCTTTTATATTTCAATCAAGTTACCTCTCATTCTTCTAAATATTAACAGATACAGACCTAGCCTATCCAGTCTTTCTTCATCAAGCAACCCACCCATTCCAGATATTGATCTAGTAAACCTTCTCTAATACATCATTCCTTTAATATGGTGACGAACATTGTGCACAGTACTCCAGAAACAGTCTCACCAGAGCCCTGTTAATTAGAAGTATAACCTCCCTACTTTTGTATTTAATTCCCTTGTGACAAATGTTAAAACTGTTAGCTTTCCTAATTGCTGTATCTGCATTCTATTCTTTTGAGATTCATAATGAAGATACCCAATTTCTCTGCAGTCATAGAGATATGCAGCAATTCGGTCCAACTCGTCCATGCCAACCAGATATCCTAAATTAATCTGCTCCTATTTGCCAGCACTTGGCTCATATCGCTCTAAACCCTTCCTATTCATATATCCATCCAAATGCCTTTTAAATGTTGGAATTGTACCAACCTCCACCAGTTCCTTTGGCAGCTCATTCCATACACCCATTATCCTCTGTGTGAATAAGTTTCCCCTTGGGTCCCTTTTATATCTTTCCTCTCTCACCCTAAACCTATGCCCTCTAGTCCTGGACACCCCCAACCCAGGGAAAAGACCTTGTCTCTTTACCCTAACCATGCCCCTCATAAACTTCTGCAAGGTCATCCCTCAGCCTCCAGTGCTCCAGGGAAAACAGCCCCAGCCTATTCAGCCTGTCCTTATAGCTCAAGCCCTCCAACCCTGGCAACATCTTTGTAAATCTTTTTTAAACATTTTCAAGTTTCACAACATCCTCCCTATAGGAGGGAGAACAGAATTGCCCACAATATTCCAAAAGTGGCCTAACCATTGTCCTGTACATCCGCACCATGACCCCCCAACTCCTATCCTCAATGCTTAGACCAATAAAGGCAAGCATACCAAATGCCTTCTTCACTATTCTATCTACCTGGGACTCCAGTGTCAAGGAACTATGAACCTGTACTCCAAGGTCTCTTTGTTCAGCAACGCTCCCTAAGATCTTACCATTAAGTGTATAAGTTTTGCCCTGATTTATCTTTCCAAAATGCAGCATCTCACATTTATCTAAATCAAACTTCACTTGTCACTTCCTGGCCCATTGGCCCACCTGATTAAGATCCTGTTGCACTCTGAGGTCACCTCCTTCGCTGTCCACTGCACCTCCAACATAGGTGTCATATGCAAACTTGCTAACTATGCCTCCTATGTTCACATCTAAATCGTTTATATAAATGATGAAAAATAGTTGGCCCAGCATCGATCCTTGAGGCACACCACTGATCACAGGCCTCCAGTCTGAAAAGCAACCCTCCACCACCGTCCTCTGTGGGTGGCACGGTGGCACAGTGGTTAGCACTGCTGCCTCACAGCGCCAGAGACCTGGGTTCAATTCCCGCCTCAGGCGACTCTCTGTGTGGAGTTTGCACGTTCTCCCTGTGTCTGCGTGGGTTTCCTCCGGGTGCTCCGGTTTCCTCCCACAGTCCAAAGATGTGCAGGTCAGGTGAATTGGCCATGCTAAATTGCCCGTAGTGTTAGGTAAAGGGGTACATGTAGGGGAATGGGTGGGTTGCGCTTCGGCGGGTCGGTGTGGACTTGTTGGGCCGAAGGGCCTGTTTCCACACTGTAATGTAATCTAATCTAATGTAATCTAATCTAATCTAATATGTTACCTGAGGATATCTTGGTAAGCTCCTTTCTTGCCCATCGATAATTGGAGCTGGAAACTGCCGATGGTTTGTTCAATGCAATTGCACATCAAAAATGCAACAATTTAGCTCTTGTTTGTTGAATAGCCCCATCCTAGTGATTCATTCCTGACTTAGCAAATCCATATTAGTCCCTTTGTCTCAAATATTTATATTTCTGTCTGCAGGAACTGACAGGAGTTTACTTAGTATACATTTCAATTTCATGTCAGGCTTTGCCATGTGACTTTATAAAATTGCATTGACAAACAACCACAGGTTATTATGGCTGTGCAAGACAGAGAAATAATTTAGTTTTGAAAAATGGGATCTAGCAACATAAATTTTGAAGCAACCATATTGATCATTGCTGAATTTTACAATAAAATCGACGGAACTATATTTCTGAACACTTTAAAACTATCTTATTTCAAATTGATAAAAACACTTTGGTCCTGATTATTACGATAATGTTCTCTATGCACTTCTTGCTGCAAATAATTCCTAATCGGATAAACACAGTAGAATATCAGAAAATGTACGAATTAAATTAGTTTTTAAGGTACAAACTTGCTAGTTTACTTGTCTACTAACCAGCCTAGAGCACCTATTTAAATGGTGTAAAATGGAGGCAATTCTTTCAGTTAATGTTGATGACTTGCATCTTGTGGTGAAGGATCCCTTTGGTTTGCAGAGGATGCATCAGCATTGGCAGTTTGCTCTGAAGCAGCCTCAGAGAATTAACTGAGAGTGGCTTTAAATAGATTGTAGGCTAGTAGAAGGTAGATTCTCTGTTTGAAGATTTCTGTCATTTTAACTGGAGCACTACATATCTATTGTATTAGCTAGTTTACCTTAACCGTGCGGAGGGTTTATTTTTTGTAATTTGATAAACTTAATTTGTTCAGAACCTTAAAATGTACAATGAATACACAAACACAGAAAAACATCAGATTCTGCAATGCTGAGGTCATAATTCAACATGGTTACAAAGTTTGCTGGCTCACAGATTGATGTGAACTGGAGACAAAAGCCATTACTCATCTTGAGATATTGGTGACTGATACAGAAGCGAAATACTATGGATGCTGGAGATTTGAAACCTTATCAAAAACTGCTGGATAGACTCAGCAGGTCAGGCAACATCTATGGAGAGAAACAGTTAATATTTCAGGCTGATGACCTTGCATCAAAGTAGAAGATAAGGCAGTAGATGGCGTCAGAGAGTAGGAAGAACAAGGAAGAAAGTTTTTGATAGGGCGGAAGCATGGAGTTGTTTCATGATGTAACAACCAAAAGGAGATTGCTCTGAATGTTGTCTTTTAGTTGCAGTGTCGGTCAGTGTGTCTGTTGACTGATATACTTCAATTCTAGTTGTCACTTTGATGCCTGAATTCCTACTAGCTAAAAAACACTGATTTTGTGAAGTACAAAGAGATGCTCTAGATCCTTAGTAGAAATCTGAATGGTCAAGCACTCAGATAACTATCTTTTGCCTTCAACCTCTGTAGAGAAAACCTTTTATATTGTTGGATCTTCTGAAGTGGCAAGCATTGGCAGTGTTTGAATAGTGACAATCAGCTCTTCTGATTCTGCTTGCAATGAGAGAGCAGCTATATAGTCGTCTGGGACTATGGTGAATTTACCTTTACTTTTATATATGATGAGCGCCATTAGTCTGTGGTAAAGCTATAGAAATAGATTATAGTTGGTAAATGTTTTTTGTGAGCTTTTTTTTGTATGGACACAGCTGCAAATTTTAATTTCCAGGCTATAACCTTTGGGACTTAGATTCTTGTTAAGACTCGGAACATAAATACCTTTGCTTAGGTTTCTAATTCTGTTTGTTCCAGGACTCATTTCATAAACATGTTTCCAATGTGCACTCTATTTGACAAAATAAGTATTTGTGTGTGGTTATATGTAATTTTTAACATTGAATTAAATAAGGATGCTGAACATTACAGCTTTGTACAGGAAATAAACCTTACAACAGTTTTTTTTAAACTACTGACATGTTTCTCTAGTTTAGTTTCTCATAGATTATAGCACTAACAGGAACAGAGTGTACCTTATTTTGTTACAAACAGTACAGGTAATTGCAGAAGGTTCATATGAGGTATAATTTTAAATTCCTACTCACTGACTCCTGCAATTTTATTAAAGAATGGAAATTGGCATAGATCAGGATAGACACTTTTAACCTAGAGTTTACACATAATAAAAAGAGAGTAGTCAGTTGATAAGGCTCCTTAGGGAGTGGGTGTATATAGAAAAGTCTAGCAGGCCCCTGTACAACTGAATTGTTGTGAGATACTATCAACTGTTGTAATGCAAACCTTGTGTCACATTTACCTTCTAAGAAATTCTGTTACCACAACCCCAGGTGGCAATTAACGTAAAGAATATGGCCTCTCAATCATTGCGTTGTATTATAGCTTACGTCAGAATGACAAAAACAGTCTTATGCCTATCAGGTATAGTCGATTATTTATTACATCTTCTACAGCCCCAGGGTAGATTGGAATTGTAATATTCAGCAATTACACTGACACCATTGGTATGTATGTTTGGAAACAGTGTATTGTAAGAAGATAAATAGATAGTTGACAGATTGAGTGCAAACGGATGTTTAGAGACACATTTAATATATGATCACACGTCCAGTGACAATTATATCCTAACACTTGTGCTACAGTATTGTAATAGATAGTCTTTTTAATTTTGTAGTCTGCAGTGATTAACAGTGTTAAAATACCAGAGGATTGTGTATATTAGAGAATTGATCTGGGAATACTGAGTCAAGTATTATACTTTAAACTAGTACCATTACCCTTTACACAAACATCATTTAAACAGTTCAAATTTTTTATTCTTTTCAGAAATGCAAAGTTCTACAATCAATCCATTCTGAATTGAGCTTTATTTTTTGAAAAAAACTGTTGTAATAAGAATGGTGACGAATTCCAAGAATCCAGAGATGATTTTATAATATTATTAACCACCCCAAGGAAACTTAAACACATAAATAGAAAGCAGGCCATAACACCAGTGCTTCACCGGAGGCTCACTGATGATGTTACCTAGTATAGTGATGAAACGTCTGAAAATGAACCTTCCAGCTCAGTGAGCAAACTTACGTCCATAATTTTACCTGTTTAGAATTGTGTGAGAATTACATTACAAGTTAATATATTTAATTTGGAAGCTGGCTAGAAACTGCATTTTCAGTGGAATGCAATTACATTTAATTTTACATGTAGGGATTTGGATGAATTGTACTTGCAAAATGATATCATGACAATTCACTGAAAGTGTGAAGAAGATATGGAACACTTAGTGCCCTTAAGACAAGGATCTTTGAAATTCTTTGTGACAAGTGTTACTTTGGGTGAGTCACAGGACCTACTCTGAGGCTGCTGCCTCTGAACTAGCCATAGGCCTGTCTGCAGTCTAGCTTACAATTCTCCTCAGCTGCTTTTATGCTTGTTTACTTGACTTGCTGGAAGGTTAATTCACTAACAAGTTCGGTGTTCTTTGAGTTGATTTTAGTTGTAATCTAAGATCTGGTAACAGAGGAGAGCACATGAAGGTGATCATCATCCGTGCTAATATAGTTTTAGTTTGAATTCTGGGAAACTGGAGATCATGTTACGAAATTCAGCTTATATGTCTGACCTCCAGATCAGTTTTCTGAGGATCCTTTGACGCAGAAAGCAGGTCTAACAGCTTAAATTTAAAGGCAGTTTTCTTGGACTATGGATTAACACAACGCTCATGCAAAAACAGGAACCATCATGGCATGTTTTTCTGCCCTTTCAAGGGAGCAAATTCTTGATCAGTACTGATGACCCATTGGTGAAAGCTTCATTGGGGTGGATGGAAAAAGAGGAGAAAATTATTCTGTTTTTGCGTTCGTAATATGCCAATGTGCTAACATACCATGCTGTCTTGAAGATTTAAGGGTTCATTATGAAAATTGGAAACAGAAGCATTACTTAGAATTTACAGCATATAAACAGGTCATTCAGCTCAATTGATCTGCACTTGTATTTATACTCCACCTGAGCCTTCTCAGAATAATTCATCCCACCCTATCCTTCTATTCCTTTGTCCCTTATGTATTTATCTAGCATTCCAATAAATGCATCTATGCTTGTGACCTCAATTACTTGTGGTAGCAAATACTCCATTCTCATCACACTCTGGGTAATAAGATTTCTTCTGAATTTCCGTTAGATTTATGAGTCTCTTAAATTTACGAGATGTTGCTTTGGATTGCACAAGTGGAAACATTTGACATCTATCAAATCTCCTCATAATTTTAAAGCGTTTTATTACTCCGCCTTTTTTTTCTGGAGTAAGGAATCCCACTTTGTTCAGGCTATCATGATAGCTAGACATTTTCAGTGTTAGCATTATGTTTTGAATCTTTTGGCATCTTCTCTGGGGAAGATATGGAGACAGAACCAGACTCAAAGCATATGGGAGTGTGGTTGAATTTGCTTCCAAAATACACAAAAATACACATGAAAATTCAATGGGTTAGGGTTCATTAACCCGCACCATTTCCCCACCTCTCCTACTGACCCCAGTACCTGACAGTCCTGGCACCTTAACCTCATGTTTACCTTATGTACTTAACTTTTGGCTGCAGTTATCAAAGTGGCTGTCTGTGATTCAGGACTTTTAATTTTCACGTTGTGGCTGCTAACTGCTCTGAAAGGATTTCCTTTCACTGGCAGTTCTGCACCACAAGCGAACTGTCCGAATGGCAATATGGTTCTGCATTTCTGAAAGAGCCCCAATCAGAAGCTCCTGTCAGAAATGCAGAGCTCTTTTTGTGGCGCTGTGGGAAAAGATCTGCCACCCTGTCAATCCACAATAGGCCCTCAAAAGCAAAATTGGCCAAGCTGTACCAAAACACCCAGAATGCTTCAGTGGGGGTCCAAGCAGGCTGACAAGTGAAACTAGACAGCACTCGCAGACAAGGGAATATACTTCAAGCTCCCACTAACAATGACAGAGCATCACAGCTATCCTAAGGCCATGAGGGCATTTTTACAACCCGGCATTACCAAAGCCACACAAGTCAGACAGAGGGGCACCAGCAAGAGCACTACTCCCAGGACAGGACAATGGATGCACCTCTCCACTTCAGAGGAGACATTAGCACCTACCTGTGAAGAGGAATGGAAGCTCCAAACCCATTGATACTGTCAGGATGTTGCTTTGCGTGGAGAATTAGGATATTCCTCCGATAACTATCTTCCAATTCGCATCATTGTAACTAGATTACTCCATTTCCTGATACATTGTATTTTCCCCATTTCTAATTTAGCCTCATTTGTAGAGGATTATTATAAAAATTGGCTTCTTCCTCAGCTCGAGGAAGAGAAATTCTGATCTACCTGTATAGATTGTCAGTTTTGTATCAGCCTAATCAATTTCTCTTCCAGCGATATCGCTACTAATAAACAGCATATCAGTTTCACTCGATCAGGTTTGTGTGGTCTCTATTTGGCAATTTTCTCCGACAGGCGTAAACATTTAAAGAAGAGAGTGGCAATCTGTGTGAGATTGCTATTCCTCAGAAAATCGGGATCATCTTTTTGCTTTTCTATCTTTCTACCAAAGTAATCGGAAATCCTCCCATCAGGAAAATTCTTTTGCTCATTCAATTAAATCCATCTATACTTATCTGTATACCCACTTGTTTCATTAAATAATGTCCGCAGATCTTTTACATCCGTCTGAACCACCAGATTGCAACTTAGTAATTTCCTGTTCTTTTTCTCATCGACTTGGATCCTATTTATCACTCCTTGAGAAAAAGAACAGGAAATTACATCACCACAGGAACTGACATCATCAGAGGAAATGACACCACCAACCTAAGAAAACCTAAACGCAGAAATAAAAACTGGGTATTAACAGTGTTTCATCCAGGGGCTCACTGATGATGATACCTAGTATGGTGACGAAATGTCTGAAAACAAACCTTCCAGCTCAGTGAGCAAACCTACATCCAGAACCTCAACCTGAGCTACACATCTTCTCAAAACTCACTAGCTAATGTCCTCTGAGCACTTTGTGCTTTTAATACTATGGAAATAGGGAAACTGTTATTTCTCACCATAGGTTCAGTTAAATGAATTGAGTGTTGGTTTTATAACATCTACAGTCATCTCAATAGACTTGAATTAAGTTTGTCATAAAACTGCATTATCACTGGACTGTTAATCCAGAAACCCAGCTAATGTTCTGGGGACTTGGTTCAAATCCCGCCACAGCAGATGGTGAAGTTTGAATTCAATAAAATATCTGGAATGAAGGGTCTAATATTGACAATAAATCCATTGATGATTGTCGGGAAAACCCATCTAGTGTCCTTTATAGAAGGAAACTGCTGTCCTTACCTGACTCGGCCTACATGTGACTCCAGACCCACAGCAATGTGGTTGACTCTAACAATAAATGCTGGCTTAGCCAGGGAAGTCCTCATTGCGTGAATTAATTAAAAAAATATATTTCTAAGTCTCATCAATGCAATTGAACTATGTTTTCAAGAGCTCACCATACATTTAATGAACACCGGCAGCAGGTTTCTGTAATGTCTGGAAAGAATAAACTCACTTCCACACTCCTGAATCTAACCTCATTTCCTTGTCCTCCTGTGGCTAAGCACCATTTATGTTTGAAAAGAATATTGAAATTCTTTTTCCCATGTTTCTGTCAATGTTGATGTAGAAGACCATAAGACCACAAGGTATAGCAAAAGAATTGGACCAATCAGCCCATCGAGTCTACTCCACCATTTGATCATGGCTGATATGTTTCTCAACACCATTCTCCCAACTTCTTGCAATGACCCTTGATCCCCTCACTAATTAAGAACCTATCTATCTCTGTCTTAAATACATTTAATGACTTGGCCTCCACAGCCCTCTGCGGCAGAGTCACCAGCTTCTGGCTGAAGAAATTTCTCATTTCAGTTCTAAAGGATTGTTCCTTCACTCTGAGGCTGTGCCCCTGGGTCCCAGTAGTCAAAAGATCTTCTCCATATCCACTCTATCTCGGGTCACTCAATACCCTGTAAATTTCAATGAGATGCCCCTCATCCATCAAGTGGAAGTGTTCAGAAAAGATTTATAAGGATGTTGCCAGGTTTGGAGGGTTTGAGCAAAAGGGAGAGACTGAATAGGCTGGGGCTGTTTTCCCTGGAGCATTGGAGGCTAAGGGTTGACCTTATAGAGGTTTATAAAATCATGAGGGGCAAGGTTAGGATAAATAGACAGGGTCTTTTCCCTGGGTTGTGGGAGTCCAGAACTAGAGGGAATAAGTGAGAGGGAAAAGATTTAAAAGGACCTAAGGGGCAAATTTTTCATGCCAAGGGAGGTGTTTGTATGAATGAGCTGCTGAGGAAGTGATGGAGGCTGGTACAATTACAGGTACACAATCCTTTTTCCAAAATCTTTGGGGCCAGTTGTTTTTCAGAATTCTGAATTTTTCGGAATTCAGAATAAATGACATTTTTACAATGAAATTTTTAAAGTTATCTAACAGCAGAAACACGTGTGAATAGTACCAGTGCTGAGACAGAATTGACGCATGCCAGTGCTGAGCCATGCCGCACATGTCACATCTGAGTGATATGGTTCAAGTGGGTGTGGAATTGGGTCACCTGTTTGTGTGCCAAAATGACGTTCCACACTCCATGAATAAAATTTCACAGCTTTTCGGATTTGGGACTTTTGGATGTAGGAATGTATATCTGTACAACATTTAAAAGGCATCTGGATGGGTGTATGGATAGGAAGAGTTTAGAGCAATATGGGTCAGGTGCTGGCAAATGGGAATAGATTAATTTAGGATATTTGGTCGTCTTGGACGAATTGGACCTGGGTTTGTTTCCATCCTATACGCCTCTATAATTCTACAGAGCCAGCATCTTCAACCGCTCCTCAGATGACAAGCTCTTCATTTTCAAGGTCATTCTGGTAAACCTCCTCTGGAGCCCCTCAATGCCCGCACATCTTTCTTTAGGTACTGCACCCAAAATGGGGTCTGACCAGAGCCTTGTACAGCTTCAGTAATACATCTCTGCTCTTTGTATTCTTTAGATAGCCTATCTGGTCCGGGTGATTTATCTGCCAACAGACTTTTCAACTTCTCCATAACCTTCTTGTTAATGATAGCCACGATGCTCATCTCTGCCTCTCAACTCTCTTGAAGTTCAGATATGTTGCTGGTGTGTTCCACTGTGAAAACTGACACAAAGAACCTATTCAGTTCCTCCACCAGTTCTTTGTTTCCCCCATTAATACTTCTTCAGCCTCATTTTTCAGTGGTCCAATGTCCACTCTTAGCTCTTTCCTACTTTATTGATACCTAAATAAACTCTTGCAGTCTTCTTTTATATGTTACTAGCTAGCTTACTCTCAAATTTCATTTTTCTCCCTGCTTATCACTTTTTTAGTTATCTTCTGGTTTTTAAAGTCTTCCCAATCCTCTGGCTTCCCACTCATATTCACCACATTGTATGCTTTTTCTTTTGCTTTTATGCAGTCTCTGACTTCTCTTGTCAGCCATGGTTACCTCATTCTCCCCTTAGCTGTTTCTTCTTTCTATGGATGAATTTCTGCTGTCCTCCTGAATTACCCCCAGAACTTCCTGCCATTGCTGCTCCACCATCTTCTCTGCTAGGTTTCCTGTCCAATCAACTCTGGCCAGCTCCTTCCTCATGTCTTTGTAGTTACCTGTACTTAATTGTAATTCTGTTACATCGGATTCAATCTTCCCCTTCAAACTGCAGAGTGAATTCTGTCATATTATGATCAGTGCCCCCAAAGGATTCCTTCACCTTCAGCACTCGAATCAAGTATGCCTTATTATATATCACTAAACCTAGAATTGCATGTTCCCTAGTGGGCTCTATCACAAGCTGCTCCAAAAAAAAACATTTTGTAAACATTCCACGAATTCCTTTTGTTGAGATCCACTGCAAACCTGATTTTTCCCAGTCCACCTGGATATTGACATTCCCATGACTATTGCAATAGTACCTTTCTTACAGGCCTTTTCTATCTCCTGATTTATTTTCTTTCCTGCATCCTAACAACTGTTAGGAGGCATGTACACAACTCTATATACACAGATTCTAACCTTCTGATTCTGTATCAATTATGCTATTGATTTTATTTCTTACTAACAAGGTAACCCTGCCCACTAGCCTGTCCTTTTGATAGAATGGGCATCTTTGGATATTTAGGTCACAGCACCAATTCTCTTGAAGCCACAACTGTGATAACTGCAGCATCATATCTGCCAATTTCATTCTGTGCTATGAACTAATTTACCTTCTTTAGTATACTCCATGCATTTAAGTACAATGCCCTCAGCCCTTTGTTGACTGCTCCCCCCCCCCCCCCCTCCCCTCCCCGGTCTCAAGGTTGTCCCCTTATCTTCAGTGCCTAAAAGTTAGATTCCTGACCCTTTGTCTCTGTCATATTACTTGTTCTGGAAGTCTCAACCTTTGCTGAGGCTAACCCCCCTCCCCCAACTCTTCCCATAACTTTCCATGTGGGCTTATGCCCGAAACGTCGATTCTCCTTTTCCCTGGATGCTGCCTGACCTGCTGCGCTTTTCCAGCAACAAATTTTCAGCTCTGATCTCCAGCATCTGCAGACCTCACTTTCTCATCAATTTAAACCCCCACCCCACCCTATTTAGTTTAAAGCCCTCACCACAGCTCTAGTTATGCGATTTGAAGATTTTTGTAGTCCCAGCTTGATTCAAGTAGAGCCCATTCCATTGGACCAGCTCCCTCCTTCCGTAGTAGTGATATTAATGCCCCATGAATTTGAACCTGTTTCTCCCACACCACTCTTTGAGCCCCACACTTACCTCTATAATCTTTTTGACCAACTTGTTCATGGCTCTGTTAGTAATCTGGAGATTATTGCCTTTTGGTTCTGCTATTTAATTTAGCCCCTAGCTGCTCATATTCCCTAGCCCCTAGCTGCTCATGTGGGCGGCACGGTGGCACAGTGGTTAGCACTGCTGCCTCACAGCGCCTGAGACCCGGGTTCAATTCCCGCCTCAGGCGACTGACTGTGTGGAGTTTGCACGTTCTCCCCGTGTCTGCGTGGGTTTCCTCCGGGTGCTCCGGTTTCCTCCCACAGTCCAAAGATGTGCAGGGCCAGGTGAATTGGCCATACTAAATTGCCCGTAGTGTTAGGTAAGGGGTCAATGTAGGGGTATGGGTGGGTTGCGCTTCGGCGGGTCGGTGTGGACTTGTTGGGCCGAAGGGCCTGTTTCCACACTGTAATCTAATCTAATCTAATCTAATTCCCTCTGCAGAATCTCTTTTCTCTTTCTGCTGATATGATTGGTACACACGTGGACCATGACAGTTGTATCTTTCTCCTTTCACTCCATGTTCCTCTGCAGCCCAGGTGAGATATCCTTAACCTAGCCATCAAGGAAGCAGCACAGCCTTTGGGGCTCTTAATCCTGACCACAGAGAATAATGTCTATTCTCCTTATTATACTATCCCCGATGACTACTACAGTTCTCTTTTCTCTCCCCTCTTGAATGGCTCCCTGTACCATGGCACTATGGTCAGCTTGCTCATCTTCCCTACAAACCCTGCTATCAGCCACACTGGAAGCAAAGATCTCAAACCTATTGGACAAACGCAAGGGCTGAGGCTCCTTCAGCATTATCTCCTGGATCCTTCTACCTGCCTCACTCATAGTCACACCCTCACTGACCAAACTTGATATGGTTAATCTAAGGGCTGTGACTGCATCCTGAAGCACCACATCCAAGTAACTCTCCCCCTCTCTGATGTGTCACAGTTTTGAAGTTCAGACTCCAGCTTATTAACTCTGTGCTGGAGTTCCTCAAGCAACCTACACTTGCTACAAATGTGGTCACTATGAACCACAATGGGGACCACCAACTGTCACATCATGCAGTTACATCACATCATCTCCCTAGCATCTCAATTTTAATGACTTGGTTCTTAATTTGAGTTTTAAAAATTTCATACTGATCTTTTAGTTTGAGCCTGAAAATATTTCCCCTATTTATCTTCAATCTGGAAATAACCTATGGTAACTAGTCAAATTAATAGCTATTACCAACCTGTGAATTTAGAGGCTATTTTCTTTAAAAATCTGCTTCCCACCTAGGATGGTGGTACAGCAACATTCTGCTTAACATCTTGCAATTGACACAGAGTTGTGAGATTACTGAATTATTCGTTAATTCATATGAAGAAGGCACACTTTGATGAAAGCAAGAGCAATGTCAAGATTGCAAGTTTAACGTACATTTTTATAGATCTTTACATATTTGATCAGAGGGCATCCTTCTGGAAGAATTTATTTTTGTTTTATTTGATTTTAAAAGCATAAAGTTAAAAAAAATGTATATTAAAATGTTATCTTCCTCTCTTGCACAATGGAGTTTTGAAATTCCTGTGAAAACACTTTATACCTTTCTTGAAAGGACAGTGGCATCCTGAAATTAGGAATGATTTTACTCCATGTCACTAGAGGGAGTTAAACACTACATTTGTCTATATTGTGTCCTTCATCTGTTCAAAGGGTGATTACTCGATACTGGCACTGGATAAAAAAAGTTCTGCCTTTTCTCATTCTATCGTCCTCTTCCTTGATGAGTGTTTTACCTTCATTCATTCTGTTAAAATATTGGCGTGTCTGTTCCCACTTACAAATATGGTGTCATCTGCATGATCCATTAGTATATGTACAGTTACATCGGTGAGGTCATGCCAACTTTTATTTTTCTGCCCATGCAAACTTTTAACTCAGAAGATTTAACTCACTGATTTCATTTCAGTGAATAAGAAAAGAAAACTGTCTCCCTACAGATTGATTATCTGCCAGAAACATAGGTGATTTAACAAATAAGAAAACAGGAAGCAGACATTTGCACAAAGAGGAAAAAATTGATTTGATTTATTATTGTTACATGTACTGAGATACAGTGAAAAGTATTGTTTTGCATGCTATGAAGACAAATCATACTTTATATAATACATCGGGGTAAAAGAATAGAATGCAGAATATAGTGTTACAGCTAGAGAAGGTGCAGGGAACGATCAACTCTAATACATGAGAGTCTGTTTATAAGTCTGGTAATAGCAGGGAAGAAGCTATTCTTGAATCTGTTGATAGGTGTTTTCAAACTTTTGTATCTTCTGTTGGATGGAAGAGGGTGGAAGAGAATATAACCAAGGTGAGAAGGATCTTTGATTATGTTGGCTGCTTTCCTGAGGCAGCGGGAAGTGTAGATGGAGTCAAAGGCAGGAAGGCTAATATGCATGATGGATTGGCCTCCGTTCGCAACTCTCTGTAACTTCTTGTGGTCTTGGGCAGAGTAGTTACCATACCAAGCTGTGATGTATCCAAATAAGATGTTTTTTGTGGTAGATCCATAAAAATTGTTAAGAATTATTGTGGATATGATGAATTTGCTTCGCCTTCTGAGGATGTGCTTTCTTGACTGTAGCGTTGACATGGATGGGCCAGGATAAATCGTTAGTGACATTTACTCTGAGGAACTTGAAGCTCTCGACTACCTCCACCTCAGCATCATTGATACAGACAAGGGCATGTCCTCAACTCTACTTCCTGAAGTCGATGACCTGCTCCTTCATTTTGCTGACATAGAGGGAGAAATTGTTGTCTTTACACCATGTCACTATCTCCTTCCTGTACTCTGTCTCGTTGTTGATTGAGATCCAACCTACTACGGTGGTGTCATCAGCAAATTTGTAAATGGAGTTCAAGCTGAATTTGGTGAGATAGTTGTGAGTGTGAGAGTATAGTAATGGGCTGAGTATACAGCCTTGTGGAGCACCTATGTTAAGGATAATTGTGGAGAAGGTGTTGTTGTCTCTCCTTATTGATGTAGTCTGTGGGTCAGGAAGTCAAGAATCCAGCTACAGTATTGGGAACAGAGTCTTAGGTCTTGGAGCTTGGAGATGAGTTTTATTTGGAATTATGGTGTTGAAGACAGAGCTAAAATTAATAAATAGGAGTCTGACGTGGGTGTCCTTATCCACATATTCCAGGAATGAGTGTTGGGCCAGGGAGATGGCAGCTGCTGTGGACCTATTGTAACAGTCAGCAAATTCTGACAGATCAAGACAACCTTGGAGGCTGGCGTTGATGTGTGCCATTACTAATTTCTTGAAGTACTTCATAATGATGGATGTGAAAGCCACTGGGGGCTAGTCATTAAGTCACTTTACCTAATTTTTGTTTGGCACCGGGATTATAGTGGTCTTCTTGAAGCAGATGGGAACCTCGCGACATAGTAAAGAGAGGATAAAGATGTCTAGAGAGATTCCTGCCAGGTGTCTGCTCAGATTTATTCATAAATCATCAGTGCCTAATCAGGGTTTTTCAGGCAGTGGAGACAAAACCCTCATGAAACTTCCTTATGTTGACACTTAGTTGATTTTTGACAAAAATTCAACTCTCTGTGTTAATTCTTGATCTGTTTTGAGTAAATTAAAATCTCGAAAGATATTAACAAGATTTCTGAAGCTTTTAGTATTATTTTTCACTAAGAGTATTCTAGGTGTATGAAAAATAATTTTATACTTTTTAACTCTTCAAGAAAATTTATCGTTGACATGGTTGTAGAAACCTAGCCTCTGAGAATAAAGAGAACAAACCCCACTTATTCTTGATGAAGGCTTTTACCCGAAACATTGATTTTACTACTCCTCGGATGCTGCCTGAACTGCTGTGCTTTTCCAGCACCACTCTACTCCAAAACCCCACTTCAATGCCTGAGCATGTAATCTAGGTTCATACTACAGTACAGAACTGACACAATGTATTTTATTGAATGAGATACTGAATTTTGAGGGATAAGTTAAACCAAAGCCCTGTCTGCCTGCTTAAGTGGATGAAAAGATCCTTGGTTATGGTTTAAGTTTACTGACTTTAGCATAATGTAAATGAAAAGCTGCAGTGCAGTCTGGGACCGAAGCCACATATCTGGAAGGTACGTCGGTTTCTTTCTCTGACAGTTCCTGTTACTTGCAGCTAACTTTCCATTAGTTAAAATCTGATCTAACTGGACACAGTACTAACATTATTAATAAACATAGTACTTAATGGTGAAATGTTTTAACAAAATAAAGACTAATTTTTCCAATATATAATTCAAGCTATGAAGTTCTGTACTCACAAGGGTGCCTAGTTATATGATTGTGGAGGATAGCAGAGTGACTCCTAAATTAATGAGTTTTCCATTCTAAACCAGGTGGCCAACATTGATAAATTTGATTGGAAATTAAAATAGAAACTTGCCGTTATGTCTGACATCCATCAGTTTAAGTCTTCACAACCAAATGCAAAAAACCATGCTGTGTACACTGCTTTGACTTTAGCCATCTGTTCACATTCCCAACACTTATATCTTCTTGTTTACTTTCATCCTGTTAGCTTCCCATACATCTCTACATCTGAGTTTCTTTAAGCCACACCAACTAACTCTGAGGTAGACTGTCTTCTGTTGACTGTGTACAAGTTGTGGCTCACGTGCTTTATCACGACTTTGGATCCACTTCTAGTTGGTTTCAAGACCAGGAGAGATATGCCTGTTTTTATGAACAGCATGTTGCTCCATAATAGAAGCAAAAGTTTAAAGCAGTCATGCAAAGTCAGTCAGTACCAGGCAGGTTAGCTGATTTTGCAGCTCCTTTAAAATCAGAAAAATATAAAGATTGGTGTTCTGTAAATTAGCTTTTCTGTCTGTCCAGCAACATGTTTTTCTACAGCATTTTAAATTTCTAATCCTCAATTAAAGCACCATGAAGAAAACCTGTCAGTAAAGTAAGAGGAGTAGAATTTTTTTAAATAAATGGGTCTTATCTAATGTCCTTTTAAATGATTGGCTGCACATGTTGCTTATTTTCTGTGTTTAATTTTCAATTTAGCTGACTCCATCTCATTTTTAATGAGAGAACTAGTTCATGTTGAAGTGTTGCATCTTTTTATTCTTTACTGTCCAGAATATTTTCATTCAGCTCTGAAAATTAGAATTTTGTATTTATTTTCCAATTAGGGGAAATCATGTCGTTACTATCATGGTGTCCATAAAATGAGTGAACAGAAAACTTTACAATGGATTCATGGTATGCATATGGCTTGGGACATTGAAGAATTGGTGAGCCTTGGAAAGAAGCTTCGTTCATGTCCATACTTTGTATCTCGTGAGTTGATGCAAGAGGCAGACATTGTATTCTGTCCGTACAATTATCTAATGGACCCACAAATAAGGGAGAGTGTAAGTGTTTTTGTAAAATAATTATCAAACAATTTTATATTCCTCATGGATCATACTAATCTGCATATTGTACTAGAGCATCATTATTGCTTTTTTGTGAATTTGTTTTTTTGCTTTCCTCATAGATGAAGATCAATTTGAAAGATCAAATTGTTATCTTTGATGAAGCACATAATATTGAAGACTGTGCACGGGAGTCATCTAGTTTTAGTGTCACAGAGAAACAGCTTTTATTTGCTCGAGAAGAACTGGATTGCATGGTCAACCAAAATATTAAGAGAAATGATCATGATGCACTGCGTACAGTCTGCTATAGTTTTACTAAGTAAGAAACAAGTCTGCATTTATTTATTAATTATGCCAATTTTATTTAACTGCTGTTGTTTGATAAAACTGCATTGAGAAAGCTATGGTCGGTAAGCTATCAGTATAGAGTATAAAGTACAGTTTATGTACCTGGAACATTAGAATTGTTTATAATCTTTCTTGAAGCAAAAATTGAAAAGAACTGTTGCCACAAAATCCATTGTCTATATGTTGTTTAAAACAGCCTATGTTGCAGTGATTACAAGGTTCTGCAGTCTCATCCTGTGGATCAGATGATTTCCTATCACTGTTAACTGTAGCAATTGATAACTTGTGCAGCTTTTGGTGATTATTTCATTTGTATCTACTATTCTTAAGAATTGTAATATTCTTAAGCTTTAAGATAATGTGTTCTACAATACTGTGCTGACATATACACCTAAAATCATTTCTCCTTATCCTTGAGGGTTCCATTCCTGAGAACCCCAACAAATGATGAAATTTGAGAGTGCGGAACTTGTTAAAAATCGTGGATACGCAAGTTTTATGCGCAGATGTTATCTTTTATTGTTTTTTATTTTGGCGCATATAGGCGAATTCACAACTCATCATTTCCTGGATAGAGAAGATTTACTGGTTTATGTTTATTACTACCTTTCTCTTCAAAAAGAAAAATAAATTGCTGATTGTGGATTATAGATCATGATGCTACTAGTGACATGATCAAGTTTTCTTGCAACCAGGATTAGTATCCTGCACAAACAAAAACAAATTGCTGGAAAAACTCAACAGATGCAGGGGTATCTATGGAGAGAAAGCAGCGTTAACATTTCAGGTCTAGTGCCCCAAAAGAGTGTTCTGAAGGGTCGCTAGACCTGAAATGTTAACTCTGCTTTCTCTCCATGGATACGAACACCTGCTGAGTTTTTCCAGCAGTTTCTGTTTATGTTTCTGATTTCTGGCATCTGCAGCTCTTTATTTTTTTTTGTTTCGTATCCTGCACAGTTGGACACTGCATACATTTCATGTGCCAGGTACAATGATAACAGATGACTTCAATTTGTACTGTGTACATACTTGATTAATTCAGTTGAACGTTGAAGAACCTCACATTCCTCTCAAGTAGAGCCTGTGAGTTCAGGTGGAGGGCGGGGATAAAGTCCTTCATATACTTTGGAAGTTGTTGCAGTCATTTTCCATTTCATTGTGCGTTTATGATTTGCCTGAGGATGGATGGCAACACAGGTGTGAGTCACAGATTCCACCTGGTAATCAAAGCCTCCTCCCTTGCCCCTCTCTGAACATCCATATTTCTTTCTTCCTTGCATTCCCTGTTGACCATGTCAATACTGATTTTCTGCATGTTCCCATCTAATTCTTTCTTTTATGTCCCAATCACCCAACATTACCCCAGGGCCCTGGCCCTACACCTCAGCTATTCCAACCATCATGTTAGACCATAGCTTCATCAACGCCCCTCCCCAACCCCAACAAAGGAAAGGTGATTGTGACCTCTGCAGTAACCTCATCTCCGACCCTTATATGTTGATATGCCTATCTTCACAATTATTGTCCCCTCTGCATGTTGCTTTCAGTCCCCGGAATTGGTTTGCTCAACATCCCTTGTACAATAGTGGCATATGATAAATCTTGACATTTATTGGGCTGACCCCAGGACTAACTGTGGCCCAACCCCCCGTGAGGTTTGGGCAGACAACCCTACCTAATAAGAGGCCAGACCCATGACTAATGTATGTGCAGCTCCCGACTGACTAGCAGTGAATCCCAGGACTGGTTGCACTGGACCTGTAAGCCTCACCATGACCCACTCCTCAAAATGTATTGATACATAACCCATGACCCTGACCACCCTAGTTGGCTGAAGGACGATGTCCAAATTCCTGTACTGAGATTGGATGCTGACTATGACAGTATACATGGACTGATCCACTAAGGACTGATCCCTTTTGATTTCCTGGCTTAGTCAATTAGTTGAAGCACATGAACTGTTTTTGCCATATAAGCTGCTGGCACAAGGGGTAAATTTGACATTGATGTAGCACCTCAGCAACATGTTCATCCCCCTGGCTGATCCCTGATTTCAACCATGACTGGATTTGTGTCTGTGCTCAGCAATGTGATGCAGAGGGTACTATGAATATTTAAATTCTGAAACAGGTGGCAAATCACACAAAGGCAAGGCAAGTCCAAGATGCTCTGAGCATTCAAATTGAAAAAAAAGGAATGAGTGCTGAGTGAGGAGTCTTAGATGCACTCCTATCCAACCGATGAGGTGGGTGTCTGTCCCTCTGCACAAGGTGTCCTGGTAGTAAAACTACAATGAAAGATGATGTATGCTCCAGACTGCAGCAGACTCCAGCTTTGAAGTAGAGAGCTGTATTCTGAATGGGATGCCATAGTGATATGGTGAGGCTGCTGCATGTCTGGTGCTAACTTGCATGGATGGGGTTGAGTGTTGCAATTGTTGCTACCATGGAATGTGATCTGAAATGCTGGAAATCACCGTCCAAGATAGAGGTCTGGAGGAGCAAGTGGCAAGTTGACTTTAATGTTGGGAATTGTCACTGTTCAGTTTCTATCCAGTCCATGGGAGAATACAAAACTGCGTCTCAGTAAGTTGCAATTATGACATGCAAATAGGCCTCTCGCTGGACTCTCATCTCTCCATTGAAAATCTGGTTACAGAATCTGACTTCTTTTTTCTTTGAAATTGAGAGTTTTATTTTTCCAGTTTCTGCATCTTGCCAATTGACTCACCATTGCTCATGTTTAGGGGCGAGGAATATTTCTCCCACAGTTTCTCTTAACACTGTTTTATGTAAGTATTGCTTTGTTTTTTTGATTTATTAGCATCTGATTCTGACATTACGCTTTAGTCAGCTGGCACTATTTTCTTTCTGGTTAGGTGAGAATTGTTTCAGTTTAAGATTTATAAAATGTCTACTTAGATTCTACTTCATGAAAAGCTGTTAATAGTTAATTATGTAAATTTCTTATTTGTAGCTGGCTAAAGGAATGTTCTGGGAATCTGGTGGAGAAGGAATATGAAACATCCTGCAGGGTCTGGAACGGGAAGGAAATGCTCACTGTTTTTCATAAATGGGGATTAACCAGTGCTACATTTTCCATTTTACAGGTAAATTGGTTATTTAATAATAGTAGCAAGGCTTTGATCAAAATACAAAGGGCTTCACACTTTGTCTTGCTTCCCCTATGATAATGTGACTAAATGCTAGCTGGGAATTCAGTGTAAAATACAACCGCTTAACGATTCAAGCAGTGCAGAGGTGAGCTAGTACCAACCATTGGTAAGGACATTTGAGTTGCTTTTCTACTGGGGAAACCTCCAGGTAGCATCTAGGAGTTTCCCACAATAAGGAAAGAAAAATTGGAGTTAAATTGTTATGTGCCAACTGTAGTTCATAACTAACAGAGAGATCTGCTGTGCAGCTATGAGCTATATTGTCCCTACCAAAGCACTCTGCATTGCATTTATTTTTAATTTTTAACTGGTTGGCATAGCATTTACTTTTCATTTTTAACTTGTTAATTTCCTATCATTTCTGCCGCACAAAATGAGATGAAATATTCACTTTAGTGGGGTTAGAGGCTGAAGGAATAGTTGAACCGAGCCTGTTGATGTAATCTGGCCGCCTTATTCTTAAACGTGCATTATAAATTCCAATGTTTACACCTGTCATGGAGAACCTATTACATTGTAATTAATGCCTCCTTCCTCCCTGGAGGTGCTGCATAGAGGTTGTCATAGAGTCACGGAGGTCTAAGCACAGAAAAAGGCTGTTTGGGCCATTGAGTTTTTGCCAGTCAAAAACAATCACCTAACTATTCAAATCCCATTTTCTGGCACTTGGCCCAAGGCCTTGCATGCCTTGGCAGCACAAATGTATATCTAAATGCTTCTTATTCTGCTTCTACCAATGTTACATGCAGTGAGTTCCAGATTCCCACCACCCTCTGGATAAAAACGATTTTCCTCACATTCCTTCCGAACCTCCTGCCTCTTACCTTAAAGCTATGCCCTCCCCTAGTCATTAGAGCGGCACGGTGACTCAGTGCTTAGCACTGTTACCTCACAGCGCCAGGGAGCTGGGCTCAATTCTAGCCTCGAGTGACTGTCTGCGTGGAGTTTGCATATTCTCCCCATGTCTGTGTCGGTTTCCTCCAGGTGCTCTGATTTCCTCCTACAATTCAAAGATGTGCAGGTTAGTTGAATTGGCCATGTTAAATTTCCCATCGTGTCCAGGAATATGTAGGTTTGGTGCATTAGTCAAGGGTAAATGTAGAATAATAGGGTAGAGGAATGGGTCTGGGTGGGTTACTCTTCGCAGAGTCGGTGTCGACTTGTTGGGCCAAATGGCCTATTTCCACACGATGTGTGGATTATGTGATTCTCACATTAAGAGGAAAAGTTGCTTCCCGTCTACCCTATTTATGCCCCTCATAATTTTATACATCTCAATCATGTATCATCCCAGTATCTCCTGCTCCAAGGAAAACAACTCCAGTCTATCCTGTATCTCTTCATAACTAAAACTTCCCAGCCTAGGTAACATCCTGGTACATCTCCTCTGCACCCTCTTTAATGCAATCACATCCCTCCTGTATTGTGGTTTCCAGAACTTCACACATTACTGTAGCTGTGGTCTAACCAACATTTTGTACAGTTCCAGCATAACCTTACTGCTATTAAACTGTATGGCTCAAACAAGTATCCCATATGCCTTCTTAACCACCTTATCTATCTTTCCTATATCTTAAGCAACCTATATACAGTACATGCAGAGCCAGGACCTTCTGATCTTTGGTCTTTCCCAGCATCCGAGTGTTGATCATGCATTCCCTTGCCTCATTTGTCCTGCCCAAGTGCATCACCTCGAATTTATTTGGATTGCATTCCATATGCCACTAACTAGCCTGTCCATACCCTCCTGGAATGTAAAGTTATCCTCCTCACTATTTACCAAACCATCAATTTTGGATTATCTGTGAATTTACTGATCAACTCACCTACAATAAATATCTAAATCATTTATATGTACTACAACAGCAGGAGTCCCACACTGAGCCCTGTGGAACTCCACTGGACTCAGGATTCCAGTCACAAAAACACCTCTCAAACATTATTTCTGCTTCCAGCCACTCTGATAATTGTGAATCCAATTATCCTAATTTCCTTGGATTCCAAGGGCTCCTATCTTTGCTTTGTGTCTCTCATGTAGACCTTATCAAAAACTTTGTGAAAGTCCATGTAGACTACATCAAAGTAGTTAATAAAAAGTACGACATTTATTGTATTGTAGATAGTTTTAGTTGACTGCATCAAAGTAGTTAATAAAAAGTATGATAGTTATTGTATTATAGATGGTTTCAGACTGCGTACAAATGTTTTATAAAGTACTAAAGACGAAAGCACCGAAGTGCCTAAAAATACATCGGTCACCTAAACACTTCTTTCAAACCTGGTACATTAGAGTTTTAGACTCCATGACATTTGCACCCGAGAAGGTCTTGCAGTCCTGTGGTTTTTGAACAGATCAAAAGCTGACTCGAGAGTTCAACTGTTACTTATATTTCAACAGCACTACAAAGATGGATATAAAACTGCATTCTTCAGTTGTCCATTTACTTCTCTTTATAGTCAATTTGGTTATTATTTGGTGAGACCTGGGATCAGGGAAGCCTATCCTGCTTTCTTTCAATTAAGGATGGTATATGAAGACCATGAAGGGACAAGAAGAGAAATAAAATATGGTTTTGAAAATATGAGTTTGTTTTAAATCTAAAACTTAATTCAGCTTTTCTGAATAGATTATTCAAGTCTCAGACATGCGATTAATGTTAATAAATTGTGTCAGCATCTCCACAATTAAAGTAATAGAGCCAGTATTCCATGTTTACTTCTGGGATTGGTAACCTCAACCCACTGAATGATTCATGGATCTATATTCATGCTGCTTTACAGATGTCAGTTCCTTGAATTTATTTGGGAATACAGCTTATGAAGGGAAAAGTACATGTTTGCAGTCAGCTGCAGTCATTTAAAGTAAAATTTTACAATACGTTTGAAAATACTGTACTTAATGTAGATGATTAATGGGCAAATGCCATCACTTATTCAGTAGCTGCCTTAATCCATGCTACTTCAAGCTGTATTTAGTATAAAATTATATATATGAATGACTTTTTGATATGCAGAAAAACCTGGATGCTGTACTGGAGAAAGAAGAGAAGGTACTTCTGATGAATGGACAGCAGGGGTCTGTAACAGTCCCAACTGTAAGTGCACCAACACAGATGATGTTGAAAGGACTTTTCATGGTGCTTGATTTTCTCTTCAGGGACAGCTGCAGGTGAGTGCTGGAAACTTCTTAATCTATTCAGACTTTAGAAGCTGTAGTTTAAAAAAGAATTAAAATGATGTTTGGCATAATATGATTATTTGGAGCTTTCCCACTACAAACATTTTGTGATTTATATAAATTCAGACCATTTTAATTTGAGCACAACCTGATTGTAAAATAGTGTCTAACCTTAACAGAATTTCCATTACATATACTGTAATCACTTGACCATTCTGTGGGTCAGTGCCTTGATGAAGTGGCAACTCATTAATTGACAAAAATCAACCTCCTTGTCTGGTATAAATCCGTGATATACCAGAAAAAGACATTTAATTCAATTTGTTACTTCCTTTGTAATTGTCGGTATTTGCTTTCCTTAAGCTATTGGAGTACCATATTGTTTTAAAACAGGAAATCTTGTTTATGTACCGTCGTGTTTTCTTTTACTATTATTCATATTGAAGCAATCAAAGTATCTAGATTCTAAAACTGTAAAGAAAATTGTTTCCTTCACATGATGTTAATTGTGCATTTAGATAGCATCACCATATTGTATTATTTAATCCTTTGAAATTGGTCATCATTGTTGAATGATAACAGTTTATGTAAGCCTAAAATGCAAACCCATAAAATGTCAGAATATCCGAAGATAGCTGTAAATTAAATATTTTTGTGAACCTTGGAAGAGCAGTCCGTCTGCAGCAATAGGAAGACTGTCTTTAAGATGTTTTCTGAATTAGGGGTATAAGTGGTAGTGAATTATATTACATTATTAGCTAAGTATGGAGTTACTTATTATTTCAAGGAAGTTCTTTTCATTCTGTCGTGAGATGTAATCATTGCTGGCAAGGTAAGCATTTGTTGCTCATCCCTGATTGCCTTTGAGAGGGAGTGGTGAGGCCGTTTTTTGAACTGCTATTCTGTCTTGTCTTTTGTCCACAATGTTGTTAGGACGGGAGTTCCTTTAGAAGAATAATTAGTATATTAAGGATAAATAGGATTTTTGAGGAGAAGGTTGCTGTGACGTGACATATTTTTGACATAATAAATTGTTCCTATAGATTTATAGATGACTATAGGGTGGCAGTACAGCAGACTTACACATGGACCAACCAGCCAGATATTCCTGATGAAAATGGTTTCTTTGCACGCCCTCGATACAGGAGAGGTTCGCGGAAAAAGACTGCTCTGCTGACCCTGAACTTTTGGTGTTTAAATCCAGCAGTGGTGAGTCCTATAATTAAATAATATCATGCATTGTATCCTCTCCCTGCCTGCTACGTGCTCTCCCATTTTATCAATACATGTACACACCACAATGCTATGTGCTCTCCTTTCAGTGCTGTCATCCTCTTATGACCATGCATGCCCCTGCTCAATCCTCATAATGCCAGTGGGTATTCAAAGTGCCTTTATGAATGCCTACTATGTCCTATGCCCACCAGATCTGCTTAATGACTAAGTCCTCTTTATGATCCCATGTAAGCCCACTCAGCATCTCAGTGCATCCTTTTGTGCATTTACTCAGCCCTTGAGGCCCCTGTGTGCACTCACCCGGCTGTCACTTTCCTGTATGTGCAGCCAGCTTTCCTTCTGTCGGTGCTCATGCTTCCTCCTGCTTCTTCTCTCAATGCCCAACCCTCGCATGCTTTCTCTCTCATCTCCACATCCTCGTTGGCATTCTCTTTTGACGTGCCCTCATCCTACTTCTCTCATGCTCCACCTTACCCTGGGCAATTTGCTGTCACTCCACCTCTTGCCTGAGGTCTCCGTGCTCACACTTGCATCCCCTCAAAATAAATCGCCCTACCACTCCATTCCCACTCCTCTGCCAGCCCTCCACCTCCATTCCTGGCACTGTTCATTTGTCCCCGAACTGTCGGGCACTTAACTTGCACTACCATTTTGCAACCCTCTCTGAGCACTTTCCTCCCATACTTTTGCTATCTCTATCTTGTTTTTTCCTTGTTTCAATACCTCCTTGTCTATGTATGCATGCTCTCTTCTCTTGTTAACACCTCATCTGTGTGTGCATGTGCTGTACTCTCCTTTGGCAACATTTCTGTGTGCACATGCTCTCCTGTCACCTATATTCTCTTTCCTCTTGTTCTCTGATGACCTGTGCTAAATACACTCTCTTCTTATTTCTCCCACATCCATGCATGCTTTCTCTTCTTGCTCCCTCTTGTCCCTGTTTGTCTCTCTCTCTCCCTCCCTCCTCACCCATGAGTACACACACTCTGTGCTCTCTCTCCCCTTGCTTGTACATTATCTCCTCTTGCCTCCTCGCCCATGCATACATGCACTTTGCTCCTTTTTTTTTCATCTTTCTTCCTCCCAAAATGAAAACCATTGATGCTAAACTTTCTGATTAGTGGATTTAACTTGACATCATGCTATGCTGCACCTTTTACTTAAGCCACTGAGCAAGTTGAATTTAATAATAGTCTTAAATTGTTTTGTTTATTTTCTTTTAGGCTTTTTCAGATCTCAATTGCGTCAGGACAATTGTCCTAACATCAGGGACATTGTCGCCAATGGAGTCATTCTCTTCAGAGCTGGGTGTAAAGTTCAGTATCCAGCTGGAGGCAAACCATGTCATTGACAACTCTCAGGTAATGAGCCACACTATTTAATTCCCAACTAATGATTCAATCACCAGGGGCAAACCGGAAGTTATATCTGATTTTTTATTAAGTTGGGAGTGTTTGTGATGAGGACATCTACAGATCCATCCAGGTTATAATAAGCTGTTTATTTGACATAGATATTACAGGGAAATATCTTTACCACCAATTATTAATAGCTAAATGGCCACGTGCATTTGAGGTTTTTATTCACTGTTTTCCTTTACATTTTCATAGCAGTTCATAAACCTCATGAATTGTTCGATCAAATAGCTCTTGCAATAGGTGTAATTCATCTGCTATAAACTACCTTGAGCTGCCTGAGGATATGAGAAGGCATTATATCGATCTTCCCCAGAAGATAGTCATAATTGTTTCTTTTTCAAGGTTGACTCAGATAGTTTTTGATAGACAAGAGAAGCAGTAGTTTGGGTACAGACAGAAAGGTGGAGATGATACTTCAATCAGATCAGCCATGATTTTTATTGAATAATGGACAGGCTCAAAAAGCCTACCCCTGCTTCTGAGTCCTATGTATATGCAAATTCTATAATTTCTTTTTCCCACTCAGGCCCTTTTCTCAGGTAATGTTTGCTAAAGGTCAAATGTGAGTCTAATACCGCATTTATACTGAAGTGAATTAAACTCTGATTATAAATCTGGAGTCATTAATTGACCAAACACACAGATCTCTCCCTTTTTTTTCTAGTGGGGAAGTAAAATTCTGAGGAAATTAATGAAAGCCTGGTGAAAATCTCCTGTACACTTGATTTGAAATTGAATGGACAGTGAGTGCATTGTACTTGGAATGTGATGCTTCCCAATGGCTGGCTTTGTCAACGTGGATGGGGCTGAGTGGTTATGAGCCATAATCTCTTCTTTGAATGTTCAGTTTTCATTAGTCAAGAAGTATTTGGAAATATAAATAATATTCCAGGTAACTAATCTTGACTAACTGATACAATTTATCCAATCTGCTAAAGTACATTCCAATCTATTTTGCTGGAGAAAGATTACTTTGGAAAATAATTGTTCTTTCAATTTTATATTTTCGTATTAATCTAATACTAGTTTATAAAAAATGTGGAAACATAGAGATGATTATCCCTTTACCTTGAGCACTTGATTAAATATAAATGCCAACTTCACCCACTTAGAATATATTTGACTGAGTACAGATGAATGTAGAGAGATGAAAGAGTTAAACAGTTAGAAACAAAGCATGGATATAGCCCACATACACAGCCCATTAAATCAGTTCAAAGTTCTACATTTTGTAGATGCACCACAGGAATGTTTGAGACTTCATTAGTTTTATGTTTTTAACTTGAGATTATACCATCTGGTGAGGTCTGCTAATAACATTCTTTATTTTGGTTAACTTGAAATAATGAACAGAACAAATTTATACAGAACAGAACATGGGTGTACTTAACTCTTATTTAAACCTTATTAATAAATACTCCATTAGATCAAAGAAAATCAGGGGTGAAAATTGCATTTGTCTGCAAAATGTTAGTTTAAAAAGTTGACTGGGAGACCACCAAGGTAATGAATACAGGAGCAGATAGCATGTCTGGCAATAAAAGAGTGATATATGCTCTTAAAATTTACATTTAAAATGTTCTGTTTTCATTACATTACGAAACTGTGCGTAAAAAGCACAGGCAATTTCTAAGTTTATCAGTGGTGTGTCTCAAAGTATTTGATGAGAGAAACCTTTTGAATCTCCCTGCATACTTTTGATAATTATAAGATGAGGGTCACTAATATTATCATGCTTCAAGAGTAGTAGTCTGAAACTGTTATACCCCTAAAATTACATCTAGCTCAGGTCAGGATGAATGGTTTGCAGTGAAAATTGATCCAATAATCGCACCTGCTGGATACGTTTTCATGTATGCACTCCTATTTATTAGTTCACATTTCAGTGAAGAGAAAAATATAGTGTTGCAATCCACACATGTAGCCCATTACCAATAGGACTGATACTCATGCTCTAAAAATGTATGAAATAAACAAGCATATAAAAATTTGGGTCAGTTTGTTGAAAAGGTATTCTGCCTTTTTTAAAATGTAATTTTCCTGAAGTTTCTGATCAATCATCATATAAAGGCAAAATTGTTCTTTTTTTTCATCCAATAATCCACTAAATCTGCTCTGAAGATGACCTGTTATAGGAATATCAGTTGCCCTCAACGGAATAAGGCTGGGCTCCTCATCACCAAATCCCAAGAAATAAAACATTTTCTTAAAATGACAAAAATTAAAATTTTAATAACTTGAATATATATAGGGTGCAAGAGGTTTGATTACTGTATAGGAAAGTTTTATTTTGATTTTTCTGGGTGATTATTGTAAGGTCTCATATTATGGGTTCCTCCAGGTGGGAAATTAGCCAGACAGTGATTTACTTATTTTGAAGGGTCATCGAGAGGAAAGAGGTACTTTCACCAAAGTGGAAAAAAAAGGGACAGGTAATTTATGCTCACAGAAATAATCATGCTTATGAATGGTTTTGATGTGGAAAATACTGAGAGATTGTTTACCCTGGTGGGGGAATCTACAACAGTGGAGCACAGTTTCAGGATAAAGTTAAAATGTATTAAGGATACTTCGCTCTCTTGTACTTTAAAGCTAATGTTCAATGTCAGAGATCATGTTGCAGCATATTTCTTGTTTTTCCATGTTTTTTGTGCTTGGTGATCATGATTTACCCCTTCCTCAGTGATGCTGATCTTGTGTTTCCCAGCTGTAATCTTAATCCAAAATGGCGACCAAAGCTTCATTATCTTTTACAATTGGAGCTTCAAAGCTAAATAAAAATCACACTTCGTTACAGCTCTAGTTTAAATGTCAGCAGTTGGGAAATTACCTGTACATCTGTAAATTGTCAGTCAACATCAGTGCTAGAGTACCAGTTTATGAGTTAACAGTGGTTATTAGCAACACAGTTAGCCTCATAATGTCTTAACTTCTCCACCATTGGATCTGTGCAATATAGTACAGAAGCTTGTATTACGCTTGTATACTTGAAAATATATTGGCTGGTAGATACCTTAACTATTTGATTGCTGAAGATCCTAACAATTTTAATGAAATGTTAGTGTGTTTTAAGTACTTTTTGAGCATAGGATTCCTACAAGAATATCTTCAGTATGTTTTCTTTTAATGCATGAAGTATGACTTAATATACAAGAACAGTTTGTTCAAGATAAATTAATCTGTTCCTTAATACCTCATTTGGTTCAAAAAATATTTTAAAAGCCTAAAGATTATGCTGTGCTGTAGATTCACAAGCACTAACCATGTCTGTCAGCTCTTCCTTACAATTTTCATAGCATCTTTGCTAACGGTTCATGTCTGCTATGTTGTTCAAGTGCCCTTTTCTCATGTTGGACCTGAATGGATTACATTCTCAGAATAAGGGGTTGAGCTTTCAAGATTGAAAGTTAAATAGTTGTGAATCATGAGAATTGCTGTGGTTCTGTTCGCCGAGCTGGAAGTTTTTGTTGCAAACGTTTCGTCCCCTGGCTAGGCGACATCATCAGTGCTTGGGAGCCTCCTGCGAAGCACTTCTTTGATGTTTCCTCCGGCATTTATAGTGGTCTGTCCCTGCCGCTTCCGGTTGTCAGTTTCAGCTGTCCGCTGTAGTGGTTGGTATATTGGGTCCAGTCGATGTGTTTGTTGATGGAGCTTGTGGATGAGTGCCATGCCTCTAGGAATTCCCTGGCTGTTCTCTGTCTGGCTTGCCCTATGATAGTAGTGTTGTCCCAGTCGAATTCATGTTGCTTGTTGTCTGCGTGTGTGGCTACCAAGGATAGCTGGTCGTGTCGTTTCGTGGCTAGTTGATGTTCATGTATGCGGATTGCTAGCTGTCTTCCTGTTTGTCCTATATAGTGTTTAGTGCAGTCCTTGCATGGTATTTTGTACACTAGTAGTGTACAAAATACCATGCAAGGACTGCACTAAACACTACATAGGACAAACAGGAAGACAGCTAGCAATCCGCATACATGAACATCAACTAGCCACGAAACGACACGACCAGCTATCCTTGGTAGCCACACACGCAGACAACAAGCAACATGAATTCGACTGGGACAACACTACTATCATAGGGCAAGCCAGACAGAGAACAGCCAGGGAATTCCTAGAGGCATGGCATTCATCCATAAACTCCATCAACAAACACATCGACCTGGACCCAATATACCAACCACTACAGCGGACAGCTGAAACTGACAACCGGAAGCGGTAGGGACAGACCACTATAAATGCCGGAGGAAACATCAAAGAAGCGCTTTGCAGGAGGCTCCCAAGCACTGATGATGTCCCCTAGCCAGGGGACGAAACGTTTGCAACAAAAACTTCCAGCTCGGCGAACAGAACCACAGCAACGAGCACCCGAGCTACAAATCTTCGCACAAACTTTAATCATGAGAATTCTTAATTTTGAAAGCTGTGAATGCTCAGTAATTAAAAATACCTAGGAAATCAGCATTTTTAAATACTAAGAGAGCCAAGAGATATTTGGGGAGCATGTGAAGGGGTATTTGAAGTCAAATATAATTGTGATCTCAGTGAATGATGGAACAGGTTTGGAGGGCTGAATGACCTCCTGCTCCTGATGTTATTGTGTCCAAGAACTGAGATCTAGAAGATATCCCAGCCAAGAGTGATTTTTTCATGTCCTGATTTCCCATATGTACTAAGCAGTGACCCTTGCTGGGAAGCACATAATCTGAAGGTGAATTCTTAATGACGTCACCTCTCTTTACCCTAGTGTCATTACAATCATTTTAATTGATAATGCACAACTCAACATATTGGGGTTTTAATATTACCCAATTTGATTTGTATAGCTTAGTACCACATCATTGCCTCAGAAGATATGGGGGCAGCTTTTGAATATATTCTGAAGAATGATAACATTTTTCTGACTCTGGCAATAATATCAATAATACAAAATAAAAACTAACATGACAGCTAACAAACCTAACCAAATTAGGTCTTGGATCTAATGAGAAACATATCTTTAAAGCTAACTAGTTATGTAAGTGAAGATTTTGTTTTATGTTTTGAATACTGTCACTTAAGTCTTGGCTTATTAAACAATTCTTTGAACTATGAGGGAGCAAATAATTGGATCTTTTCTTTGTAGAAATCGTATGACATATTCAACATATTTAAGTTTTACAAACCACACAGCTGTTTCTTAAAAATTATGTTCTAAATCTTTCTCATCTTCATTAAGTGAGGCTTCACTGGCTTCCAGCTGCATGTCTCTTTATGATGGTCATAATCTTTGTTTTCGTTTGTTGATCTTGCAAGTGTAGTTTTATTCTGCTTTTCCAAGATCATGACTTTTGTCAGCATTTCTCCAACCTCATATTCTCCATCAGTTTTCTATTTTTAATTTTAGTGATTCTGAAGACAGGTGTTTAAGGCACATGGTCAGCAATATGGCAGCCATACAAGATGCATCCCCAGGGAAAGAAAATAAACTTAGCAAGGAAAGATGTGCAGCTCTGTTATTTGACGGGAAGACTTCGAGTATAATTTGGACTACCTAGTGGACAAGGTGTTAGTCCATTAAAAGCAGTGTTATGAGGGTGTGGTACAAATATAGTCTTCAACAAAACTCAGAGCTAAAGAAGGAAGTTGGTGAATGTGATATGAAGAGGCTATCAAAAATAAAAGTCATTCCATGTTACTTTTGTACCCAAAAATGAGTCAATTATGTAATCACATCAACATGAACCAATATGAATTCCTGTGTCACTGTTGTCTCTGTAACTAATTTATTTACTTTTCTCTAGGTATGGGTAGGAACAATCGGAACAGGACCAAATGGGCGAAAACTCTGTGCCACCTTCCAACACACAGAGACATTTGAGTTTCAGGATGAAGCTGGAGAACTGCTGCTGAAGATTTGTCAAATTGTTACTCAGGGTGTACTCTGCTTTCTACCTTCATACAAGGTAATAAAATAAGAATCAATATTTTACTAATCCAGTGTAATAATCTTTGCAGTGTGCCCTGTTCAAGTATTTCCTTCTAATGATTCTGCAATGTTCAGCACCATTCTGACTCCTCAGATACTGAAGCAGTCCATCTACTGAGTCAGTGTGGGTGGAAGTTAGGAACAGCATGGGAACAGCCACCTCATTGGGGATTTTCTACAGACCCCCAAATAGCAGTAGAGAGATTGAAGAACTCATAGGCTGGCAAATGTTGGAAAAATGCAGATGTAGCAGGGTTGTTGTTATGGGTGACTTCAACTTTCCCAATATTGATTGGAACCTCCTTAGTGCAGATGGTTTGTAATGGAGCCGTTTTTGTCAGATGTGTTCAGGAGGGTTTCCTTACACTATAGGTAGACAGACTGATGAGGGGAGAAGCCATTTTGGATTTGGTGCTCGGCAATGAGCCAGGACAGGTGGGAGAACACTTTGGTGACAGTGATCATGACTACTTCACATTTACCATAGACTTGGAGAGGGAACGGAGCAGTTACCGAGGGAAGCTATTTAATTGGGTGAAAGGAAATTATGACGCTATCAGACAGGAGTTGGGAAGTACAGACAGGGAGCAATTGTTCCACAGAAAGGGCACAACAGACATGTGGAGACTGTTTAAGGAGCAGTTGGTGCAAGTGATGTACAAATTTGTTCCTCTGAGACAGGTAAGAAGGGGTAAGATTAAGGAAACTTGGATGACGAGAACAGAGGAGCTTCTCGTCAAAAGGAAGAAGTCAGCTTACGTAAGGTGGAGGAAGCAAGGATCTAGCACAGCTTTAGAGGATTACAGAAAGGAGCTCAGAAATGGACTGAGGAGAGCCAAGGGGGCACAAGAAAGGCTTGGCAAGAAGGATTAGGGAGAAGCCAAAGGCATTTTACTCATACGTGAGGAATAAGAGAACGATCAGGGAGAAAGTGGGGCCGATCATGGATAGCATAGGGAACATGTGCGTGGAGTCTGAGCAAATAGGGGAAGCCCTAAATGATTTTTTTGCTTCGTTTTTCACTAAGGAAAGGAACCTTGTTGTAAATGAGAACTTTGAGGAGCTGGGATACAGTCTTGACCAGATCAAGATTGATGAAGTTGATGTGCTGGAAATTTTGGCAAACATTAAGATTGATAAGCCCCCAGGGCCAGACCAGATTTATCCTAGGCTGCTCCTGGAAGTGAGAAAGGAGGTTGCTAGGCTGCTGGCAAAGATCTTTGCCTCCTCACTCTCCACGGGAGTCGTACCGGAGGATTGGAAGGAGGCGAATGTTGTTCCTTTTTACAAGAAGGGTAATAGGGAAATCCCTGGCAATTACAGACCAGTCAGTCTTGCGTCTATGGTCAGCAAAGTTTTAGAAAGAATTCTGAGGGATAGGATTTATGACTATTTGGGAAAGCATAGCATGATTAAAGGCAGTCAGCATGGTTTTGTGAGGGGCAGGTCATGCCTCTCAAATCTTATTGAGCGCTTTGAGTGGGTGACAAGACAAGTCAATGAAGGTCAAGCAGTGGATGTGGTGTATATGGACTTCAGCAAGGCATTTGACAAGGTTCCCCATGGTAGGCTCAGTCATAAAGTCAGGAGGTATGGGATACAGGGAGATTTGGCTATCTGGATTCAGAATTGGTTTGGTTGACAGAAGGCAGAGAGTGGTTGTAGATGGAAAGTATTCTGCCTGAAGGTCAGTGTTGAGCCCGCAGGGCTCTGTTCTTGGGTCTCTGCTTATTGTAGTTTTTATAAATGACTTGGATGAGGAGGTTGAGGAGTGGGTTAGTAAATTTGCAGATGACACAACGGTTGGAGGTGCCGTTGATAGTATCGAGGGCTATTGCAGGCTGCAGTGCGACACAGGATGCAGAGCTGGGCTGAGAAATGGCAGATGGAGTTCAACCTGGATAAATGTGAAGTGATGTATTTTGGAAGGTTGAACTTGAATGCTGAATATAGGATTAAAGACAGAATTCTTGGTAGTGTGGAGGAACAGAGGAATCTTGTTGTTCAAGTACATAGATCCCTCAAAGTTGCCACCCAAGTGGATAGGGTTGTGAAGAAAGTGTATGGTGTTTTGGCTTTCATTGACAGGGGTATCGAGTTTAAGAGCCGTGAGGTTTTGCTTCAGCTCTACAAGTCCCTGGTGAGACCACACTTGGAATATTGTGTCCAGTTCTGGTCGCCCTACTATAAGAAGGATACAGAGGCTTTGGAGAGGGTGCCAAGAAGGGTTACCAGGATGCTGCCTGGACTAGAGGGTTTGCCTTATGAAGAGAGGTTGACTAAACCCGGACCTTTCTCTCAAGAGACTTGATCGAGGTATACAAGATAATGAGAGGCATGGGTAGAGTCAGTAGCTAGAGACTTTTCCCCAGGGCAGGATTGACTCGCATAGGGATCATAGTTTTAAAGTATTAGGAGAAAGGTATAGGGGGATGTCAGAGGAAGGTTCTTTTCGTAGAGAATTGTGAATGCATGGAATGCGTTGCCAGCTGTGGTGTTGGAAGCAGAGTCATTAGGGACATTTAAGCGACTGCTGGACATGCACAAGGATAGCAGTGAATTGAGGGTTTAAGTTATTTTATTTTACATTAGGATTACACCTCGGCACAACATCATGGGCCAAAGAGCCTGTTGTGTGCTGTACTTTTCTATGTTCTATATTCTATGTCAACAATATCTAGGCTTGTGCTGACAAGTGGCAAGTAACATTTGCACCACACAAATGCCAGGCAATGACCATTTCCAATAAGAGACAATCTATCCAATGCGCCTTAACATTAAGTGGTGTTATACCATACCCAACTATTGACATCCTTGGGATAACCATTGACCAAAAACTCAACTGGATTTGCTACATAAACACAGTAGCAACAGGCGCAGCTCAGAGGCTAAGAATACTACAGCAAGTAACTCACTTCCTGATTCCCCAAAGCCTGCCTATCATCTACAAGGAGCAGGAGATTTGACGTTTCTGGCAAAAGCCCTTCTTCAGGAACGACTTATTCCTGATGAAGGGCTTTTGCCCGAAACGTCGACTCCCCTGCTCCTCGGATGCTGCCTGATCTGCTGTGCTTTTCTAGCACCACACTCTTGACTCTGATCTCCAGCATTTGCAGTCCTCACTTTCGCCTATCATCTACAAGGCGCAAGTTGGGAGTGTGATGGAGTACTCCTTACTTGCCTCAATGGCTCAGCTCCAACAACAATGTTTTGCAAATTTGACACCATCCAGGATAAAGCAGCCCATTTAATTGATACCACATCTACAAACATCCATTCCCTCCACCACCAACACTGAGGAGCAGCGATATGTACAAAATGCATTGCTGAAATTCACCAATGATCCTTAGAATGCACCACACGATTCACTTCCATCGAGAAGGACAAGGGCGGCAGATACATGGCAACACTGCCACCTCCCAAGTTCTCCATTTACCATCCTGGCTTGGAAATATATCGTCATTCATTCACTGTCGCTTGTTCAAAATCCCAGAATTTCCTCCCTATGGGCATTGTTGGTCAAACTACAGCATGTGGACTGCAGCTGTTCAAAAAGGCAGCTCCCCAGCACGTTCTCAATGATAACTCGATGGGCAACAAATGCTTGCCAGCCAGCGATGAAAATGTCCCATAGTGTATTTTTTTTAATTAATGATGGATTTAAAATGTTATTTATGATGCCATCAACTGCAAGATTGCACTTATCGAGTTTGGAACATTTAAAGTTATTCTAAATTGTAAAGAGACAACTGTCTCATGATGTTTACTGTTACATTACTTGGCAAAATAGTTAGCCAGTCATGTTTTTACAAAAACAATGTTGCTGAGGTATATTTTATTTTCACCAAAAAACCTTTGTTTTCAGCTGCCGTTTCAGAATCCAGTGGTTACACTGAATATTGCATATATTTGTTTTGTTCCAGTTTGACACCATCTAAAGTGAGGTTCTTTGCAATTGCATATTAAAATGGACTAAAGGTGTCTGTGAAATTAAACTGGGTTCTGAATTTCTGTAAATAAATTTATTAATTCTATAACACAATAGCTGTGTTCTTGTGCATCCCCATATTGTAGGAAATGCAAGCTTTAGAAACAGAGCTGAAAGGTTTGGCAGTGTAAACGTGTTACTCCAACACGCATTTTAAAAGTTCATGATTTAGAAACAGTGTTCCCAATTTATCAATCACGTTACAGCGAATTTGCATTGATGAAGCGCATATTATAGCAGAACAACCAATGTGAGTTCTGTATCTAAATTCATCCCTGCAATAATTTATAAAATAAATGCAAATCCCACTCTTCATACAAGGAGAACTAATTTATTGGACTTAAAAATATTTCGTAATGTTTAGGTAACATCATTTATTTTGGAAAGCAAGAGAATAATTTATTGGATGTGCACTCTTATATTTGTTCCTTTTAAAAACGATGGTTATAAGAAATATCACGATTAATTTTACTATGGGAGCAAAAGAAGTTTGAATTACGAAACAAACCAGGACTGATGTCCTAATGATTTAGATTTTTTATCTCCTGCATGAATTCATATCCAATGTAAATGCAAGGGATATAAATATAGTCGATCTGACACTCAAAAAGCCAAATTAAATCAGTTTTGGGAAGTCTTGATATAATTCCTTCCAGCTGCTCAATATTGTTTGTATCCCTGCCATTAAACTATCATCATAAAGCAGAGATCAGGAAAAAACCTAATGGAGTAGTGATGCCTTTAATGCTGATTTATACCTGACCAGCTATTTGGGAAAATTATTAGTTGTTTCATGTTTAAATGTAGGTGTGGAAGAAGTACAAAAGTGAACAATGAATGTTTCAAAGATTACTTTTTGTAACTTGATAATAATTTTAGGGATTCTAGAGTCCAAAGTCAGTTAAATTGCAAATACTTTTTATTGGCCTTGAATTTTGCAATGAATCTGAATTTTGAACAATCTAGTTTTCATGGAAGACTTTTACTGAACTGAAATATATTTGAGATTGATGTTCGTTTTCAATTTATGAAGTGAAGCCAAAATTAACAAGTATAATGGAACATTTTATTACACAACCTTTGAGACTGACTTATGGTGGTCCTTTTACATGGGTGGTCATGCAATCATGATTAATTTGCAGTTGGGACAGTCGATCTATAAATTGGTGGTCCCTATGTGTATGAGTGATCTGCAAGGCAGAATTGTATTTTAAAGTACAGAATATAATGATGGTTGGAATGTAGTGCTTCATATGTTGTGACTGTGTAATCTTGACATTGATATGATAAGTGTTGGTTTTAATGGAAAAACTATTGTGTGTGAACTCCTTCAACCTCTGTGTATGAATGATCAAGAGATGATAGGGTGGCAGGAACAAGTGGAGACATTACAGCCTAAACCATAGCATTGCACTGTTGGTGTAATTGTGTTGATGAAAGAATTGCAACAATTGTTATTGTGAGACTCTGTTGATAATGTTATCTGGATGGAATTACAAACTGTTTTTGCTATGTTATATTTCTTTCTTCACCGATTTTTAAGATTTCTGTCTGGTGTACACCCTTCACCACTGGGTGAGCGAATAACTTTCTAGTCTAGTCAGCACATGAGTTGAAATGCACAAAAATTCAGTTCGATTTTCGTTAATTTCTGTAGTGAAGCTTTTGTCAATGTTAAATTCTTGCTTCATAATGTAGTTGGTAAGAGGAGTATAATCTTAAAATCAACCAGGCCGGTTGGGAGAGCAGTTAAGAATTAATTGTTCATGGAAAGGGTTCTGGAAGTGTGGATCTCTTACCCACAGGAAGCAGTAGATGCTAACTCAAGTAATTGTTCGGAATAAATTAAAATGATTAATAAATTTTTGCTAGTATATGGTATTAAAGGGCAGTGTTCCATGTAGCCCAATTGGTTGGGCAGCAACCTAGAAGCTCTTGCATAGGCATTGTAATTTTATCCTTTAACTTACCAGGTGTGCATTGGCCCATGCAGATAAATTTACAAAGTATGAACTTAAAGCTTCTCTGCACTACAGAAATAAATTCGAAGGACTCTTCATATGGAGTCATGGCGGTTGAATGGAGTTTCAATCAGCCAGGATTTCATTGAATGCCAGAAAGGCTGAAGGAGCTGAATGGCCTGTTGCTTTTCTTTTGTTCATACAAGACATTGGGAAGGCCACATTGGAGTACTGTGTACGATTCTGGTTGTCTTGCTGCAGGAAGGATGCTATTAAACTGGGAAGGATGCAAAAATGATTTACAAGGATGTTACTGAGACTGGAAGGTTTGAATTATAGGGAGACGCTGAATAGGCTGGGACGTTTTTCTCTGGAGTGTAGGAGGCTGAAGGGTGACTTTCTAGAGGTTTATAAAATCATGGGAGCATAGATAAGGTGAATAGCTTTTCCCCAGGATAGGGGAGTCCGAAACTAGAGGGCATAAGTTTAAGATGAGAAGGGAAAGATTTAAAAGGGACCTGAAGGGGGACTTTTTCCACACAGAAGGTGATGCATATATGGAATGAGCTGCCTGAGGAAGTATGGAAGCAGATACAATTACATTTAAAAGACATTTGGGCAGATACATGTACAGAAAAGATTTAGAGGAATATGGGCCAAACTAGTTCAGTTCAGGAAACCTGGTTGGCATGCGTTGGGTCTCAGGATCTGTTTCTGTACTGTATGACTCTATAACTTATATTGTCAAAATTGACAACATGAACTATTGCTTTGCACTGTGCTCTTAAAATTGTGCAAAATGTTTTGCTGCAGAGGAACCTCAGCTATTTTTGAATGATTTACCATTGTGTTTCAGATAAGTGAAGTTTAATTTTAATGGATTTCTTAGGCTGGTTTTTATCCCTTACTTTTCTGAGAAAGTGAAATTCAATTTTTATGGTTCCGCAAGCAAGTGACATCCTTGGCATGTTTGCCGAAATTGTGATTGTTGATGTATGCTTTGATCAGAAGCAACATCACCTTCCTCTCCTTAGAACATTCATACTCCCGGCAATGAAGTGAAAACTCTGCTAAGTCTTTGCCTTTCACTTCCCACTTTGGGACATTGAGATCAATTATACCATTTCTACTGCCAGTTAATTTGAAACTAAATAACAACAAAAACTACGATTTTCCTGGTTAAACTTTACATACACTTTAACCAACAAAGTCTTCGACTGCAGAGAGTAAAAAGAGGGATTTATTTGCTTTTTCAAACCAACTCACCTGACTGTTTAATTGGTGAGAAAATATCAATGACTGACCAAAGTTCACTTCTCCCTTGTCCTTTAATGGCATAGATTTCTTGTTTGGGATGGAACTCTATGGTACTGAATGCATTTGGTACCTCATTCAATGGTTGTACATGACATTGTGTTTTGACAAGTTACCTGGACCATAGATATCGTTGCCAATTTCAAACATGTCTCTGCTTGGTCTTTGCAGGTGCACAATGAGCAAGGGTAACCAGTTAACAATTAGAATAAGATTACTTTGGTTCTACGTATTTCTTAAATAATTCAACATTAATTGTAATGAGATTAACCAACTCCCTAGGTGACACAAACTAATATAGAGACAAAAATACTGGAATTCAAGATAGATAAGCAGGAGGCTGGAAGAACACAGCAAGCCAGGCATGATCAGGAAGTGGAGAAGTCAATGTTTCGGATGTAACCCTTTTTCAGGACTCGAGGTGGGTGTAAGGAGAGCTGCAGATAAGGGGGGTGATGGGGGCAGGGTGTGAATTGAGGATAGGTGAAGACAGGTAGAAGGTACGACCTGGTTGGCCAGTGGGAGGAATGAATCCAGTGGGTGGCTGGGAGGAGTGGAAGGGAGGTGGAGGAGCTGGGAAGGGAGTCGATGGATGGAAAGGGAGGTTATTTAAAATTGGAGAACTCAATGTTGAGTCCTCCGGACTGTAGGCTGCCTCGGCGGAAGATGAAGTGTTGTTCCTCCAATTTGCAGTTTGGTTCATTGTGACAATGGAAGAGGCCAAGGATGGGTCATGTTGGAAAGGGAGTGGGAAGGTGAAATAAAATGGGCGGTGACTAGGAGGTCCGGTCAGCCCCTGCAGGCCTAGCTGAGATGCTCGGCGAACAATTCCATAGGTTTACATTTAGTCTCCCTGGTTAGAGACCACATATGCCTGTCTTCACTTATCCCCACTTCACCCTGCCCCTGCCACCTCCTTTATCTGCAGTTTCCCTTGCACCCACCCCGCGTCCTGAAGAAAGGTTACACCGGAAACATCGACTTCTCCACTTCATGATGCTGCCTGGCTTGCTGTGTTTTTCCAGCCTTCTGCTTGTCTGATGTGAACTAATGTAGCATTGACAGTGATTCAAGCCAATCTGATATGCGAACCTCAGTTTCATGCTGAATTAGCCAGTTAAGCTATCAGGAGAACCAGAATTGAGGTTGCTCTTAAATATATTTACTTGTCTCTGATTAGAAGATTAACATGAATAATGCTGTGAGGTTTGCAACTGCTTATTACTGCCTACTCTATAGAATGTTAAGACAGTGGAATCACAGTATTAATTACACACAATGTGAATTCTCGGTCTCAATTTTGAAAGAAATGTTGAACCAAAATGGTTAATTCATTAATGGATGTTAGGACTGTATTATCTGGAAACAGATTAGCTTTTTCAAACAGTAAGTAGGATGAGAAAACCTAAGGAAATTTGAAAGTGACTTTGAAAGCAAGGAAAATTAAAATATTTAGATATCTTAATAGCTGAGGCTTTTAATATTAGGACAAAAATTACATGAAATGTATTTACAGTAATGAGCAGAACGTTAATTTGATAAATAAATTGTCTTAATAGTATAGTTTGAGATATAAAAAATAAATTCTATACTTGAAGGAATTACTTAAAGGAATTGCACTAACAGAACTTTCCACAGAAATCTGAGAAACCTTTAGCCTAAAATATGAAATTATATTTGCCTGATTTATATTTGATTATTATATTAAAGTCAGTTGGCATTGCTACATTTAATTAAATCATTAATTTTGCAGTGTCCAGTATTAGCAAAGATCATCTAAAGCTTTGCTTTAATTGCAACAGAAATAGATGCCCGTAAACTGTTTAAGATCGAATAAGAATAGCTTGAGACTTAAGCATACTAAATAGTGTGTATGCAATGTAGTTTCCATGAAGATCCATGAGATGGCTGCAAAGGCTAAGATTTGTAGTTGTCTAGTTGTCGGCATCCTCACACCTACAAAGGTTGATGGACAGCAACCAATCCAGTTCAGATTGGGTATCTCCATTTAGTGCATCTTTACTGATGCTTGTTGTCAAACTATTGAAGTGACTGGTCATTATGGTTCTGCACACAGCACTCAGGATGTGTTGATATTTTCCCCTATCATCGAGTTGGTGATTCCCAGTGCGATACTTGATGTTGTGGGCTTTCATGACATGCTTGCAAGCATTCCTGAAGGGGAGGTTTGGGTGTCTCACTGGATGTCCACCTCTGCCTAACTCACCATGCTGAAAGTCCTTGAATATGTGAATGTCTTTCATCTTCTAGATGTGTCTGAACCAAAATTGTTGCCACAGGAGCTCTGCCTTTGAGAGGTTGCTGCAGTCATTATCTCGCCCTGCCAGAATATACCCAGAATGGATTGCAGACAATGAAGATGGAAATTACAAACATGGTTTTGTGATAAGATGTCACATATGTTTCACAGCTATACAACAATGTGCTGAGCACATTGAGTCTTGTAAACCATCAGCTTTATCCTAAAGGTTGGCTTGATGTTATTCCATACTCCGTTCATGAGTGGCCAAAAGTGGTGGCTGTTTTTCGTATATGTGTATCAATTTCTAGCTTCAAAGGCCAGATTGTTGTTACTGTAAACCTGTGGTATGAGAATATGTGAACCAGTTGAATGTTATTTCATGTGACCACTGACAGAGATTCAACATCTTATTCCATGACGGTTTTCTTGACATTTATAGTCAGGGAGAATAAGTTACAGGCATGGTAGATACAGTCCATGAGCCTTTGTAGCTCAGTTCCTGTGTGGGTGACTAGCACTGCATCATTACCATTGTGATGTTTTCTGATCAGGACATAAGGTGCTTTTGTCTATCTCTTTTCTTGATAGGTTATAATGCTTGCTATCTGACCTAGTGTGCAAGCAGATTCCTTCCATATCTGCAGCAAAGGTTCAGAGCAAAGAGATGATGCTGATCAGAGTAGGACCTGAGGCACAGCTTTATTTCACTCCACTCACCACTCTGAAATTATCAGAGGTGTGCTTATCACATTGCAAATAATGCGTTGCATGAAGAGTGCGAGCTTTGGTGGACAGCCAATTTTCCCTCAAATTTTATTGTGCTGATGATACCAAATGCCATGGTTTAATATCTGAGAGTTAGGTAATGAGGCATCCTCTGATTTTTGTATTTCTCATGCAGTGAGTGAATGGAGAAGGTCTTGGCCATAGTGGATTTGCCGGTGTGGAAACTACACTTTGCTTCTGGGTATTCATGGTCTGCTAGTATGTATTATGTTGCAAAGGCACTACCCACCACACTAAAGAGTAAGCTTCTCCTGTAGTTGTTATGGTCTTCTCTATGCTTTATTTAAATATAGTTTGATGATTTTTGAATCTCTTAACCACTTTCTGGTCATGTTGGGTATGTTTTGTGCATCTTATTGTTTCTTGCGTTAATGACAGATGTCATATCAGCTGAGGAGTTCTAAAGGTAATTTTAGTTATGGGATCTGCTTTTACCAAATGATGATTGTGCTACCTCATAGGTGGCAGACCTTTTACAGTAGTGTCTTCCAAGCTTCATTGGTGCTAACATTGGCATTTGTCAATATACATCTGGTGGCTCGCAATCTTTCAAACATGTAAGTGAAATGCTGTATTTAGCATCATTACTTGTGTAAGGGGGTTTGATATGGAACAGTAGGTCCTGTTTAGAACTGTGAACCACTTGGGGAGGTGCACCTCTCTACTTTTAACAAGTGTGGTTGGTATCTCAGCCTGTGCTGCGTTTTGTGTGTGTGTGAAAGTACTGGGCACATTCTACCTTATGATGACCCGGTCTAATTGATGCTAACAATACCATGTAACGGAGCTTACTCTGAAAGAAGGTATTAGAGATGCAGTGTTCATTCAGTGCAAAATTCAATAACACCTGTTATTGTTGATCTTGCCTACTCTGTGATGACTGACCATATTGTCCATGATTCACTGTCAGTCACAAGAGGTGTGTTGAAGTCACTCAGGACGAGTAGCCTCTCACCATTTGGAATGTTCCTCACAGCATCATCCAGAGAATAGGTATAACGTAAATTAATAGTTTCAATCCCACTTTGTTTTTGCCTGTACTTTAGAGAATGGCATATTAATATTTCTACTTTATATCACGAAGGACTGTAATGTTTAACTTTTAACTTTTTTCTTTATTTTTCTACTTTGTACCTAAGATTTTCTACCTAAACACCTTTGTATCTAAGATGGCTCCAGGAATGGCAATATTGTACACTTTTCACTGTACTAATTGACTTCTGTACTTGAGTACATGTGACAATAAAATCTAATTCTAATAATTCCAATTTCTGTGACCAATATGGGAGATGGAGAAAAATGCATATTCAGTATTAATTTTGGCAATTACTGACCCTTAAGGATCCACCAACCATTATCTATGATTGATTTTGTTCGTTTTGTGTTGTGCAGCTTTTGCAAATGTGACATTCATTTGCCATCTCCACTTTTGTAGTTATGCTTCTGTTTCTTTGACGAACAGATTTGGAAAACACATTGTTTGGATTTGAGAATTGTGGACTTTCAGGTATCAATGCATGAAGCTCTTTGGGGTTTTTAAGTGTGTAAGGTTGTGCTAACCAGTCTCAAGCATGTAACTGCATACCATTAGTGATTAGTTTCGTTTCAATGGGCTCGAAAGTTATTCCATGCTCAGCTTTTATATTCAATTTACTTAGTTCAGTGCTCTTATATAATTTGCTAATTTTCCATAATATGGCAATTAATACAGGAAAATGATAGAGTCCGTTATTAAGGAATGAATAGGATATTTGGACAAACTTAGCAATCTGTCAACAAGATTTTGTGAAAGGGAAGCTCTTAGAGGATATAGCAAGTACACTTGATAAAGGAGACCTGTAGATGTCGCATTTTGAATTTCTAGAAGGCATAGGATAAGGTTTCACATAAACGGTTATTGTACAAGATAGGAATTCATGGTATTGAGGATAGTGTCTAAGCAGAGATTGAAGCTTGGTTGACACAAAGAAGAAAGTAAGGATTATTGGGTCTTTTTCAGGTTGGAAGGATGTAATTAGTGGAGTGCTGCAAGGATTAGCACTGGAATCTCAATTATTTGCAATCTATATGAATGACCTAGAGGAGGGGGGGCAGAGTGTTATCTATATATATTTGCTGATGATACAAAAGTAGTTTGGAGGGAATGCTGTGATGAAGAGTCAATGAATCTGCAAGGTGATATACATGGGTTGAGTGAGTGAGCAAAAACCTCTCAAATGGAGTTTAATGTAGGAAAGTGAGAGGTCATGTGCCTTGGGAGGAAGAATCAAAAGACAGACTATGATTTAATGAAAGCAAAAGTGAGGACATTCCTGATGAAGGGCTTTTGCCCGAAACGTCAATTTTCCCGCTCCTTAGATGCTGCCTGACCTGCTGTGCTTTTCCAGCACTACTCTAGTCTAAACTATGACTTAATGAAGTCAGGCTAGAAAAAAAGTGAAGCACAGAGGATTCTGGGCATTCTTGCGTATGAAACCTAATTATCATGCAGGTCCATCCAGTGCAAATCAAGTGGAATTTTGGTGTTTATTGCTGGGGGTTGGAAATGGGAAAGTCTTGTTATAATAATGCAGGGTGTTGGTGAAACTGTAGTACTGTCTGCCATTTTGGTCTCTATTTCAGAAAGGATTTATTCGCACTGAAAGTAGGACAAATGAAATTCACAAGGCTGATTCTTGGGGAAAGGAGTTGACTTATAAATAGGTTAGATATTTGCTCATTAGAGTTTAGAAGAATGATTGGTGATTTATTGAAACATAGAAGATTCTGAGGAGCTTGGCAGGCTAGATGTTGTGAAGATGTTTCCACCAATAGGAAAATCTCAATCATGCACTGTATTTAGGGTGTGAAGGAATGTCTTCTGAGTGTAGTGAATGTCTAGAATTCTCAAGGCTTGTGGAGGCTAGATCACTGAAAGTATTTAAAAATGAGATAGATTGATTTTTGAAACATCAGGGAGTTGAGGACTATGAGGAGCTGGCATGAAAGAGGAGTTGAGACAAAGGGCATATCGGCCATGACCTAATTGATTGGCAAGATATGCTTGAATGACTGTATGTCTTACTCCTCCTATTTATTAGGTTTTTATAGTACTCAACTTTTGAGCTGGGTTCTTTAAATATGTATTTTCAAAGTATATAATAATTATTTAATGGTCCACTTGGAAAGTTGCACTAATGCTGAAGCCCTAGTACTCATCATAAACTTTACTCATCATAAAGTTTTCTTGCTTGATAGACTCGGGTTAACAGAACACATAGCCCAGATTTTTGCACAACAGAAATTTATTATTTATTACTAGTAAATCAGTTTTAACCATAAACATGTGAATGATCAATTTATAACTCTCCAACTTAAATTCTACCCGTTAAACTTCTACGTATATATCCAGGCACGCACAAGAAAACAAAAAGTATAGATGTTATGGGTGGAGAAATGTATATTAGAGGAGTAGTGTTTGATAGCACCAGTCCACAAGATTCAATAATGTGTCCTTTGACTTCTTTATTCCAAGTTTCCTCAGTTCTTTGAGGAGAAAGTGAGGTCTGCAGATGCTGGAGATCAGAGCTGAAAATGTGTTGCTGGAAAAGCGCAGCAGGTCAGGCAGCATCCAAGGAACAGGAGAAGGGCTTATGCCCGAAACGTCGATTCTCCTGTTCCTTGGATGCTGCCTGACCTGCTGCGCTTTTCCAGCAACACATTTTCAGCTCCTCAGTTCTTTAACAAACACGGAGCATTTGGCACTCTAATTGTTTAGCTTCTCAGTCGTTGGTACAAGCAGCAGCTTAAAGGCAAATGGAGAGTGAGAATAGCTGGTTGTTTTCTGTTATTCCTCTGTTAGAAGAGAAAGGTACTGTCTTTTTCGAGTCCGCAAGTTTTCTGCTGCTGTACTGTTTACACACAGGCTATCTACCTACCCGAGAGCCAATCACAGTTTTTGCCATACTTCACAGTCCTGACTCTCTGAACTGGTTCTGATTGAAATACCAATTAACGGAATGTTACTGGTCAATACAGCCCAGAAAGGAGACTCATGGTGCCAATGTGTCCATGAATCCTTCCCAAAGATTGAAAAAGACAACAGCGTAAATACTGCTCATACTGACTTCTAAAAACGTGTTTTAAGCCTGCAACATCTCCTTTCATATTTTCCTTGGTTTTAGACAATATCCTTTTCCCAGTTTCGGCCACATTCCAAAAATTAAAAAAAAATAAAATTATGTGTTTACAATTAGTAATCTTACTTATAGAGAAATCATTCAGCTAGAGTTACCTTCTATAATTGTTACATTATTTGTTTCCATTCAAAGTGTTTCACATTCGTGTCCTTTGCAGCAAAAGATTTTCCACAACTGAAAAACAGAGATTTTGCCTAGTGTTGTGTTATAATGAGTTTTTACCTTCTGAGGCTCTCTGTGAGCAAACTGCAGTTCGGTGATGCAAGTGAAATAATGCATTAACCAAAAACTCTCAACAGGTCAAGAAAGATGATTAAAGATAGTTTTTGCAAAACTTTAATTTTGTTCAAGTGGAGTTCTTAATTCTTCCACTAGTTTATTTTGTATCCAAATTATTTGAATTGATTTCAGTACCTAATCATAGAGCAAGGGATCTTTTATCAGCCCCTGAGATTCCAATATCTAAAAGGCTTGAAAAATGGTTTTCAAACAAGTTATAGAATGATGTAGAAAGCAGTTTGCAACTTGTAAAAGTTCTGTTCTTGTAAACTGTGCAGTGTGTAAGAAGTTGTTTTTCTTCCTTTCAATTAATGAAAGTTTGATATCATAAGACTTATTTTGTCTTATGTTAATGGTGTTGCAGTTAATTCACTGTTATCAAGTGACTATTTTCTCCTATTCAATCACTTGATTTGCTGACTATTTCCTATTCCAGAGGCAAAGGGTGATGATTTATACTATACAAGACAACAAATTGAAAGGACTTCAGTAGTTTATTGGTTTCTCACTGGTTTTGGTGTTCTAACCTTTGTATGCACTTGGAGAAAGTGAGGACTGCAAATGCTGGAGATCAGAGTTGAGACGGTGTTGCAGGAAAGGCACAGCAGGTCAGACAGCATCCTGGAGCTGGAGAATCGACGTTTCGGGCATAAGCCCTTCATCAGGAATTATGCTTGTGGGTCGGGGCTGAGAGATAAATGGGAGGGGGTTGGGGGGAGGTAGATGGGAAAGCAATAGGTGGATGATAGTGAGGGAGAAGGTGATAGATCAAAGGGGGCAGTGATGGTGGTCCGGAGGGCAGTGCCGAGTTGGAGGCTTGGGACTGGGATAATGTGGGGGGAGGGGGAATGAGGAAGCTGTTCAAATCCACATTTATCCCATGTGGTTGCAGGTCCTGGGCCGCCTCCACTGCCAAACCATTACCACCTAACGCTTTGTGACCCCGCAACCACACGGGATAAATGTGGATTTCAACAGCTTCCTTATTTCCCCTCCCCCAACATTTTCCCAGTCCCCAACCCCCTTCCATTTATCTCTCAACCCCAACGCACAAACCTCATTCCTGATGAAGGGCTTATGCCCAAAATGTCTATTCCCCTGCTCATCGGATGCTGCCTGACCAGCTGTACTTTTCCAGCACCACACTCTCTACTTTCTATGCACTGGCCCCAAACCCACTCATACAATGTGCATTTATATATTGAATCCAAACCATTTGTTCTGTGTGTTATGTTTTTCTGTTTAATTTATTGCTGATAAGTATATAATTAATTTTTAGCACTGTTTACACACTTAGCAGCCCATGTATTAATAAAAAAAAGTTAAAAGCATGCAATACTGGAAAAACGATTTGTTTTGAGAAACCAAGGATACATTTCAGGAGATACCATATTTATACAATCAGTACTTGACTGCATTGTTGATAAAAAGGACAATGTCATGAGCATGTTGGGGCAGAGTCTAGTGATCGAGTCTGTTGTGCAATGTAACCAACATTTATTGTTTCTAGTACATGTAGTGTGACATGGGTCATGAACCACTTTATTGTGTAAATAAAAGTTTATGTTGATAAAAAGATGGTTTGAATTACTTAAGACATTTTAAGTGATCGTTCCATTGCTTAGGTTCTATTAATTGCTAACGTAACATTTGCAGTGTTTAATTGCAGTATGGTCTATGGTGTTGAAGATTATATGCTTTTAAGCCTAAATTATTAAATGCATAACTGAAAAGTTACCACAAATTAAAAGGAAAAATGAATTCTGCAAAATATATTTGTACACACTGTCACTTTGTGGTGGTGTATGTTTGAAGATAATGCTGGTTCAAAACAATGATTTCTCATAAGTTATTCGGCGAGGATGCTGAGTTAATTCTAAATAAATGTTACATGTATCCTATTGGAAGAAAAGAATTCAAAATTGAGTTGCTTTGGACTTTTTATTGCTTTCCGAGATGTAGGCGGTGCCTTAAATTTATTGCTCAGAGAAGGTGGTAATGGACCTTATCTACAGCTTTTGTAATCCTTGTAATAGTACTGTATTTTTTTATAGTGGTTTTTCTTTGGTGGCACAGACCAGTGGCAGAAGAGCCTTTTCCGTACTGTATGATTCTATGATTTGTGATTCTATGTTGTAGTTCCAACTAAGGATCAAGCTGTTTTGGATCTGGTAATGTATAATGATGCAGGTTAATAAATTATCTCCGTAAACTGTCCCCTAGAAAACAGTAATTTGTGTCATGGTTAAGAATTCAATTTGAAAGTGAAACTTTGGTTGGAAACGTTTGTGTGAAACTTAAATAAGGGTAATTACAAAGGAATAAGGGTAAAGTTGGCTGGAGTGAACTGCACAGAAAGTTGAAGAGCAATGGCAGACATTTAAGAAAATTGTTCTTAATTCTCAACAAACATGTGTCCCTGTGATTAAGAAGGGTCCTAGGAGGTTAATCAAGGTAGTTAAGGGTAGTATCAAATTGAAAGCAAAGGCAGGCAATGTGGCAAAGATTAGTGGTAAACCCAAGAATTGGGAGCTTGAAAAACAAACAAAAGATGACCAAGAAAAGGTGAAAATAAAATTTGAAGGTCAATTTGCAAGTAATATGAAGATCAACAGCAAGAGTTTTTTTTCAAAATGTATAAAAAGAAGAGAGAGGCTAAAACGAACATTGGTTTCTTGGAGGTTGAGGCTGGAAAAATAATAATGGGGAACAGGAAATGGCAGAGCCGTTGACTAAATATTTTGCATCAGCCTTCACAGTAGAAGGCACTAATGACGTACCAAAAATATTAAGTAATCAAGGGCAAACTGGAAAGAGGAAAAGATAAAATAACTATCACTAAAGGAGAAGTAGTAGGAAAACTATGGGACTAAAGGCCAATATGTCCACTGGACCTGATGCATCTTAGGATATTAAAGAAAGTAGCTGCAGAAACAGTGGACGCACCAGTAGTAATCTCCCAGGAATCCTTGGGTTCTGGAAAAGTGAGAGGATTGGAAAACTGCCAATTTAACATACGTTTGATAAGGTTCCCCACGTAGGCTATTGCACAAAATACAGAGGCATGGGATTGAGGGTGATTTAGCGGTTTGGATCAGAAATTGGCTAGCTGAAAGAAGAGAGGTTGGTGGTTGATGGGAAATATTCATCCTGGAGTTCAGTTACGAGTGGGTTACTGCAAGAATCTGTTTTGGGTCCTCTATTGTTCGTCATTTATGTAAATGTCCTGTATGACGGCATAGAAGAATGGGTTAGTAAGTTTGCGGATGACACTACGTTCGGTAGAGTTGAGGATAGTGACGAGGATAGGTTACAAAGGGACATAGTTAAGCTGCAGAGCTGGGCTGAGTGGTAGCAAATGGAGTTTAATGCAGAAAAGTGAGTTGATTCACTTTGGAAGGAATAGCAGGAATGCAGAGTACTGGGCTAATGGTAAGATTTTCGGTAGTGTAGATGAGCAGAGAGCTCTCGCTGTCGAGGTACACAGATCCTTGAAAGTTGCCACCCAGGTTGACAGGGTTGTTCAGAAGGCATACGGTGTGTTAGCTTTTATTGGTAGAGGGATTGAATTTTGGAACCATGAGATCATGCTGCAGCTGTACAAACCTCTGGTGCAGCCACATTTGGAGTATTGCGTACAGTTCTGGTCACTGCATTATAGGAAGGATGTGGAAGCTTTGGAAAGAGTTTAGATTAGATTAGATTAGATTACAGTGTGGAAACAGGCCCTTCGGCCTAACAAGTCCACACCGACCCGCTGAAGCGCAGCCCACCCATACCCCTACATTTACCCCTTACCTAACACTACGGGCAATTTAGCATGGCCAATTCACCTGACCTGCACATTTTTGGACTGTGGGAGGAAACCGGAGCACCCGGAGGAAACCCACGCAGACACGGGGAGAACGTGCAAACTCCACACAGTCAGTCACCTGAGGCGGGAATTGAACCTGGGTCTCAGGCGCTGTGAGGCAGCAGTGCTAACCACTGTGCCACCGTGCCGCCCAAAGTTTGAGGAGTTTAGAGGAGATACACTAGGACATTGCCTGATATGGAGGGAAGGTCTTACAAGGAAAGGCTGAGGGACTTGAGGCTGATTTCGTTAGAGAGAAGAAGGTTGAGAGGTGACTTAATTGAGACATATAAGATCATCAGAGGGTTAGATAGGGCGGACAGTGAGAGCCTTTTCCTCGAATGGCAATGGCTAGCACTAGGGGACATAGCTTTAAATTGAGGGGTGATTTATATAGGACAGATGTCAGAGATGGTTTCTTTATCAGAGAGTAGTAGGGGCGTGGAATACACTGCCTGCAACAATAGTAGACTTACCAACTTTAAGGGTATTTAAATGGTCATTGGATAGGCATATGGACAAGAATAAAATAGTGTAGGTTAGATGGGCTTCAGATTAGTTCCACAGGTCGGCACAACATTAAGGGCCAAAGGTCCTGTACAGCGCTGTAATGTTCTATGTATTCAAAAAAGGAGACGAAAAAACAGGTGGCTGTTGGCCAGTTAGCTTAAAATCTGTTATTGGGAAAACCTAGTCTATTATAAAGGATAAAATAGCAGAACATGCAGAAATACATAATACACTCAGCAGAGGCAACATGGCTTCATGAAGGGGAAATCATGCCTGACAAATTTATTAGAATAATTTGAAGGGGTAACAAATGAGATAGAAAGAGAAATTTATGTGTATGTATATGTGCCACACATAGAACAACTTAATAAAATAAGAGCCCATAGTATCTGGTCGGCATGGATGGGTTGGACTGAAGGGTCTGTTTCCATGCTGTACATCTCTATGACTCTATTGGTGATATGTTAGCATGGAAAGAAGATTGGCTAACTAATAGAATTTGGATAAGAGCAGCATTTTCAGGATTGCAACCTGTAACTAATGGAGTACCTCAGGAGTACTAATGCCAATTATTTACATGATATATGAATGATTTGAATGAGGGAAGTAAATATGTTATTGTCCAGTTTGTGGACACAAAAGTAGGTGGGAACATAAGGGGTGAGGATGGCACAATCGGCAAGTTATGTGAGTGGGCAGAAGCTTGGTAGATGAATGATAATATGATAATATGAAAAAGAACAAAGAAAATTTACAGTCCAGGAACAGGCCCTTTGGCTTTCCAAGCCTGAGCCAATCCAAACCCACTGTCTAAACCTGTCACCCAATTCCTAAGCATCTGTTTCCCTCTGCTCCCCATCTGTTCAGACACCTCTTAAATGAATCTACTGTGCTTGCCTCTACTACGTCTGCTGGCAACACGTTCCAAGCACCTACCACCCTCTGTGTAAAGTACTTGCCGCATGTATCCCCCTTAAACCTTTCACCTCTCACCTTGAAAACCTGACCTCTCATTAATGAATCCTTCACCCTGGGAAAACACTTATCTCTATCTACCCTGTCTATACCCTTCTTGATTTTGCAGACCTCAATCAGGTCTCCCCTCAATCTCCTTTTTTCTAATGAAAGCAATCCTAACCTACTCAACCTCTCTTCATAGCTAACACCTTCCATACCAGGCAACATTCTCATCAACCTTCTCTGCATCCTCTCCAAAGTGTCCACATCCTTTTGGTAATGTGGCAACCAGAATTGTACACAGTATTTAGTGGGCGGCACGGTGGCACAGTGGTTAGCACTGCTGCCTCTCAGCGCCAGAGACCTGGGTTCAATTCCCGACTCAGGCAACTGACTGTGTGGAGTTTGCACATTCTCCCCATGTCTGCATGTGTTTCCTCCGGGTGCTCCGGTTTCCTCCCACAGTCCAAAGATGTGCAGGTCAGGTGAATTGGCCATGCTAAATTGCCCGTAGTGTTAGGTGAAGAGGTAAATGTAGGGATATGGGTGGGTTCCAGGTCGGTGTGGACTTGTTGGGCCGGAGGGCCTGTTTCCACACTGTAAGTAATCTAATCTATTCTAAGTGTATCTTGTACAATTTTAACATGATCTGCCAGCTCTTATACTCAATACCCTGTCTGATGAAGGCAAGCATACCATATGCCTGCTTGACCACTCTATCCACCTGTGCAGCAACCTTCAAGGTACAATGGACCTGAATTCCCAGATCTCTCTGCTCTTCCATTTACTATATAATTTGCCTAGAATTAGACTTCCCAAAATGCATCACCTCACATTTACCTGAATTGAACGCTATCTGCCACTTCTTCCCCAACTCTCCAGTCTAGCTATAGTCTCCTGTATTCTTTGACAGTCTCCTATGCTTTCTGCTACTGCACCAAATTTGCTGATCATACCAACAGTACCCTCTTGCAGATCATTTATGTATACCACAAACAATAGTGGCTCCTGCACTGATCCCTGTGGAACACCACTGGTCACCTTTCTCCGTTTCGAATCACCCCCTTCAACTACTACTACTCTGTCACCTGTTGCTCAACCAGTTCTTTATCCAACTAGCTAGAACACTCTGCACACCATGTGACTTCACTTTCTCCATTCGTTTACCATGGGGAACTTTATCAAACGCCTTACTAAAGTCCATGTATATGACATCTACAGCCTTTCCTTCATCTATCAACTTGGTCACTTCCTCGAAGAACTCTATTAACTTGGCAAGGCAGGATCTCCCCCGCACAAAACAATGTTGCCTTTCACTGATAAACGCATTCTTTTCCAAATATAAATAGATTTTATCCCTCAGTACCTTCTCCAGCAACTTTCCCACCACTGACGTCAGGCTCACTGGTCTGTAGTTACCCGGAATATCCCTAACTACCCTTCTTGTACAGGGGGACAACGTGAGTAACCCTCCAGTCCTCTGGTACCTCACCTGTATTTAAGGATGCTACAATGATATCTGTCAGGGCCCTAGCTATTTCCTCTCTCGCCTCCCTCAGCAACCTGGGATAGATCCCATCCGGTCCTGGGGATTTGTCCACCTTAACAACCTCTAGCCGACCCAACACATCTTCCCTACTTATGTCAACCTGATCCAGAGTAATCAAGCTTCTATCTCTAATCTCAACATTCATCATGTCTCTCTCCCCTCAGTGAACACTGATGCAAAGTAATCATTCAGAATCTCACCCATTCTCTCAGGTTCGACACACAGCCTTCCTTCCTTATTCTTCAGTGGACCAATCCTTTCTCTAATTACCCTCTTGTTTCTTATATAAGAATAAAAGGCTTTGGGAATCTCCTTAATTCTGCTCACTAAAGCTATTTCATGGCCCGCTCGATTCCTCGTTTAAGACTGATCCTACTCTCCCAATATTCCCCCAGGGTCCATTCTGTTCTGAGCTGCCTGGACCTTATGTATGCTCTTGCTCTTATTAATGCTAACTTCATGATTCTTACAGTCTCCAGTTTCCACCTCACTGTCTACTGTCTTCTCCTCTGGTTCTCAGCCCCCTACCACATTAGTGTAATTCCTCCCCAACAGCAGTAGCAAAGACTCCCCCAAGGACATTAGTTCCATTCTGGTACAGGTGTAGACCGTCCATTTTGTAATAGTCCCATCTTCCCCAGACTTGACTAATATACTGGCAGGGAAATTTGCTAGAGCTGCTCGGGAGGATTTAAACAAGTAAGGTGGCAGGGTGGGAACCAGGGAGATGGTGAGGATAGAGATCAATCTGAGACTGGTACAGTTGAGAACAGAAGTGAGTCAAACAGTCAGGGCAGGCAGGGACAAGGTAGGAGTAATAAATTAAACTGCATTTATTTCAATGCAAGGGGCCTAACAGGGAAGGCAGATGAACTCAGGGCATGGTTAGGAACATGGGACTGGGATATCATAGCAATTACAAAAACATGGCTCAGGGATGGGCAGGACTGGCAGCTTAATGTTCCAGGATACAAATGCTACAGGAAGGACAGAAAGGGAGGCAAGAGAGGAGGGGGAGTGGCATTTTTGATAAGGGATAGCATTACAGCTGTGCTGAGGGAGGATATTCCCGGAAATACATCCAGGGAAGTTATTTGGGTGGAACTGAGAAAAAAGAAAGGGATGATCACCTTATTGGGATTGTATTATAGACCCCCTAATAGTCAGAGGGAAATTGAGAAACAAACTTGTTTCTCAGTTATCTGTGAGAATAATAGGGTGGTTATGGTAGGGGATTGTAACTTTCCAAACATAGACTGGGACTGCCATAGTGTTAAGGGTTTAGATGGAGAGGAATTTGTTCAGTGCATCCTAGACAATGTTCTGATTCAGTATGTGGATGTACCTACTAGAGAAGGTGCAAAACTTGACCTACTCTTGGGAAATAAGACAGGGCAGGTGACTGAGGTGTCAGTGGGGGAGCACTTTGGGGCCAGCGATCATAATTCTATTAGATTTAAAATAATGATGGAAAGGATAGACCAGATCTAAAAGTTGAAGTTCTAAATTGGAGGAAGGCTAATTTTAACGGTATTAGGCAAGAACTTTCGAAAGCTGATTGGGGGCAGATGTTTACAGGTAATGGGACGGCTGGAAAATGGGAAACTTTCAGAAATGAGATAATGAGAATCCAGAGAAAGTATATTCCTGTTACGGTGAAAGGAGAGGCTGGTAGGTGTAGGGAATGCTGGATGACTAAAGAAATTGAGGGTTTGGTTAAGAAAAAGAAAGAAACATATGTCAGGTATAGACATGCTGTACATCTCTATGACTCTCTGACTCTAACTGGTCCCAATGTCCAACAAATCTGAACCCCTCCCTCCTGCACCATCCCTCAAGCCACATGTTCATCCTGCCTATTCTTTCATTTCTACGTGGCTAGCATGTGGCACTGGTAGTAATCCCGAGATCACTACCTTTGAGGTCCTCCTTTTTAACTTCTCTCCTAGCTCCCTGAATTCTGCTTTCAGGAGCTCATCTCAGTTTTTACTTATATCGTTGGTGCCTATTTGCACCAAGACTGTTCACCCTCCCATTTTAGAAAGCTCTGCCGCAGATCGGTGACATCCCTGACCTGAGCACCTGGAAGGCAACGTACTGTCCGGGAGTCTCGTTTTCAGCCACAGAACTGCCCTTACAATAGATTCCCCTATCATGGTGGCCCTGCGAGTCTTTTTCCTGCCCTTCTGAACAGCCCGGTGCCATGGTCTTGGCAACTGCTGTCCTCCCCTGGTGAACTATTTCCCCCAACAGTATTATAAACGGTATACCTGTTTTGGAGGAAGATGACTGCAGGGGGCACCCGCTCTGCCTTCCTAGTCTTTTTCTGCCTTTTGGTCACCCATTCACTGTCTCCTTCAGCAATTCTAACCTGCGGTGTGACCAGTTCACTAAACGTGCTTACCACAACCTCAGCTTCGCGGATGCTCCACAGTGAGTCTGTCCCCAGCTCTAGAGCCATCATGTGGTCAAACAATAACTGCAGCTGGACACACTTCTTTCAAGTGTAAGAGTCAGGAGCGTCAGCCATGTCCCTGAGCTCCCACATCAGGCAAGAGGCACATGCCACGGGTCTGAGGTCCCCTGCCATTGTAAGCCTTAGCTTTATATCAACTAATTAAAATCAAACAATGCACGAAAATATATGGAAGACAAAAAAGAGAAAAAGTAAAAGCCTTACCTTACAGAGTCTTTTTCTTCTGGTTAGAGGGGGGGTGCAGGAGGGAGATAGTACACATGTAGTATCTCAGATTTAGCCACTGCCCAAATTTATACAAAGTCCTTACCTTCTGAAATCAGAAGATTGGGAAGGGAAATCAGAAGACTGGGAAGGCTACAAAAACAGAAATCAGAAGATTGGGAAGGCTACAAAAACAAAAAGAGGATAACAAAGAGAGAAATAAGGAAGGAAAGGATCAAATATGAAGGTAGGCTAGCCAGTAATATTAGAAATGATAGTAAAAGTTTCTTTCAATACATAAGAAACAAACGACAGGCAAAAGTAGACATTGGGCCACTTCAAACTGATGCTGGAAGCCTAGTGATGGGAGATAAGGAAATAGCTGGAGAACTTAATAAGTACTTTGCGTCAGTCTTCATAGTGGAAGACATGAGTAATATCCCAACAATTAAAGGGAGTCAGGGGGCTGAGTTGAGTATGGTTGCCATTACAAAAGAGAAAGTGCTAGAAAAGCTAAAAGGTCTTAAAATTGTAAAATCTCCTGGCCCCAATGGGCTACAACCTAGAGTTCTGAGGGAGGTGGCTGAGGAAATAGCGGAGGCGTTGGTTGAGATCTTTCAAAAGTCACTGGAGTCAGGGAAAGTCCCGGATGATTGGAAGATCGCTGTTGAAACCCCCTTGTTCAAGAAAGGATCAAGACAAAAGATGGAAAATTATAGGCCAATTAGCCTAACCTCGGTTGTTGGTAAAATTCTAGAATCCATCATTAAGGATGAGGTTTCTAAATTCTTGGAAGAGCAGGGTTGGATTAGAACATGGATTTAGTAAGGGGAGGTCGTGCCTGACAAACCTGTTGGAATTCTTTGAAGAGGTGACAAGTAGGTTGGACCAGGGAAACCCAGTGGATGTGGTCTATCTAGACTTCCAAAAGGCCTTTGATAAAGTGCCACACAGGAGGCTGCTGAGCAAGGTGAGGGCCCATGGTGTTCGAGGTGAGCTACTGGTATGGATTGAGGATTGGCTGTCTGACAGAAGGCAGAGAATTGGGATAAAATGTTCTTTTTCGGAATGGCAACTGGTGACAAGCGGTGTCCCGCAGGGTTCAGTGTTGGGGCTGCAGCTGTTCATGTTATATATTAATGATCTGGATGAAGGGACTGGGGGCATTCTAGCGAAGTTTGCCGATGATACGAAGTTAGCTGGACAGGCAGGTAGTACTGAGGAAGTGGGGAGGCTGCAGAAGGATCTAGACAGTTTGGGAGAGCGGTCCAGGAAATGGCTGATGGAATTCAATGTGAGCAAATGCGAGATCTTGCACTTCGGAAAAAAGAATACAGGCATGGACCAGTTTCTAAACAGTGAGAAAATTCATAAAGCCAAAGTACAAAGGGATCTGGGAGTGCTAGTCGAGGATTCTTTAAAGGTAAACATGCAGGTTGAGTCCGTGATTAAGAAAGCGAATGCAATGTTGTCATTTATCTCAAGAGGGTTGGAATATAAAAGCACTGTTGTGCTACTAAGACTTTATAAAGCTCTGGTTAGGCCCCATTTGGAGTACTGTGTCCAGTTTTGGTCCCCACACCTCAGGAAGGACATACTGGCACTGGAGTGTGTCCAGCGGAGATTCACACGGATGATCCCTGGAATGGTAGGTCTAACATACGAGGAACGGCTGAGGATCCTGGGATTGTATTCATTGGAGTTTGGAAGATTAAGGGGAGATCTAATAGAAACTTACAAGGCTTGGAAAGGGTGGACGCTAGGAAATTGTTTCCGTTAGGCGAGGAGACTAGGACCCGTGGGCACAGCCTTAGAATTAGAGGGGGTAAATTCAGAACAGAAATGTGGAGACATTTCTTCAGCCAGAGAGTGGTGGGCCTGTGAAATTCATTGCCGCAGAGTGCAGTGGAGGCTGGGACGCTAAATGTCTTCAAGGCAGAGATTGATAAATTCTTGATGTCTCAAGGAATTAAGGGCTACAGGGAGAATGCTGGTAAGTGGAGTTGAAATGCCTATCAGCCATGATTGAATGGCGGAGTGGACTCGATGGGCCGAATGGCCTTACTTCCACTCCTATGTCTTATGGTCTTCCAAGCACCCTCCTGGTCTCCACGTCTCCTCCACTCTGTCTCTCGCTGCTGCCAGACAGGAAAAGTTGTACACTTTGACTGGAAGAAACGAGGAGTTGAATGTTATTTAAATGGTATCTGCAAAGAAAATAGCTGCACAAAGGAATTTGGGAGTCCTAGTGTTTAATGTCAAAAAGCTAGCTCTCAAGTTCAGCAAGTAATAAGGACAGCAAATAGAATGTTAAACAAAAATAGTGCCTGAGAACCACAACAGGTCTGGCAGTATCTGTAGAGAGGAAAATAGTGTTAATATTTCAAATCCAGTGACCCTTCATTCGAAAAGCTGATGAAAATAAATAGGAAAAGGTGATATTTATGCCGATGAGAGGATACATAGAGTTCAGAGAGAAAAGAGCTATGTAAAAGCAAAGAAATCGCTGATAATAAGCAGAAAGGTAAATGCTAGGCAAGGTGCTAACATGAAGTGTGATTAGTTGAAAATGGGTTGGCCGTATAACACAGAACCTAAGGGTGTAGGAGGAGTGTAATTGACATTGAGGAAATGATCCCGTTCTGAAATTGTTAAACTCAATATTAAGCCCCGAAGATTGTAAGGCGCCACGGCAGAAGATTTGTTGTTCCTCCAGCTTGTACTGAATCTTGCTGGAGCACTACCGCAGGCCTGAGACAGAAACGTTGACAGGCAGCTAGAACCTCAAAGTCATTTTTATGATTGAACATAAGTGTTTGGCAAAGTGATCGGCCAGTCTGGATTTCATCTACCGCATGCATAGGACATCTCATTTGTGAGCAGCAAACGTAGTAGGTTAAATTGAATGAAGTGCAGGTAAATCACATCTTCACCTGGAAAATATGCCTGTTGCCTTAGATAGTGATAAGGGCGGAGGTAAATGGTGAATTAACATTCGCGCCATCCAAATGCCAAGCAATGACGTCTCCAATAAGACACCATCTGAACACTGTCCCCTGATATTCAATGGCTTTACCATCACTGAATTTCTAATTATTAAAATCCAGGGTGGTTACCATTGACCAGAAACACAACTGGACTTGCCGTATAAATACAGTAGCTACAAGAGCACATAAGAGGCTAGAAATGCTACAGTGACAACTTCCCTTCTGAGTTCCCAGAGTATGTCCACCATCTACAAAGCATGAGTCAGGACTATAATGGAACATTCTCCACTTGCCTGGATGAATGAGCCCCAACAGCAGTCAAGAAGTTTGACAGCATCTAAGATAAAGCAACCGCTGTATTGACACCATAGCCACAAGCACCTATTCCCTATGCCACCAACGCACAGGAGCATCAATGTGTACCACTCCCAAGATGCACTCAGAAATTTATCAAGCACCTTCCAAACCTATGATCTCTTTCATCTAGAAAGTCAATGGCAGCACATACAGGGAACACCGCCACGTGCAAGTTCCTTATCAAGACACTCATAATCTTGACTTGGAAATATATTGCCATTGCTTCACTGTCACTGGGTCAAGATCTGGAATTCCCTCCCTAACTGTATTGGGGGTCTACTTACAGCACATAGACTGCAGCAGATCAAGTAGGCAGCTAGCCACCACCTTCTCATGGGCAACAAGGGACAAACAATAAATTATGGCCCAACCAGCAACACCCATGTCGCACAAGTCAATAGAAAAAAAGTATTACACTTTCTGCGATTGCATGGGAAGATGCTGCAGGGGTGTTGGGTGTGGAGGAGGAGTTGACTAAGGTGTTCTGGCTGGAATGTTCCCTGCAGAATGCTGACAAGGGAGTGGAAATGAATATATCTGGTAATGACCTCCTGCAAGCGGTAGTGGAAATAGCAGCTTACGACCCTTAGGATACAAAAGCTGAGGGAGTGAAATAGAACATAGAAAAGTACAGCACAGAACAGGTGCTTCGACTTACGATGTTGTGCCGAGGATTAATCCTAATGTAAAATAAAATAACCTTAGTTATGTACCCCTCAATTCACTGCTGTCCACGTGGTCCAGTAGGCGCTTAAATGTCCCTAGTGACTCTGCTTCCACCATCACCGTTGGCAACGCATTCCATGCATTCACAACTCTCTGTGTAAAAAAACTGTTAGCCTTTTTTTTCCCAAAGGGTATGGAGTGTTTAAAAAAAAGGAAGGTGCTAATTAGACCGTACCTGGAATATCGTGAATAGTTTTGGTCCTCTTATCTAAGGAAAGGTATATTGGTATTGGAGGCAGCCCGGAGATGCTTCACTGGGTTATAGAGTCATATAGTATGGAAACAGACCCTTCGGTCCAACTAATCCATGCTGACCTTGTTTCCGTCAGAAATTTACCTGCACCTCTACCAATGTCATCTACTGCATCCGTTGCACCCGATGTGGTCTCCTCTATATTGGGGAAACAGGATGCCTTCTTGCGGATCATTTCAGAGAACATTTCTGGGACACCCGCACCAACCAACCCCACCGCCTCTTGGCTGAGCATTTCAACTCCCCTGCCCACTCCATCAAGGACATGCAGGTCCTGGGCCTCTGCCAAACCATTACCATGCAACGCCTGGAGGAAGAACACCTCATATTCTGCCTTGTGACCCTGCAACCACACAGGATAAATATGGATTTCAATAGCTTCCTCATTTCCCCTCCCCCCATAATATCCCAGTACCAAGCCTCCATCTCAGCACCGCCCTCCAGACCTGTCCATCACTCCCTCCTCTGACCTACCTCCTTCTCCCTCACCTTCATCCAACTATCGCTTTGTCAGCTACCTTCTCCCCCCAATTATATCTCTCAGCCCCTTCCCACAAGCCTCATTCCTTATAAGGGGCTTATGCCCAAAACGTCTGTTCTCCTACTCCTAGGATGCTACCTGACCTGCTGTGCTTTTCCAGCAACACACTCTCGACTCTGATCTCCAGCATCTGCAGTCCTCACTTTCTCCCAAACTAAACTAGTTCCGTTTGCCTGTATTTGACCCATATCCCTCTAAACATTTCCTATTTGTATAGTTATCCAAATGTCATTTAAATGTTGTAACATTACCTTCAACCATCACTTCCTCTTTCAGTGCATTCCAGAAATGTATCACCCTCTTTGTAAACAAAAGTGGCCACTCATGTCCTTTTAAAATCATTTTCCTCTCACCTTAAAAATATGCCCCCTAGTTTTGAACTCCCCCACTGTAGGGAAAGGTCCCTTGCCATTTACCTTCTGTATGCCCCTCAATTTTATAAACTTCTCTAAGGTCACTTCTCAACTTCCTACACTCCAGCGAAAAAAGTCCAAGCCTATCCAGCCAATCCTTAAAACTCAAACCCTCTAGTCCTGGCAACATCCTGGTAAATCTTTTATGAATCCTCTCCAGTTTAATAACATCTTATAGAAGGGTGACCAGAACTGCACATAATACTCCAGAAGAGGACTTATCAATATCCTGTACATTGTTAACATGATATCCCAACTCCGATATTCAAAGGTGTGAGCAATGAAGGCAAGCACGCTAAATGCCGCCTTAATCACGCTGTCCACCTGTGATGCAAATTTCAAAGAATTATTAGATTAGATTAGGTTAGATTACCTACGGTGTAGAAACAGGCCCTTCGGCCCAACAAGTCCACACCGACCCGCCGAAGCGCAACCAACCCATACCCCTATACTTACCCCTTCACCTAACACTACAGGCAATTTAGCATGGCCAATTCACCTGACCAGCACATCTTTGGACTGTGGGAGGAAACCGGAGCACCCGGAGGAAACCCACGCAGACACGGGGAGAATGTGCAAACTCCACACAGTCAGTCGCCTGAGGCGGGATTTGAACCCAGGTCTTTGGTGCTGTGAGGCAGCATTATGTTCCTGAACTCTTGAGTGTCTGTTCTACAACGCTACCCAGGTCCTGCACTTGTTTGCTTTACCAAAATACCAACCAAAATACCTCTCATTTATCCAAATTAAACTCCAACTGCCACTCGTCAGCCCATTGACCCAAGTGATCAGGATCTGTTCATAATCTGAGATAATCTTCTTTGCTGTCCACTAAACCACCAATTTTAGTGTCATCTGCACACTTACTAACCATGTCTCCTATATTCTCATCCATGGGTTGATCCCATGTATGGAGGGACTGTCTTATGAGGAGTGTTGGAGTAGATTGTGTCTGTACTCATTGGAGTTTAGAAGGATGAGAGATAGCCCTATTAAAAGATGCAAGATTCTTAAGAGGGTTTGTTCGGGTTTATATGGAGAAGTTGTTTCCTCTTATTGCAGAGTCTAGGAGTTTAGGGCATAATCTCTGAGTGAAGAGTTGTCCATGTATGACAAGTTTTTTTCTCAGAGGATTGTGATTCTCTGGATTCTTTACTGCAGAGGGCTGTTGAGGCTAGGTTATTCAGTATGTACAATGCTGAAATAAGCAGACTTTTAATCAAAGGTTATGGGAAAAGGCAGGAAAGTAGAGTTGAGGATTATTAGATCAGCTGTAAACACATTGATTGACAGAACTCAATGACTGATTTATTTATAGTCACTTGTACCGCAGTACAGTGAAAATCTTTGTTTACGAGCAGTACAGGCAGATCATAGTAAATAAGGACATACAGAACAAAAGATTTAGATGGAGGCATACAGGTAACATTGTACAAAGCATACAAAAGAGATCAATGGGCCAAATAATCACCTTCTGCTCCTACATCTTAGTCTTTTTTTCAAGAAGATATCACTTGTTAGCTGTCACATTCTAGCCCAAATTGGAAGGAAAATTTTAAACATACATCAAGACTATACTGTAAACTACAATTAATTATCACTTTGGACAGTTCCAAATGCAATCATTCAATAATTATGTTAACCTTTTGGACTCTCTAATAACACTTACAAACAAAAAATAACACTTGTACCTGGTTACAATTTTGGAATTCTGAAAATATTCAGGTTGTGTAAGCTTCATTTGTTATATTGACAGATTTACCAAAATAATTTATTAACTGTCAGAACTGTTACTTTTTTCTGGGTGTGTTTGGGTTTTTAACGAAGCTATGTTCTATTCATGTACATGTTTGATTCCTAGATCTCTGGGTATTGTTTCACAGCTGTCACTCAGAGACTTGTATCTGGGATACAGTCTGTACTACTTACAGCTACTAGTTTTCACTTGTCATCGACCTTCCAGTGAGAATTGATCATTCTCTGCAGATGTATGACAATCTGGGCACATTTTCAATATTATTAATGACAATTAGTGTTGATAGTGTGCATTTAGAATGATCAGAAAGTCAAAATCAATAAATATATTTTTCGTACAAGTAGTTTGCTCATAAGCCTATGAAGGCTTTTATTTTTCTGAGTAAGAGAAATAAAGTCAGAATACTAAGAGACATCAAAATATGAAGAGAGAAAATGCTGGAAAATCTCAGCAAGTCTGGCAGCATCTGTAAGGAGAGAAAAGAGCTGACGTTTTGAGTCTAACTGACCCTTTGTCAAAGCTTTTCCAGCATTTTCTCTTTTGGTTTCAGCTTCCAGCATCCACAGTAATTTGCTTTTATCAAAATATGAAGAACTGCTGCATTTCAATATTCTTTACATGGCAATTTAAGTCAAACCAAAACTAAAATCCAACGTTCTTATTGGTATTATGAGTGGCTTACATGAGCCATTTGGACTCCGATTAGGTATTTGTATTCATTTGAATAGTTTGAAGTAGGTATTTTATCTAACTGACAACGTATTTGTTATTTTTGTTTACTGTAACGTGTCTTGATTTTGAAGTTTGAAGGTAATTGCAAAATCTAGAGTTGCCATCCTGTACGAAGGAAAAGCAGGCGTATTTTCTTTACAAGAGGAAGATCATTCCAAATCTACAGATGTTTGAGTGTTTTGCAAACTAGAATGTATTTTCACGTCTATAATTTAAATAAGCATCATATATTTTCTTAAATATATTGTGATAGAGAATAATGGCCTCTTGTTCTCTCTCTTCCACAAATTACTTAAGCCTTTTCTATATCACTTTTCAAACAATTGTGTGCTTATGTTACCTTTGACAAAAACATTATCCTGCTATGTTTATTATGCACTTTGTATGAATTATTTATTTGCATTTAAAATGTCTGTCGGCATTAGAGTTAAATGGGTTTCATAACATTCTCGAGTAACATTCTCAAGTAGGAATCAATGAAGAGGCTGAAACATTTACAGTGACAACTGGAGTGTGTGATAAACCACATAATCGATAATTTGTTAATTGTATTCTCAATAACAGTATTAACTTATTTGATGTTTAGGTTTATTGAGGAGTTGAATAGGAACATAGTTGCAGTGATATGCATCTCTTCCCCTCATTTTTTAAATACCTGAATACTTTTTTGAGGATTGGTACATGGCTTTTAATTGAAGTTCCCTTGCAAAATCGTCCCTTCAGCAGCATAATTTTTGTGCACCCCGCCATCAGCTGTGGCTCACCTCTGCTCAGTGGCTGAACCTACTAATTTGTAACAATTTAATTCCATGTAAAAATATTAATGGTCTAAAGTATAATTATTTTTCTGAGAAATTATTCTGTTCATTATCACAATTGGTTGTGTGGATTGCATTTTTTTCATAAATAGGCATGAAAATGAATTTCTTGAATTCCATGTACAGAAACTTTATAATGTTATAATTGATGTTTCATTTACCTGTCCCTTCACTTTCCTTCTGCTTCCCAGTAATTCAGAATTGAAAGAGTTGACAAAATAATTTGTTAACAGTGTAGGACATGAAGTATCCAACTATTCTACAACAGAGAGACTTGCATTCCTTGTTTCTTTAAGGTCTAGCTGACAGATTGCACATTTGTCCACAATTTTTTCTCAATTGTTTTCAGCCATAATTGGCAAACAACTGACAAAATTGTAGGAAAACATGGCTGGAATAGCTTTCTTTATTTGTTGATAACTTAAAATATGATAGAAAGTCTTAATAATTCTGATTAAAGCAACAAAAAAGTAAATTCATTGAAGATATATGTTATCCTGGTTACATGTGTAACGAGAGTGTGGCGGTGGGTGGGCTGTGGTGTTGGCATCGTGTTACTGTCAATAGACAAGTAATACAGAGGCACAGCTTAATGCTGTGGGAGGAAGCATTCAAATGTTACCATGTCAGCTGTTGGAATTTAAGTTTTTGTTACTAAATCTATGATTGAAAGCCAGTCTTGGTAATAGTGACCATGAAATGATCTCTTGTCATTAAAAACACCCCTCCTGCTTCACTAATATTCTTTAGAAGAGGAATTTGCCCCTTTTATCTGGTGTGGACCTACATATTACTCCAGATCCACAGTAGTGTGGTTTACTGTTAACTGCCCTCTGAAATGTTCCAGCAAGCTATTCAGTTCTAGGGCAGTTAGGGATTGACAACAGTTATTAATGTTGCCATGAAAGAATGAAAATAATTGCCTAATGTATCTCCAAGTAAGATATGATTATATATTCATTTGTATTCTGATATTTATCTCTTTTTTTTAGAACATCTGAAGTAGGCTTACATAATGGAGCTCTCCTACTAACTGGCTGATCCAATGTTTTAATGTATAATGCAAAGTTAAAAATCAGATAATGGGTAGATGGTTGGAATTGCAAATGTTTAACTGAAGGCATTTCTGATGACCATAGTGATTTTGCTACTAAGTGTAATGAGGTTATTAGGTTCTGGCAAATATCTTCCTGAACATAGATTTGAATGTTCTACAGTGCTTAGATTTGAGTGCAAAACCATAGATCTGTAAATTTTATGGTACTGAGACATTATAAAATTCTGATCCCTTGATCAATAGTTAAATGTATGAAAGAAAAGGGATTCATTCACTAATTGTACTCCTGTTGAAGATGCAAGCAGAAAAATCTGAAAACTTCACGAACGATTATGGGAGTAGAAAGTCTCTCTGGCAGCAGAGATCTCTGATCACTATTATTGCTTTCATTATAATTTCAGGAATGATCAGGGAATGGGCCAAGTTTATATTAGTTTTTTTCTCAAAACTAATATAGATTTTTTTAAAAGAAGCAGCTTTGGACAGAAATATTAATCTAATAAAATAAAATTTTTAAGATTGACACTTTATTCCTTGAAAGTTATTGAACAAAGAATTAATTGTATGCTGATTTTTGTTTTGTACTTTTAAATTGTATTAGAAGTTCTGGAGGCTTTAATTTGCTTTAAACCTAGTCAGGAAATTATTCTTCGTCCATTTTATGTTGGTTGGATAAAATATTGTAATGTCCCTTATTACAAGACTGCCTTTACCATCTGCAGGGTTAGAAAGGGAGTGTCAGAAACTAGAAGGATCACTCAGAAATCCAAGATGCTTTTACGCAAGATCAAGATAAGGACCATTAGGGTCTGTGTCGCCGTGCTGTCTGCATTAAGATAAAAACTGGCCTGGCGCCTAGCACTAGGATGATCCATTCAATATGTGTCATATCAAAGTAGAAACCTTCAGCAGACATGGAAAAAATGCTGGTCTGCTTAAATTTTAACAGTGCCTTGCTGCGCTCTTAATTTTCTTCTGCCTTGGCTTTGTTCTGCAACAAAGCTTACAACCTAGTAATCTGTTTAAATATATACTGTTGATTTATGGGATAATGAGCTAAAAGAATTCTCTTTATACTGAGGATTTAACTCATAACACTTAATATTTATTATTAATGTTGTGCCCAAAAATGCTTACAGGTTTAAGTTTCACATCTGTATATTATTCCAGAATCTTTGTTTATAGATTAGTTGATGATTAAGACTCTTGGGACACTGAACTTTACATTTCATGCCAGGAAATCCATTACTATTTGCAATATTTCTTTAACAATGCAGCAGTAAAAATTGAATAGTTTTTGTTGCATGCATGTTTGTAATTTTTTTGCTTTATATGTGGCTTGAGATTGGTAATCTATCTAGTTCAGACTTTAAAGTCTTCTGCACCTGTGCTAGTTGCTAGTGACCGATATTAATATATGTGGTGCAGGATTAATTAGTGAGGCAAGCAGGAAATCTTTAATCATTGTTTAAAGAGCACGCAAGTATTCAACAAAGGAAGTTACGTGCAACGACAATTTTGTGAATCGATGTTACCTAGCATTCTCAAAGTATTATCTGGTGATTAGTGCATTTGGAAAACTGAATGTTCTTGGATGTGAAATTCCAACTGTCTTATGGTATTAACACTTTTTAAATGAAATACTTTTAATTTCTTCCAAAACAAATCAAATGAACTGTTGCCACAGTTATGTTGAATACTGAAGATATTATTCAAGGATCCAGCTGCTGTCTTTCTAATCCAGTTTGATCTTTAGCATGTATGCCCATTCATAGGGCCTGTCATCCCTTGAAGCTTGTATATTAAAGGAAAAATAACAACTAGAGTGGACATGTATGTGGAACCGCAGGAGTTGGGCAAGGTCCTCAATGAATATTTATCCTCTGTGTTTACCGTAGAGAAAGACATGAAGACTTGGGAAAATTGTGGTAATATCTTGGGGACAGTCCATATCACAGCAGAGGAGGTTTTGGACATATTAGAATGTACAAAGGTAGATAAATCTCCTGGTCCTGAAAAAATATCCAAGAACCCTGCAAAAGGCTAGAGAAGAAATTGTGGAGGCCCTGGCTGATTTATTTGGATTATCATTAGTCATGAGTAAGGTTCTGGAAGACTGGAGGATAGCGAATGTTGTGACCTTATTCAAGAAGGGCTGCAAAGAAAAACCTGAGAACTATAGTTCAATAAGCTTAAAATCTGTGGTAGGTAAGTTACTTAAGAAGAGTTTAGGGGAAAAGATACACATGCATTTGGAAAGACAGGGTTTGGTTAGGAGTAGTCAGCATGACTTTGTGCTTGGGAGATCATTCCTCACAAATTTGTTTGAATCCTTTGATGAAGTAACCAGGAAGGTTGACAAGGACAGGGTGGTAAATGTAGTCTATGGACTTCAGTAAGGCCTTTGATGAGGTTCCACATGATAGGCTGCTGTGGAAGGTTAGATCGCATGGAATCCAGGGCGAGCTGGCAAATTGGATACACAGTTGGCTTGATGGTAGGAAGCAGAAGTTAATAATAGAAGGATGCATGTTGGACTGGAGACTTGTGACTAGTGGAGTGCCTCACGGGTCGGTGCTGGGCCCATTGCTATCTGTTATCTGTATCAATGATTTGAATGACAATGTATGATTAGTAAGTTTGCAGATGACACTAAAGTAGGTAGTATCACGGACAATGAGGAATGTTACCTGTAATTACAGCATGATCTTGATCAGCTGTGGAAAGTGGTCCAAGAAATGGCAAATGGAGTTTAATATAGATAAGTGTGAGATGTTGCATTTTCAAATGTCAAATCAAGGTAGGAGTTTCATGGTGAATGTTAGGGCCTTAAGGCATGTAGTGGAGCAGAGGGACCTTGGAGTTCAGGTACATGGTTCTCTGAAAGTGGAGTCACAGGTACGCAGGGCAATGAAGAAGGCTTTTTGCACACTGGCCTTTATCAGTCAAGACATTGAATATAGAAGTTGAGAAGTTAGGTTGCAATTGTACAGAATGTTTGTGAGGCCGCATTTGGATTATTGTGTTCGGTTTTGGTTACCTTCTGTAGGAAGGATGTTATTAAACTGGAAAGAGTACAGAAGAAATTTGCAAGAATGTTGTCAGGAGTCAATAGTCTGAGTTACAGGGAGAGGTTGGACAAGCTAGGATGTTTTCTTTAGAGCATTGGAGACTGAGGGGGGATCTTATATAAGTGTACAGGATCATGAGAGGCAGGGTGAAAGCACTCAGTCTTTTCCGCAGTGTTGAGGAATCGAGGACTAGAGGGTATCAGTTTAAGGTAAGGGTGGAAAGAATACATGGGGACCTTTTGACATAGAGGGTGGTACACACGTGAACTGAGCTGCCAGCCTTCAAGTAAAGGTATTTCTGGGTAGCAGTGACTGCAGTATACAGTAGTTAAATTTTGCATCCTATTTCAAAGGGAGAAGATGGGATCTAACATGAGTATTTTACACTTAAATAAGGACAACTATATAGGTACAAAAGCTGAGTTAGCTGAAGTGAACTGGCATATTAGTCTAGGGCATAAATCAGAAAGAGATACTTACAAACATTTCAAGAAATATTTCCGAACGTTCAGATTAAATATGTTCCCACTATAAATAAAAATTCTAAAGGGAAGATCCATCATCTGAGATTAACTAAAGAAGACAGGTAAACATTACACCTGAGGACAAAAACATATGACTGTGCAATGGATTAGTATCAGAATATAAATAACAGCTAAAGGTTAATCGGGGAAAGAAATTAGATTATGAGAGGAATCTTGCTTGGAATGTAAAATCTGATCATAGGCGTTTCTATATGTATTTAGAAAGGGAATTAGTAAAGTTAATGTTGGTCCTCTGAGTATGTGGAGTTAATAGGAGATACTAAGAAAATATTGAATGAAGTGAACAGATATTTTGCTCTTCACTATAGAGAGTATAAAAGTGTTTTCAGAAATAGATATAAATAAGGAGGTGGAAGACAAAGAGGAACCTAACAAAATTACAATAGCAAGGGAAATGATACTAAGCAAATTGATGGAGTTGTGGGTGACAAGTCTCCAGATCCAGATGGGTTTCACTGTAGGATATATGATTAAAAGAGGTGGCTAATGAGGCAGTAGACATGTTGCCATTAATTTTTGAAACTTTCCCATATTTGGAAAATATTCCATATTACAAGAAAGTAGCAAATATAACTCCTCTATTTAAGAAAGGAGGGAGGCAGAAAACAAGAACCTGTACGCCACTTAGATTGATTTTTTTTTGGAAAAGTGGTAGAATTGACCATTGAAAATATTACATGTACTGTTTTTTTAAAAAAACTCAAGGTGATTTGGATGAGTTAGCAAGGATTTGTTAAGGGAAAGTCATATTTAATCAATGTTTTAGACTTGTTTGAAGGAGTAATGTGTTGCGGATGAAGGAGACCTTATAGATATGTGTGAAGTTTGCACATTCTCCCTGTGTCTGTGTGGGTTTCCTTCAGGTGCTCTGGTTTCCTCCCACAGTCCAAAGATGTGCAGGTGAGGTGAATGGGCCATGTTGAATTGCCCATAGAGTTCAGGGATGTCTATGTTAGGTGTATTAGTCAGGGGTAAATGTAGAGTACGGGAATGTGTTTGGATGGGATAATCTTCGGATGGTCAGTGTGAACTTGTTGAGCTGAAGGGCCTGTTTCCGCACTGTAGGGATTCTATATATTGTACGTGGATTTCACGAAGGCTTTTCATAAGATGGCACGTCAAAAGTTATTGTGCAAAATAAAAAGTTCATAATGATAACATATTAGCTTGGATAGAGGATTGGCTGGCTGCAGAAAACTAGTACGCATAAATCGATCTTTGTCTGATTGGCAGGATGTGATGAGCAGAGTTCCACTGGGGTCTGTGATGGGCCTCAACTGTTTACAATTTATGTCAATGTTTTAGGTATGGATATAGGCTCTTGTGGCACACAGATAATGTTCCTCCTCCTAAACCAGGAAGCCTGTGTTCATATCGCATCTATTCTGGCGGTGTATAATATCTCTAAACAGGTTGATTAGAAAATATCTAGATTAAGGGATAGGCTATTGTGGTGCAGTGGTAGTCCCTACCTGTGAGCAAGGAGACTTTGGTTCAAGTCCAACCTGCTCCAGAGATGCACACTAACATCCCTGAGTAGGTTGATTAAAAAATATTAGAATAGGGGAGTAAAGGCGTGGTAGCTGAATTTGCAAACAGAACAAAGATAGATAAGAACGTATGTTGTGCATAAGACATGAGTTTGCAGAAGGGTATAGTGAGTTGAGCGAGCAGACAGAAATCTGCTTAAGTATAATTTGAGAAAATATGAATGTGTTCACTTTTCAGCAGGATGAATAAAAAGCAGGGTATTACTTAACTAGAGAACAACTGCAAAAATTAAAGTTGCGGAGGGGTGTAGGTGTTCTCGTGAGAGTCACAAAATGTTGGTATAGTACCTTGATCCCAGCTGATGTTATTCCTGGACAAGTCACATCCTGGACAGAATCCTGGCTTGACAAATAATATTTAAATTTATTTTGGTCTTAACAAGTAGGCTGTCTCTGAAACATAAGCACACAAAGCTGCAGATTTTGCTTCAATAAAACAGAAGTCTATTAATAAAATCTATGAAGAGTAAATGAAGCAAACAAATCTATCTACTTACACAAAGTCGAAGATTATGAAGCAAACTCTAATAGTATAATCCTATTAATTTCAGAAAAGTCTTTCATGAAATGAAAAACAACAGCCTTTGTATAGTACTCAAAACAACAATACCCAAAAATGTCACTAATATAATGCTTACAACAGTGTCTCCTTATCCAATATCTTGAGAAGTTGAAGTCATTTGTGACTTCAACTTTTAAACAGAACTACAGATGTGCCTGCTCAAATGTGCTCAGCTTAAAGTTATCTATTAAAGGTTTTATTCCAACACTTTTGTTCTGAGATTAACAATAGCTGTTTACTCTAAGGTAAATTAGTTCACTTTATATATCCTTCCCTTATCAGGAGCACTGGTCTATACAACTTTCCTATTCCAAAGATGTTATGGGACTGCTCTGAACTCAAGTAAAACTGCAACCAAAAGCCTTCCTCTCCAGGGTATGGATAGTTCCTTTAAGTTTAAAAACAAGTTTCAGGAATCTCTAGTAAAACCTTGAATCCCAATATTTACCTTGCTCAGTTGCTAAACAATCTAAGACAAACAAAAAGTCAATTTCTTGTGCACACACACACCCACTTAATCTAAAACTAGGCCTCAAAGACTGTTTTAAAAAAAAATTCTCCTACCAAGGTTACAGACTACTTACAAGTTAACTTCAAAAACACAGAAAACCCACAGGTTACTAACTCAAACGCAATAACACAAATTTACAATAAATTATATTTTATGGATGTAGGTTTGCTCACTGAGCTGGAAAGTTCATTTTCATTAGCTCAGTGAGCAAACCTACATCCGGTACCTCAACCTCAGCTATACATCTTCGCACGGTGGCTCAGTGGTTAGCACTGCTGCCTCACAGTTCAATTCCCACCTCTGGCAACTGTCTATGTGGAGTTTGCACATTCTCCCCGTGTCTGCGTGGGTTTCCTCCGGGTGCTTCGGTTTCCTCTCACAATCCAAAGATATGCAGGTTAGGTGAATTGGCCATGCTAAATTGCCTCTAGTATTAGGTGCATTAGTAAATGGGGTAAATGTGGAGAAATGGGTCTGGGTGGGTTGCTCTTCAGAGGGCCTGTTTCTACACTGTAAGGAATCTAATCTAATCTAATGGCCAGCGTTTATTGTCCATTCCTAATTACACTTGAGAAGATGATGTTCAGCTACCCTCTTGAACTGGTGCAATCCATGTTTTGTAGATACATTCAAGTACTGTTATGGATCGAGTTCCAGAATTTTAGCTCAGTGAAGAAAGGATGGCATGTATCTAAATCAGGGTGATGTGTGAGTTAGAGAGAATGTGAAGCTGATGGCATTATATGGTCCTTGAATTTCTAGGTGATCGAGATTGTGGATTTGAAAGGTACTATTGAAGTTGCTGCAGTGTAATTTGTAAATGGTACTTACTGTTGTTCATTGTGCATATCTATTGGAAGGAGTGAATGTTTAAGTTGCTGGATGGTTGGGCCGAGGACCACCTTGAGGAACTCTTGCAAAGAGATGTCCTGAAGCTGAAATAACTGACAAATAGCAACCACATTATCTTCCTTTATGATAGTATGATTCTAACCAGCGAAGAGTTTTCCCTGTGATTCACCTTGACACTCTTTTTGCTACCATTCCTTGCCATTGCATTCAGTCAAATGCGGCCTTTATGTCAAGGGCAATCAGTCTCACCTCACCTCTGAAGTTTGGCTCTTTTGTCCAGGTTTAAACAAAAACTGTATGATGTCAGGATCTGAGTGGCCCTGGCAGAATCCAAAATAATTATCAATGAGCTGGTAAAGTTCAGCAAGTGCAGTTTGATAGCAATGTTGATAACACCTTCCATCGCTTTATTGATGTTTGAGAGTAGACTGCTGGGGCAGTTATTGGCCAGATTAGATTTTCCCTGCATTTTATGTGTGGATCATATCCAGGCAATTTTTCACATTGTTAGATAGTTACCAATATTGTAAATGTACTGGAACAACTTGACTAGGGGGTGTGGGACGGCAAGTTGAGGAGCAGATGTCTTCAGTACTATTGCTGGAATGTTGTCCGAGCTTGTTGCCATTGCAGTATCCAGCATCTTCAGTTATTTCTTGATATCACATGGAGTGAATAGAATTGGCTGAAGACTGGCGTCTGTGATGCTGGGGATCTGGGGAGGAGGATGGGATGTATTATCCACTTGGCACTTCTGTTTGAAGGTTTTTGTGAATGCTTCTGCCTTATCTTGCACTCATGTTGGACTCCCCTATCATGGATATTTGTGGAACCTTCTTCAATGAGTTGTGTAGTTGCCAGCTAATACGACTGGATGTGGCAAGACTGCAGAGCTTGGATCTCATTTGTTTCTCACGTAATCACTTAGCCCTGACTACTGGTTGCATGCTACACAGCATAAGAAGCAAGTTGCCCTGTATGGTAGGCTCATCAGGTTGCTACAGGCAAGTCCTGCACTCTTCATTGAACGTCTGGCTTGATATTAATTGTAGATTGGGAGATATGTTAGGCCATAAAGTTGCAACTTGTGGTTGAGTACAATTCTGTTGCAACTGATGTCCCAAGCGCCTCATGGATGGCCAGTTTAGAGGGTGTTTTCAAAGTGATGACAGGATTTTGTCTCTACAGTGATGATATGGTCATCTCTCCTACCAATAATGTCATGAACAGATACATTTGCTGCAGACAGATTCACGAAGACAACGTGGAGTATGTTATGTTGGTTGTGTAGCTGCCTACCAGCATTTATGACTGCTGTAGCAGTACTGTGGAGCTTAGATCAGTTCCTTCCGTTCCCTCACCACCTGCTGCAGACCCATGCTAGCAAATATCTAGGAATTGACCAGCTTGGTCACTTGTGTTACCAGCCAATGTTGGTGATTGAAGTCCCCAAGGCCAAGAGCATCCTTGACCCCTCCATGTCCAGGATGGCTAATTATTGACTCATCAGCTGAGGTGAGGAGGGTGTTATGTCGTAGTTGACAGGAGGAATACTCATCTATGTTTACCTGAGACTTCATGGAGTTCACGTTCAATGTTGAGGACTCCCATGGCATTCCCTGCTGACTGTATAACTACTGTGATGGTGATGATACTATCTGAGATATTGCGTGTCAGGTAAATTTGCATTTGTGTGATGATATTAGGCAGTTGTTTGAGTAGTCAGTGAGACCGCTGTCCCAATTTTAACATTTGCCCATATGTTTGTAAAGAGGACTTGCAGGTCTACTGGGCTGAATTTGCATGTCATTTCTAGCACCTGAATTGATGCCAGGTGGTCCATACAGTTTGATTCCTTTTTCAAGATTTTTGAAGGTTGATACAACTGAATATCTTACTAGGCCATTTCAGAGGGCATTTAAGAGGTAACAACCACATTATTGTGGACCTGGTGTTACATGTCAGCCAGATTAGATAGAGATGGCACTTTACTTCCCAAGAACCCAGATGAGTTTTTATGGCAGTTGATAATGGTTTCATGGTCATCATTAGACTTTTAAGTTCAGTTTTTTTTTATTGAATTCAAATTGCACTATTTGCCATGTTGGAGTTTGTATCCATGTCCCCAAAACATTAGCCAGATCTCTGGACAACTGTTCCAGTGTAAATACCACCTGGCAATTGCCTCCCCATGTACATAAATGCATATTGTTATTGTAAAAACTGTTAAATTTAAATTTTATTTTTTGGTCTAAATTCATTTCATTTTTAGATATTATTGTCTGGGCATTGAAAACTTGAATGAGTATTTTAAAAATTGGATTTTCCATTAGGAAACAGATCAGTAACTAAACACCATAACAGCTGAAAAAAGAATACATAGACAGGAAATATAGGAGGCATAATAAGCAACTAATCTACAGTTGTCAATATAGCCCAGATGCATTGCTTGTCAGATGTGTTGTCTTTTGGGTAATGTGTTTCTCTTGAATGAATGTAAAAAACCTTTATGGCGCTATTCAAGAACAGCAGAGGCGTGAGTACTGCTGTTCTGTTATCATGCATTTGGGCTGCTCGATTTCTCACTAGTGTATTCTGTGTAACATAGTGCCATACTGCACAACGCAGGGAAGACCAGTCTATTTCTTCATGACGATTATCAAGTCAGTAAACTTATCAATATAATCACGGATGGATTTGTCTATGGTAATTTTGTTAGTGATAATGAGATTATGTACTTTTTTATGTTATTTCCTTTATCAACTAATACACGCATTGCCTAGCAGCCCTATCCTTTGGAAGTCAGCCAGCTCAGCTAGTTCTGGTGCTTCTGAGCTACCTGTGGTAAGGTTTATTGAAAACCTGCATCAGTGCCCTGTCCAAGTAGTATTCAACATGGAGGTGTACTTCATTGATTGAGTTGACTTTGGTGAGTCCAGCAAGGTGGAAGACATGGGACAAAGGGCAGGAAGTGGAAGGTTGCTGCCTTTATTTGACCTCAACCCAAAATCAATGTTAGCATTTGCTAGATTGTACCCGCCTGATTGTACATACCACTCTGGTCTCAGAGTCAAAGAATTGTTTTGTTGTAGGAAAAGGTCAATGAGCCCATTGTCTGCAATTGAGGATCATTACTTAGTAGCTTTCTCCTGTAACCCTACAATTATTCCCATTTAAATAATCATCCGATGTCTTCTCGAATGATTTTTTATTGAACCAGCCTCAACAACATTTACATTCCACATCCAAACCATTTGCTGCGTGAAAACGTTTTGTCTTGCATCACATTTGTTTCTTTTACAGAATATTTTAAATCTGTGCTGTCTCATTCTTGTTACTTTTACAAGCAGAAATATTTTCTTCCATGCTACTCTGTCCAGATCTTTCATGACTTTGAAAACTTCAATCAAATCTCCTCATAGCCTTCTCCAAGTCCCCATGTTCAGCAAACTGTTTTCATAGCTGGAATGTTTCATCCCTGGAATCATTCGTCTGCACTCTCTGCAATGCATTCACATTCTTCTTGAAATGTGGTGCCCAAAACTAATGTACACAATACTGAAACTTAGATATAGATTGTGTCTTACACAGATTCATCACAGATTCCCTGCTCTTGTACTCTATGCCACGACTACTGAATCTTCAGATACTATAGTACTTTATCAGCCACTCTCTCCACCTGTCATGTCAACATTTACGGCCATTTTTTAGATGGTAACCTATTAATAACCAAATATATTAACTTCAGTTTCGTAACTTGTTTTACTAGGATTTGAACATGCCATCTCTGGCTTATTAACCCTGTATCTCAAACAATGCATATTAAAAATATTTCTCTCTGCTGTTTATCATTAGATGCCTATGCCATGAGAGGTTTAATGCAGAGGTTCGTGCTTTCCTCAACCTTTCTTTCTGGAAGAACTCAGCAGCATTGCTAGCTATAGCTTCCAGCATCATCTGTGACAAAACTAGATGTTTTTTGTAATTGCTAGCAAGACCGACCATTCACAGAAAGTATGTATATTTGAAATGAGTTGAGAGGATTTGACCAAGAATAGTTTGGAATGAGGTTTACTTTTCTGCATAAAAGACAAGTTATGTTTAGCTTGTATACTTTATATGTTAGCAAAATAATGATTCTTATAAATGGAGCAAGTTCCAGCTGTACTCTGTGCAATATTTGACATTTCAATAAAGGTGGTTATGGTCTACATACATGATTTGGAGAAAAACATAGTTGGTCTAATTAGTAAGTGTGTGGACGATGCAAAGATTGGTGGAATTACGAATAGTGAGCTAGACTGTCAGAGGTTACGGCAGGATATAGATCAGTTGGAGGCAAGGGCACAAAAATGGCAGATGGAGTTTAATCCAGACAAATGTGAGGTAACACATTTTGGAAGGTCAAGTATAGGTGGAAATTACACAATGAATGGCAGGAACCATTAGGAGTATTGATCTGCAGAGGGATCTGGGTGCGCAAGTCCACAGATCAATGAAGTTGGCAGCGCAGGTAGATAAGGTAGTTAAAAAAAAGACCTATGGCATGCCTGCCTTCATTGGAAGGGGCATTGAGTACAAGGATAGACAAGTTATTCTGCAGCTTTGTAGAATTAATCTATTCTAAAACTTCAGTTAGGCCACACTTGGAATATTACATTCAGTTCTGCTCAAAACATTACCAGAAGATATGGTTGCTTTGGGGAGAGTACAGAAAAGGTTTATCAGAATGTTGCCTGGTATGGGGAATTTAGCTATGAACAAAGGTTGGATAGACTGGATTTGTTTTCTCTGGAATGCAGGAGTTTGAGTGGTGACCGAATAGAAGTGTATAAGATTGTGAATGGCATGGATAGAGTGGAAAGTAAGAGACTTTTCCCCCAGGGTGAAGGGGTCAAAGTCCAGCGGGAGGGGTGAGTTTATAAGAGTTGTGTGGTTTTTCACACAAGGAGTGATGAGTGCCTGGAACGCACTGCCAGAGGAGGTGGTGGAAGCAGACACAATAGCAGCATCCAAGAAGCACCTGGGTGAATGCAGCAAGAGGAAAGGAAGGGATGAACATAGATCCTGTAAGTGAAGAGAGTTTTTATGTAGAAGTTCAGAATTTGTCGGTGCAGGCCTGAAGGACAGAAGGGCCTCTTCCTGTGCTGTATTGTTCTTTATTAACACAACTCCTGAATGGAAACATATTTCTTTAAGCTGATCCTAAGACTTATGTTGGCCAAGATCTTTGCTATAAGAGGACAGATATAGAACAGTTTAAACTTTTCTTAATTTTAATGTATTCCTTCACCTTTATTTTATTAGTAAAAATGTACCATTAGTTGTTGAAGAGTATGCACACTGCTTGTATGCACCTATATGCAAGGATTTTATTACAGTAGTCAGGATTTTAACACAGAAATACAACAAACACATTTATTTGCCTGCTTACGTTGGTTTGAGAAAAAATGATTCTCCAGCAATGAATTAAAAATAACTGCATTTATGAAGATTTCTTACAATCTCTTTTCCAAATCCTTTGAAATGATATTGGCTGATGTTTATTGAAGAATGGGGAAACGAAATTGATGAATTGTACAACTGATATATCTTGGACAGTTTGGTGTGTAATGGAAGGTGAGAAATTGTGTCCTTGTATTAATGGGGTTTGAAATCATGGTTATAGATAACTGCAATGCCACTGGAACATCCTATTAAGAATGCAAGATATAAAAGGATAAATTGGCTATATGTCCCACAACTGGTTTTGAGTTTCCATAAAATCATGGCTTTTACATTGAACTGCTATTGAATGTGGTATTATCTAATATTGAAATATTACATCTTTCCTTGTTTCATTCATGCATTCCTTGATTCCCTCAGTATCCAAAAATCAATTGATCTCAGTTTGAGTAGAGAATTATAAAGATTCCAATCCACTTTGTGAAGAAATTTCTCTTCATCTCTTTAAATGGCCAATCTCTTATCCTGACGCTTTGAAACTTAGCTCTAGACTCTGCAGCTAGGGTAAACAGTGCCTCAACTTCTTCCCTGTGAAATGTATTAAGAATTTCATATCCTTTATGATGACAATTCATAATTGTTTAAATTGTCAAACTGAAACAATATATGCAGTGAATGTTGGATGTATTCATTGAATTGATAAACTTGGCTAAGACAAGTCAGTACCATCTTTACCTTTCTATCTTTCTTTCCTTCTCTAATGAATAGTCTCTTGTTAAAGTACAAAATTATAGAGTAAGGGTGTCATCTACATACAGTGCTTGCAGTAAAATCTACATAAATATTCACTTGGTACTGTAGTTTCCACCAGTAAAGTATTGTGTTAAAGTGTTTTTTTTACCTATGAAATATAAACTGATTTATCAGCTGTAAGTGAAGTTTGGAAACTTTGTAAATATGAAAATTAACTGAAAGGTATCTTGTTGATCTTTCTCTCTCTCTCTCTCTGATTTAAACAGTGGCTACTGTATAATGATTGCAATTTACTAATGGTTCATAAATTTGGAGAGACTGTCGTATAATCTAAAGGAAATTTTATTGGAAACAGACAGCCAGTAAACTTCATCTCCAAATTTCTTGGAACAGAATTAAGCTGGCTGTGAAAGTGATGATCAAATTAAAGCATTTAACAAACAAAGTTTAAAATGCTTTTTCCTGCAATAGGGGATTGATTGATTTCCTTAATGAGGTGGAATAGGCTTTTTTAAATGTATATCAGCCATCCTCAGATTTCAGAAAAGAGATTAGATTTGATGCAGTAATAATATTTGAAACATCTGGAAGTTGAGAAAATGTAGTCTCTCATCTGATCTAATGCTGTTTGACTTCCACCTTACTGAGATTACTGTGTTACAAGGTAAAGGACAGTTGAATGAAATTATCCAGACCACCACAAGGTTTTTATATTTTGTTCACACCATATGCAATACAGAATATACTCTTTCAGTTCCATTTGAATTATTTTATAAAATTTCATTCAAAGCACATTATTCAAATGTGGTTGAAACTTGATCAGAAAAATATGTATAATTTACTAAAAAAGTGAATTGCAATTAATTACTACAAGTGAATCAAGTTCTAGGAGCTTTTTTTTAAAATCAGTTATTTGTTATTGTTCTTAAATCCCAATCGGACCATCCTGCAGCTTGAGCTTACATGCTTTAAGTAAATAAATGCTCACTAAAGTGCTACAAACAGATGCAGCAGGATGGTGATAATTATGTTCCGCTAAATAATTTAAATCTTTGGTGTCAGGAAGATTGAAGAATAATGGAGTTCTTTCCACACCCTTCCTGAACCACCCTCCAACTGTGAACACCAGGAATTGAGACTGCAATTAAAATTAAAACAGTCATATGAAAATACAGAGGAAATTTACTGCAGCTAACCTTTTGCCTTTGTCGCAATCGAACTATGCTATTACTGTCATCTGGGTTGTGTTCTTGGTGGTTTCAACTTAATAATTCAGACCTTGTGTACTTCTCTCTGGGAGAGACAGTGATAAACTTGTCCTCTTCACAGTGTGCTTATGCTTGTCTCAGACAGACATGCCAAGTGGTTATTTTGAAGTCTTGATACTCTGCAGTCCGTTGCTTTTACAAGAAGTTATTAATTTTACAACTGTTTAAGACTGGAATTTAGAAGTGCACAAAGTATAATTTAATGAAAGCGGAGTTTATTTTTCTTAAAGGTTTATGGCTTAGTGAAAATGTTAAAGTGCATTGCATTTCTATCGAGATGTAACTTTTTGCCCTATTCTTCAACTATGAAGCACTTTTGAGCCCATCCTGCGGTCATATTGGGTGCTACATAAATGCAAGTCTTTTTCTTTTTTATTGCATAAACATTATAATTTGAAGTATTATGAAATCAGGATTTTGATTTCAGGGTTCTCTAGCCTGTGTTAGTATGGATTTGCTGATAGGTTTTTGAGAAATTGTTAGAACCTCCATAACAAACATATTTAAGAATTATGTTGGTAAACAACAATAGAATTCAGTAATGAGTTATTTCAGCTTTTGCCAATTTTTTTTAACACTTGAAATCTGGTATTACAGAAGGAGGGTACGTTAGAACACTCCATGAAGTCTAGATGCTGGGCAATATTTAGTTAGCTGTAACTATATTGAATATAATCATATGCTTAACAGAGTTAACAGAAAGAGAGAGTTAAATTAATTTTGTATTGTAGAATCAGTGATGTTACATTGTGCAAGCATAAGCAGAGTTGGAAGTAGGTTAACACCACTCATTTTGCACATAGTAAATTCCCAGTCTTGACCCATTCTACCAGGATGGAGTATTTGGCAGAGAGAAGCCACCTCACCAAAAAAGTGGAGGAAAAGAAACTGCATGCCTTTAAATTACCCTTTTTCTATGCATAACCCATTAAATAAAGTGATTGATATGTATCCTGTTAAATATTCCATGATTGTGCAAATAACTACTTACATTGCAAAATTCAAACATAAAATAACAAAAGTACTGTTAACTGGTAATCACAACAGCCTTTGGTTCCTCTGCATTTCAGAGGTTAGTGTTAGTAGATTGATACATGGTTAAGTTGGGAAATACTTACTTAATTTAGGTGCTTAATGGTAAAACTGGAGAATTAGAATATTCATTTTCATTCACTCACAGGTATATGAGCAAGGAGCAGAAGTAGGCTATCCAGACCCTCGAAACTGCTTTGCCCATTCAGCCCCTCACACCTGCTCTGCCATTCAATAAGATCATGGCCGATTTGATAGTACCTCAAATCCATATTACAGCCTATCCCTGATAACCTCTCATCACTTTGTTTAAATAAGTTATTGACTCCTGCCTTAAAAATATGAGAACTCTGCTTCCACCATTTTTTCAGGAAAAAAAGTTCCAAAGACTCAAGGAACTGTGACAGAATTTTGCCTTATCTCTGTTTAAATGAGCAACCCTGAGTTTTGAACATTGATCCTATTTTTTAGACAACCCACTGTCACTCGAGATTAGTCTAGTAAACTTGTCTAGATTGCATTCAATACATTTACATACTGAAAATAGAATTTAAATAAGATTAGGGGTAGTTGTTTCATATTCATTTTTTTGAAGACTGAAATCTTGTGAAGGAAGTTTTGAAGGTGGTAACCAAACTTCTCTGGACCATGGTCAAGTTATTTGATTTAAAATAATATATCCAAATTTATTTTCAATGAAATTTTCTTTCATAAATTGAGGAACCAAATGAAGGTATTGTGTAGGTAAAAATCAAATAAATGATCAGCTAAATCATAAAGTAATTGTTAGAGGATGACAAGATTGTGGAGTAGAGGCCAAGATATGATCAACTATTATCATAACAAATGGCAGAGCAAGGTCGGAGAGCTGAATTACTTGTTCCTCCAACCACCTGATGAAGGAACGTGCTCCGAAAGCTAGTGTGATTCTAATTAAACCTGTTGGACTATAACCGGGTGTTGTGTGATTTTTAACTTTGTACACCCCAGTCTAACACTGGCATCTCCAAATCGTGACTACTTCTTAATGAATTCAAAACTCCCGGAGAATGCAAAGACTGAGGGTGCTAAAAACTTTCCACATTTTGAAAGATGAATAAGAATGTGAGATGGTGTGCAGCCTTGTTTTCAATACAACAGCGATGTATAAAACAGTAGAATATGCAGGGGTTTCAGATAAATAAGCAATATAAATTCAGAAGATCATTTGTCCACAACAAGAAATAAAAGTTGAGAGAAAGAGATAGAGAGAGGGATACTGAAGAGAGGAAAGAAGATGAAATTGGAGGCCACTAGGAAGAGGAACAGTGGGCAAACTCTCCACTGGTTGGAGTCATTATTAACAGGTAGGAAGATGGTTATGGTTATTGGATATTAGTCAGCTCAGCTCCCCCATCAGGACATCTCTACAAGTGTTC